>NC_143025.1:63625000-63960000 GCF_057628025.1 Oncorhynchus mykiss | reverse complement strand
TGGTCGACCCAGAATCTCAGTGTTTCATGTAGCCCCCCCCCTCACTGTGCTCCTCCAGCACTGACAGAACAGAAAGAAGCAAGCTCGGTTGCCTTTAAAAATAAAAAAAAACAAGCCCGGCTATTTTTAGAGCCAGCCAGAATTCCCCATCCCCCTTTAATAAGCCTGCTTTCATACACACTGTGTACAGTGGAACTGTGGAATTAAAAATTGATCTCAAGACATGCCGTTTGGTCTTCACAAGCAAAATGAGATGCGGGTCCTCACAAGGAGGGGAGCGTAGAATGGAGTGTTCAGAAAGCAGGGCTTTCCTGTCGTGGCTACAGCTTCAAAACAGACAGCTGTAGTCCTACTTCTCCGTCCCCAATGGCAGATACCTAAGACCTACTGATAAAGAATTTAATCCATGCGCGTGTGTGTGTGTGTTTTTATCAACATCCAGATTGAAGGCACAGCATAACAGGTTCAAAGCATTCCAGTTCAGGCTTTTTCTCTGCCAAATGATTCCATTCTTTTAAAATAAGATCTTATAAATCTGCCTGAAACACTACAGTTTTCCTACAACAGTGAGTGGCCTGGGGAACAGAGACAGCCTTGAATGGCCCGAGCAGGGCCCCTCTCCCTCAGTTCTCTAACGTAGGGACAAAGAGCCCGGAGAAGAGAGGAAGGGTCGGAAACACTCATCAGCGGACCAAAGTGACCCAACTCCACGTGCCAACACTGGGCTCCCTGGACCAGAGTGGGACCACACAGGCAGTACCTGCTTTTTAGGGACTCCCCGCATTCAAAGAACACAAATCCACTTAATATCCCAACACAACCGTTGGCAGGGAGACAGCCCACAGTTACTGAGCACTCCACATCAAACGAGAAGAACACAGGCGTATTTCATAAAGTACCGGGAATTTTTAAAAGGGGGGAGGGCGGGGGGGGGGGGGACATTTCCTGGCCTGACGCTAGCGACCAACGCAAGTAATCCAGCCCAGCTTCACTCAGGGACTAATCGCATTACCTCACTGCCAGGCAGCAGTAAAAAGCTGACCGAATACACATACGAGGCCTACTGATGAGAGCAACAACAGCCCACTGATATCCCCCCACACCCCTAGTGCTGCCTATGATGTGGTTAGGGCAGGCGTTTAAGGACAGAGTCCCATGTCTGCTATGGTCCCGGATGTGGTAGAGAGAGCTCGGCTGGTCCGTCTGTCGTCTGTCTGTCTGTCACGTCAACCTCCCCTCAGCCTGGAGGTATGTCTGTGGCTCAGTCAGTCAGTGGGATTTGCAGCCAGCAGACGGATTTACCAGCAGCGAGCGGTAGACGCGGCTGGCCACCTCCACCTCTGTGTGTGTTATTAACACAGCGTGTCTCCTATTGATTAGACCCAGCAATAATCAAACAGCGCAGAAGAGAGCTGCTCACTCAGACAATTAACCATCCAGCAGTGGCCTGTCAGAAGGTGGGAGATGAAAACACTCGCGCGGAGCAGGCTGGGTGAACCGTCAAGGCGCGGCACGGCACCTGCAGTAGTAAGGTGGAGCTCCTCAGACAGGTGCCAGTACCAGAGAGGAGAGGTGGCTGGTTTCTGCTTTCAAAATGGCACCCTATTCCCTGTATACAGGTTCCCGGGTCCAAAGTGGTGCACTATAAAAAAAGGGAATAGGCTGCTATTTGTGACGCAGCATCCAGTGACCAGGGGGCAGGGAGATCCTGGACTCCCTCTGGTGGAGTGACCTTGGCATGGCCGGAGGCCTGAGGAAGAGGAGACCGCAACTAGAAAGCCCAACACCAATCAAAACCAACAGCACATAGTCCTACACACACACACACACACACACACCTGTCTGCAGCACCGTCTCAGATTCAGCCGAGCTCACCTTGAGGCGAGGCAACCCAGAGGCCAGGCTACAGTGGCTGTGTAGTCACATTCAACTCCCCTGTGCTAATGAATCCACCATCCATCACACAGATATGCGGCCCGCCAAAAAATATCAACGTGGCCACCCCACCAAGGTTCCATCTCACTCAGGCACTGCAGACATTTCCTTCTCCTTCTACCAGATCCACAAAATGCTGCCATTAACTCAGCTAAAACAAATCACCTGGCAAAGATGAGGGTAAATGTTCCCCTGGAAGTCAATTGACAAACTGAAATAAAGGCTTTGCTGTGAGGCTGTGATTGCCTTTTCTGTTCACTGAAACCTGTCTAAGGTGAAGTCTGAGGGCTAGGTGGGCACACCACTACAGTATAAACACCAGGGTGTCACCTAACTCCACCTGGGCGACAGAAAAGGATGGCAGGGACGATGACTAGTGCTGCAGCCCCACATTTCTGCCCTCGGCGGTGGCGACGCATTCAAAATGCCACCGTAGAACCGGAGGGAGCTATTAAAGCCATCAATCACCCAGGCCCAGCAGCAAGGGCATCTGTGTACTGTACAGAAAAACCTAAGGAGAGAGAGAGAAGAGAGAGAAGAGAGAAAGAAAAAGAGAGAAGAGAGAGAAAGAGAGGAAGAGGGAGCCGAGAGAGCAATCTGAGAGAGCGAGGGAAAGAGAGCACTCAGGAAAAACCTCCCCTCATACAAGACAAAAGGCACACAGTTCAGCTACAGGCCAGACTAAAAAAGGTAGGCCTAGAACAGTTCAGCTACAGGTTAAAGATGTAAGGTGTCTGCATGCTTCCCAGTTGAAACAGTTCAGAAGAGTTTGTGCATATATTATGACGACGTTGTGGCCTTTTTGTTCGTTTTGGACTTTGGTACGTTTTTTTTTCTTCCCCCGGCTGTTCGGGCACAACATTTTTTCTTGAAGTCGGTAGCCGAAGTCTACGCGCCTTCGTCGGTGATTGGTCAACAGTAAGGATTCTTCAATAAAGTCTTTGTTGTCATTCAACGAGAGACGACTCGTTTTCATGCACATTTTTTCATTGAGAAACACTGCACCAAACCTCTTAGCTATGGGGTAAAGGCTAAAAGGTTTATCGCCTTGGCCACAGTACAGACTATTCCATTCTGCTTTATGTGAGAGGCTATAGGGCTAACTCAGCTATGCGGTAAAGGCATTAGCTACAGTACAGTTATAGATTGAAAGTTCATTGTGATATAAACCTACCACCCCCAGTAACCGTTCAGACACAAGCTAGAAGCAGCAGCAGCAGGTGATCGTCATCATCACCCAGAGAAAGGGGTGGGGCCCATTCTTCAGCTTTAATGCACTGTAAATCCTCCATAGAGGCCACCTGTAGTATTAAAGAATTCAACGGACAAAAACAACCTCACTGATTTTCACCCGTTGCATGGAGGAGGGGGGGAGAGTTTTCTAAGCTTTCAAAGTCCATCATGTGCCTGCGGAACTCTTTGAAACCAGATAGCACTCCTGGAATTCCTGGCTTGATGTGAGGCCCCTACGACAGAGACACGGCATGGCATGGAGCTGCTTCTTCACGGCCACAAAGACACGACGAGGTGCCATTACTGTCTCCCATTACTCATGAGAGGGGCACTGATTGGACCACCTTGACGTACTAGGGAGGGAAAGCCCAAAGAGATGGAATGCATGACAAACAAAAGAACGACAGGCTTTTGTTCATGGTTAATGAGACCTGGACAGGCTGAGAGGGGCGTGTGTGTGTGTGTCTTCACTGGAAACCCCCCAACGGAAGGGCTTTTAAAAAGACCCGGGGCCCCAGTGTCTTGTGACAATAACATCACAGCCTCAGGATTATCAGGGGCCAGGGTTCATGCTGCTCTCTGCATTCACAGCAAACTCCTCTCTCACAGAGCAAGGCATTCCTCCCTTGGCATCAAAACTAGTCGAAATTGGAATGAGCCTGGAAGGGAATGGATTCAACTGAGGGTAAAGGGACTAGGCCCACAAAAGACAGCCAGCCATGTGGCTACAAAACATGAGAAATAAGTGGATAGCCGTATCCATGTTAAACTAGCCTAAAAAGAAACACAGGCCTAGGTTACATCTTGAGAATGCTCGAGAGTCCCAAACAATAAAAATAAAATTTAAAAAAGGGAGGTAGCAAATCAAAAGAAAAATGACCTTTTGACTAATGAGACACCCAGTCTTTGAATCCCCCATTATCCTGTTAATGGTTCCAGGAGGAATTCCTTTAGACAGCATTAGAGTTCCCCTGGTGAGAGGTAAAGGGGGAGGAAGGAGGCAGGGGCCAGGAGGAGAGAGGGCTGGAGGGAGGCCCCGTGTTTTATCCCTCGCCGCTGTTCGCTGCTTGACCCCTCATTCAGGTCAATTGGTCATGCAAGTTTCCCCTCCCCTGCACACACACACACAAACACGTGCACGCAAACACACAGCCGAGCAAAACAAACACACACACACAAAAAAAAAAAAAAAACAGTTCCTGGCTGCCTCTCCCAGGCATCGAGGCAGTGAGAATGCCTGCTGGATCTAGTAAATCTAGCCTTGCTAGACATCAAGCAGGATCAATGCTGCCAGAGCTCAAAGACTGCAGCAAACTGCAACTCCCAGCCGTGTGGGAGAGACTGTATTTACCATGCATGGAAACTTCAATCAAGCCTGCCAGTGCTGCTGGAGCTGGCTGCTGCTGGCCTCTTACATATGCAATGAATTACTGATTACCACTGCATATTGTGCCCAAGCACTATCATTTGGCCTAAATGAGCAACGATTGAGCGCGCGGAAAAGCAACAGAAACCATGAAACGAACGACATCAGCGTCTCCAGCGTTCCGTCATGCACATGGGTCCCTGACGGACGTAGACAGGTAGCAAAGGCCTATAGAGGAGTGCATTACAGCATGTGCTGTGCAACCAGACAGCAGCACACCACTAGAACGCTGTGCTCTATTAGGGCCGGGACTGGGCCTCAGGGGCTGGCCAACGAAGAGCAAGCAGCCTAAGTGAAAACAGGAAGTGTGGTGTCGAGTGACAGAGGGCAGAATGGTGTGTCTCTCGTGTCTGCTCTGTGCACATGGCCCGTGTCAGGAGAGGACAGGGAGGGGTTAGAGAAACACCAGGTGCATGTCACACAGGGCCACACATGTAAACACACACACAGCCGAGCAAAACACACAACTTACTTTTTAGTCCAGCAACTCCCATAGAATGAGATCAGTGTTTAGGTTACATGACAGCTTTGAAAGCATTACAGATAAATGTAGACTAGCCTATTCATTGGCATGTAGGGAGAAATAGAGACATGCCCAACGTGTAATAGCTCAGCCCTGACGCATGTATACAAGACTGATGTGTGTATTACCTTCGTGTGGGTGTCTGTGTGACCCATTTCCGGGCTATTCTTTTTAACACTAGAAAGCCTTGGATGCCGATTGTCTGAAAACCGTGGTATACGAGACAATATACCACAGGTATGGATGCAAAACGATTGTTTACTGTTCTAATTATGGTGGTAACCTGCTTATAATAGCAATAAGGCACCTCGGGGGTTTGTGGTATATGGCCAATTTACCACAGCTAAGGGCTGTGTCCAGGCACGACGCGTTGGACAAACACACCACACCTCCTCTGGCCTTTTTGCTTGATTAGAATATGAAATAACATTTATTTTAAAAGAACAAAATAGCATTTTCATTAGTTTATGTAACTGTTGGCTATATGTACAAACTAAAAACTAAAAACACCACAATTCAAGTGTTAAAATTGATTAAATAAACACCATCAAAGATCATTCATTATTAGTTTGTTATTAGGGCAGGTCTTACGGAACATTATGCATTTAACAAAATGCATTTCAGAAGAACAGAATGGCACATTCTGAGTTGAAAAATATTACTGCGCTTTGAGTGTTGCAGTAATGCTATAAGGAAAAATATATTTTTAGGTGATTTCAGAAGTTCAGAATCTGCCCTCCTATAAAGACATAAAAAAGGTCACTTTTTGGTATTTCATTTCCCTGCCTCTGGGTAAATTCCAAGCTAGACTATTATATGCACGTGAAATTTAATTAAACAATTCAGGTGAAGTTTCGATGGGCCATGGGGGGGGGGGGGGGGGTGACTTGTCCTCTTAAAACTGCTTATAACAAGTGTTAGTGATATTAAGATTCTAACAACGACCGTATGGTTATAGACTTACTTAGGAAAAGTCAAGGATGGGAGTCAAGACAACAACAAAAAAATGGCAGAGCATTAAAAAAGTAAATGAGTCAATATGACTCTGTCGGCTCTTCTAGTGTTAAAGATGCACTTCAGCAAAGCTATTCAAAATGGAAAAATAAAGGAGTTGCGTTTCTAGTCAAAGCATTCCATATTGTGACGCAATTGCACATTGGAAATACTGAGCCAACACTGATTTAGGCTTGCCACAAGTAACACAGTGGAGCTGCAGGAGAGTTACTGTAAAAACAATGCACACTGCTAATCCCAAAACAGATGCCTTGTTGTGTTGTTATTGAAAGCCGTGGCCTCACAATACCTTGAGGTAAAACAATGTGCCGAGCACATTCCCGCAGGATACAGAGCTACGAAATGCGTGTAAAATGACGGCGGTCTGTGCTTGCCTCTCGGAGTGTGACCTCGTGTCGACTAATCGTCTGGAGGTTAGAAAGCATTAACATTATTCAACAGATTATGCCACACAACACAAAAAGAAGTGGCAAAGGAAGTCTACATGGCATCGGTGAACCCAACCCACATCCACTTGTTACACTACAGTGTTGTAATGAAACCGGTCAGTGAGGGGTGCAGGGACATTGTCCGAGTGTAGATATGATAAGTGGGGTCCACTTTTTTTTTGGGGGGGGGGGGGGTTGCAAGCTGTTAGAGCTGCCTCCTTTATAATGCAGAGGACACCACATGAAAATAGACATCATCGGGGCGGCAGGGTAGCCTAGTGGTTAGAGCGTTGGACTAGTAACCGGAAGGTTGCAAGTTCAAACCCCCGAGCTGACAAGGTACAAATCTGTCATTCTGCCCCTGAGTTAACCCACTGTTCCTAGGCCGTCATTGAAAATAAGAATTTGTTCTTAACTGACTTGCCTGGTTAAATAAAGGTACAAAAAATAAATAAAAAAAATCATTTGATTGACACCCTGACCCACACATGAACATATTTCCTTGTGTGGTCCGATTCCAATACATAAGCCATACCAGAAGGCAAAGCGCGTCCGTCCTCCATATTTGGCTCGAAATTACAACCACTTTTCCGGTGAGTGCTGCAGGAAACCAGTTAAATCAAACAGACAGTCACACCTCCATTGTAGAAACTTTGTCATGCTGTGATTCCAACTTGCTGTGGCACCATTCCTCAGGTTGTTGGGCACAGAAAAGATACTTCGTTTATTTTATTGAAGGTATCGTAAAGTGGGTTATGTGCCAAATGCTGATGATGTAGGTGTCTGTCTGTTTGTCCACAGCCCTGGAATGGAACACGAGACTGAAAACAAAGCAACTACGTGAAGCATTGCTTGCATGCTGGAAACAGTGGCGAGTTGGTGTATGGTTTGTTACAATGTCTCACCTCACTAAACATCATTCAAAAGACCGCTTCTGTATTGTTATACTTTGAATTGTGTTGGTTTAGTAAAATGTGTGTTACATCCGTGCACCGCGTGGCGGTACTGTACCAAGCGGCAGAGGATAACCGTATATTAAAAAAAACAGATGAACATACCTGCTGGTGTTGCCCCGAAAACTCGAACCACTGGTACTTTCTTCACGTCACTTTCTCTGAATTCGTTATAACAGACGTCCAAGTCTTTGAGGGGACTTGCAAGGTAGTAGTCAGCGGTGACGATGCGGACAGCAAACATGACTGCTGTGTTGGATTCAATCAACTACGCTAGCTAAATTACGATCTGGGGCAACATCTAGGAACAGAATGAGAATAAATTGTCTTTGTAACAATGTAGCAACCGAAGAAATGGAATCAGTTGTGTACACAAACGACCTAGCAATAAACCAACGTCTCGTTTGTTTGTTTATCGAGGCAGCCCGCGGAGTTGCCCATATTCCACCTAGTTTTGCAGGCTAGAAACTATGAAGAGTAATCTGAGCTGCAGCTACTGGGGACCATACCGTAACTAATGGAGGTGCCCCGTGATTCAGTTACTATTGACATAGTCCACTCTTCTCTGAATGTACGGTGCTGAAACTAGCTGCCCACCCGTTCCTTCAAAAATAACACAATCCTGGGCTTCCACGAGACGTTTCATTGGTTCGAGCGGCCATAGCTAGTTAAACCAGCGAAACCAAAACCACTTTCTCTCCACTCGCCGAATCCGGGTGTTGCTACGGCATATCCATCCGGGAAAAAATGGCAATTGTTGAGTTACTCTCCTGCGGAGACAGAATATTTTCCTGCACGTATTTGACTTGCAAACAAAAACGCTTTGTGAAGAGAATCAAGTGTGGCTGTTCTTGCAGTGGTTTCATGTGTGCTTCCAATGTGGCACTGCGGACAAGGTTTCCTCTCCTCTGTAATATGATCAGAACACTAAACCAAAGGCAACACCATTCCTCCCCCGGCAGACCCTCCCCTAGTCTCTGCCGCTACTGGTTAGCTGCTCGCTACTGACACACTGCAGCAACACGGGTCAGAAGACTCCAGATCCAGTCCCAAATTGTGCTGTTAGAACCACCTAAATTTCACGATTGGCATTGGTCGGTTTACAAGCGCGCAAGTGGAAGTTAGGTTTTCAATTGGTTTACAAATCTTTAGGCGGGACATGGGTATGAAAGGCAAAATCGTATTCTGCTTTTTTAAATCTTCCTATTTGGTTGGGAAATGTTGTGAATATTGAATGGCTGGGCTATGGGACAGTGGATGCGCATTGATACATCTAATGGATCGGTTAATAGGCATTACCCTGAGAATGAGGAGATTGTGGAGCTATAGCTTCCTGCTATCAACCAATCAGCATCCAGGATCCAAACAACCCGTTTTATAATAAGGGAGTTCTATTAACCGGAGCCGCTGTGCACCAATATATGGCACGTGACGTGAGCGGGCAAAAGCGGCGAGGGAGGAACGCCCTTCTCAATTAGAACAAGTACATCTGCGCCCCTCGGTCATGTTGTTAACAAGTCAGCATGGCGCATCGTCCAGAAACATACAAGGTCTATTTTAAAATATATATATATATATATATATATATATATATATTTTTTTTTTTTAAATAGACCTTATATATATATATATAGGTTTGAATTTTCAAACTGGTTTTTACTGGGACGGCAGAAAAAGAAAAAAAAAAATTCACTTTTACTCCACGTGGTTAATCAACCTCGGGCTACCTCACTTTGGTTTTAAGATAATTTCGCCATGAGTTTTGAATGGCACTTGGCTCATGCACGGGACGAAGCACCGTTCCAAAACCAATGCAATCACTTTTGACCCGAATCAAACTCCATCCACCGGGGTAACGCGGGCCAGAAAATCGAATCTCCTCAATGACTTAACGTCCTCGAATAATTCATTATACTACTCCACTGATCTAAACTATTTAAAAAACGAAACCCATAGAAATGACCCCTTCCAATGATGAACGTTTACAAAATGCTCTTGAAATGAACTGATTTCGATTGCAATGACTTTCGCAGTAACATTTTTATAGAACAAAACTTCCACATACTACTACTTTACATGCTCAAGACGAGTTCCCGAAGCATGTTTACATTCTGCGTAACCAAAAATGGCAGTCGTAAAAGACACTGGCTAGACCCTTTCCTCTCGTGCATGATTGGATCACTTTAACGTTCACTATGCTGTGATTGGCTCGAACACACTTTCTAGTATGTCCTTATTTGAACACTTCTAGAAGTTCCTCACTACACGACAGTACATCATTACAGTACAATTACCATATTTTGATAAATGTACCCCATTTTGGCCCTATATTTCCTACATCCATATGAATGCAATTTTGTTCCTAAATCCTGTTCCCCTTAGTTCTAAATAATGTTTATTTACCACAAGACAAGATAGACAAACATAATAGAATGGACATAGTTCTAAATTCCACGAGATCTTTCAGTCAGTCCACACAACATTGTGGCACACAACAATATTTGCCACAACTGCATAAAAAATATGGTCTGTTTTATTGTTATAGGCCTATTTTTTTGCACTTTCTTTCTACTGCCCTGTCATAGACTTTTAAAGCTTCACATTGGTCAATTTAATTCCGTCTTAGATTTCCATAATAAACCAGGCTGTAGTTGTGGATGGGCAGACCCCACTCTTTTCTCTTCCACTGAAAGGCCCATAAACCCCTCTGAACACTCGGCTCAGACTGGGGACACAGCCACACTCAGTGGGTCCCTGATGACGAGGAATGTACCGTTAGCGTTTCATGTGGATGGAGTGGGAGCGTCTGTCAATGGGAGTGTGCTCTGACCTTGAGTGAGATTTGGCCCTTTCTCTGCAAACCAATCAGCGCAGGTGAAAATGAGGTGAGTCTGTTTAATAGCAGTTTTCTGCTGAGTGCTAGGCAGATGCATCACAATCCGGGATAGCCTACAGCTGATTAAACTATATATTTCTGGGTAAGTATTCACATACAACAGTTAACACAGCTCTCTTGTGAAGGGAATTGTATCCTTGTTGATGGTTGGAGAATTTCCACTTCTAATCTGGAGGCACAGCCCCGTTTGCCCAGGTTAATCAATCACTCACCTCACTGATAAGATGACAGGCTCAGTTTCACACACCAAGCCACCTGCAGGAGAGTATCTCATCTCCCCCTTCCCCAAACCCTGTGGTTGCTTTGGGTTGGCCAGATAAGGCTTTGTATAGTGTGGTGCAAGTATTGGAACAATCATACAAGCAACTGATTTATGGGTGCAGGAAACTAAGCTCTCATGGTTAATGAATGCATTAGGCTGATAGTGAAATTTACAACTGGCTGTTTTTTGAGAATAGCAGACATATGTCTCATAACACAGAGAAATACAGTACCAACCATTTTAATACTTTATTGTTATTTACAGTGGAGTATGATTGCCATTATTGACAGAAAATAGTTTTGTTTGGCTAATCAAAGGATGATGTAACCACCACAGATAAAATACAAGTGTAAAGAGCAGGTTAGGTGTGAACCCCAGCCCCTCCCTCTGTTGCAGAAGATTGATGTTTTAGTGACAGATTCTTCCTGTGGCCCCTCTGTGGATCTTAAATCATGGATGAATAGGGGGCCCCTAAAAGCACCTTTACATCCTGTTCTATTTATCTGCTATAACCCAAAGAAGTGTGAGACCTTTACATTGCTCATGGTTTAGTGTTATTCTGGGTAATACAGTAGTAACTACGTAGTATAGGCTACGATATAAAAAAAAGTGTGGCATGTAAATTCAACAATTATTACATCCCATTAAAATATATATTCAGATCACATAATATTAGGAACACAGTCACCACACAATGTCAGGCGTAACTATTAACTCCTAACATGTCAAGCAAGCACACGTGAAAAAGTGAAAAAGTAAATACTGCCACCTTGTGGTTATTTGAGAATTGTGCTAAGCTACACGCCTCCGCCCACACACAATTTCAGTTGAGCACAAAAAAAGGCTATAATCATTTGCCATATAAACATCCAAGTCAATTACGTGTCTATAGCAGTCTAGCAGTTCTCAGAGGGGCCGAATAGAGAGGGTCATCTCTTTCCCCAGAGAGGGGGCGATGTAGCGTTCCTCTCTTAGCAAACGGAGAACCAAGTCTTGGGTATCCTGGGGCCAGCGGTAGATCCTGGTACTCTGGAGCCAGGCGGGGACATGTCTCTGGAGGACAAGACAGGAATGGGATAGGTAACATTACACCACGGCGTGAGTGAGGATATAACAGGATATCACAACAGTATAGAATCCTATCCCTACGGAGATGACATCTCACTATCCACTCACCTTGGTAGCAGTGGGAAATAATACGGGCACCAGTCGGAAATTAAGGCAGTGCTGTTGGATGAACTCATTCTGGATCTAAAATGGGAAAAGGTTGCTCAAAGATAAACGCCTGGTGCTTTTATGAATTGTCTTCATTGCGTATCAAATGCATACTGTACATAAACTATACATGGCTGTGGTACAGTATATGTTTCCCTTTGTATTACACAGCAGTGTTTTATACCCATGCTACATCATGACAAGGAGGGGCTGTGGCCAAGGCCCAGAACCTTTGTCTCACTGTCCTAATCTTGAGACTCCATAATAATAATAAAAAAGACAGTAGCTACCCACATTCATTTGATATATTCTTACACGTGCATGTATAAGTGCCTACCTGAGTGTGAATGTACTTGGTGTGGAGACCATGCTCATCCTCCCCGTATCCTTCCACGTCTGCCTTGTACTTAGGACTGATGGCCACGATGATCAGCACTGACTTCTGCAACGCAGCATCTCATAGTCAGTTCAGTTTTTTTGATAAGACTTCGTTTTAAAGGGATACTTCAGGATTTTGTCAATGAGACCAATGAAGGAAGTTCGAGGTAGTTGCTCGAGCCAATGCTAACTAGCGTCAGCGCTCGTTGCACTAACGCTAGTTAGCATTGGCTCGAGAAACTACCTGTAACTTCATTCATACTGGACACAGAGACATAGAAATGGTGTCCACAAGTTTATCTGACTCTGGAGAAGTATTTAGGGATTTTGGCAATATCTCTTTAAGGGTCTGTAATAAACTATTAATCGGGCATTTATAAAGTGGGTGTTCACCATTGATTAATCATTACTCCCACATGTATAAACCATTTGCTAATCATTAGTAACATGTTTTTTTTTTGCAGCCCCTAATCTAAAGTGAGCACTAATTATGCTGTATAAATACGTTGAGTGACCAGTGTAATTTCTCACAAAAAGATGGGCAAGCCATTGGTAGACATTCCAGCAGTACCTGGCAAAAGAATAAGCACACAACACAGGATATTTATGGGATATATATATATATATATATATATATATATATATATAGATTTGTGAAGAATTTATTTACATTTACAAATGTGGGAGTAATGATTTATTACTGGTTTATTACTGGTTTATTACTTAAAATAAAGTGTTACCCATTTGCTTCTGTATAGTTTCATCATTAAATAGCTCCATTTTATGCTCTAAAAATGCTGACCGCTTAGACTTACATCCTTTAAATAGGTGTCCATCCACTTGTTGATGTCCATTCTTCTGACTGCATTATCAAAAATGTCAATCTGCCAGAGAGAGGGATTATGTATGAAAAATAGTGTTTAAAATGTTGGGACATTTCTGAATAAAAGACCATGGAAAATACAGTTTGCAAACTTACAGCTGGTTTAAAGCCCTGATCTATCAGAAACTTCACGAAGGTAAACATCTCACGGGCTGTGTCCACAGAATACGTAATAAAAACATTCCCTGCAATCAAACAGACAAGCATGGCATCCACATGAATGTTAATTGCACTCAAACAACTATTTGCATTTTAGTGGATGTTAGACTTGGTTTTAAGTCTTAATATTGAGCTCTTACAAGCCAAGGCCATAAGGTGACACAATTATTCTGATTCACAGAAAATCCACTGTTTAATGAACAATAAACTTTAATATAATTTTTTGGGGGATAAAGTTTTTGCAGAGGGATGGAGAATGATATGCACTTACTGCACTCCTCAGGTAAACTGATGGTCTTCCTCTGTTCCTGTGTAGCTGTTCCTCCCCCACCTGGTTGGCCGGGGGTCACTGGGTAAGAGGGCACCACACTGACCTCAGACATCACCTCTCTGGGAGGGGCCACACGCTGAGGAAGATTCCGACTGG
The DNA here is from genome assembly GCF_057628025.1 of Oncorhynchus mykiss. Classification (NCBI taxonomy): domain Eukaryota; kingdom Metazoa; phylum Chordata; class Actinopteri; order Salmoniformes; family Salmonidae; genus Oncorhynchus; species Oncorhynchus mykiss. The sequence goes on along the minus strand of NC_143025.1, from coordinate 63,946,268 downwards.
GGGCTTTTAGAGCTCCTTGTTCATATAGTCTGTTTTGAGCCGTAGGAGTCCTAGAGAAAACGGTATAGAAGATTTGGGTGTCTGCTCCAAACACTCATAAAACAGGAATTATATCTATATTGTAATGCCCACCAGCAGACATTCGTTCTAAAACTGGATCCCCACCAAACATTTCCTATTAAACTGTAAACAAAGCAGTACTAGGAACTTGCGAAATCCAATTGGTTTTGATATCTAGGCTAATGATATAATCTGATGTTAGACCAGTAGGTTATAGGGATATTTAGTGTACCAGGATGACGGGTCTTGCTGAAGCTCCCGCTGGGGTTCCGTAGGGTGAAGATGGTTATAATGATGACGATTATAGAGGGGACAGGTTTGATTTACGGGTTTCTGACATGTGTACAGTCTCGGACACCTGCCGTGCACTTGATCAGGGCCTGTGGAGGGACGTGAGAAGACATGCTCTTAACATCCTGTCTTGGATGGGCTCCCAATTAAAATCATCCCTATCTGAAGTGTAGAACGTGGATCATCCAGGCTATATTTCAGACAGCAATATAAACAACAACCTAAACAAAAGCATCACCTACTTCCCAGAAAAGTTTATATAGCTTGGTCTTTCCACAAAAAAATAGTGCCTTTTGGTTGGGATAACTGTAAAAAATAAAAATAAAACGTTTTATTTCACCTAATTTGTATAATGTTAATGTTCATAATGTTCCCCTTCGTAAAAACATGCTTTCCCATTTTTCAAGAATTCAAATGAAGAAAAGTGCTAATTAAAGTAACAGGGTTGACTGTGACAATTTTATCTTATTTCAGCCATAACTCCCGTTGTCGTGTTATGCTTGACACTCACAGTTTTTATCCACAAAAACACCAATGGCCGAAAAGAGTAGAACCGGCTCATCTGCCTTCACGCTGATTTGACTATTAGATGTTCAATAAGAAATAGTTTCAACATATTAAAATGAGAGTTCAGTTCCCATAACAGGGTTGACCTTAAAACGAGGGAGAAATCACATGAACTAAATAATCATCTTCAGAAATGACTTTATCAAAGCAACAAAATAACCAGAGCTTTACAATGATGGTGACAACATGGCAAACGTTTGGGGTTAAGTGGGTTCAAATCTTCCTACAAGTCAGAAAAAGTCAGACTTTTCAAAATTCAGATTTTTGGCATTTCGGCAAGTCTATATTCAAATAAAAAAAATCTGATATCTAAAAATGTCCATGTGGTTTATATTGAAGGGCAGTTCAATAAATATAACATGCTTTGACATTTTTTTGGCACTTTAGCAAATCTCTATTCGTATTATTTATAAAAATGTCCATGTGGTTTAAAATGCTTTAAAATTCAATAATACTATTCTATTCTAATACACTCTATTCGCGGAATGACCCAGCTCCAGTATCATTTGGATTAATTTATCTATATCTTTTCCATTTAATTATATGTATACAGTTGTCATATACAGCACGTTACTTACATCGAGGAGGCGTGTGTGGTGGGTATCTCGGAGGGACACAGTGGATGTCATTTAAGTCAGACCTGAGAGAAAGAGGGGACTCCAAGTGTTCTGCTCCTTCAAGGTTACAGTCCTGAGGTAGAGGCCAGCTGGGAGGACCAGGGAAGCCCTCCGCTCCCCGCCGGAGAATCCCAGAGAAATCCTCAGTCCACTGAGCCCTCTCTCTGTAGGAGTGTAACCTGAGGTCGACAGGGTCAGGGGTGTGTGGGAACATGTCTTTCTGATGCAGGGAGGGGGTTCTGAACTGGGGTCGAAGGTTACCCAGAGGGTCTTCCGTAGAGGTTCTCCAGGAGTCCTTGGGGTATTCCACCTGGCCTACGTCGTTGACGGTCACCTCAGGGGCAAACCAGGCCTCTTCCTTTGGCCTCTCTCTGTGTTCTGAGCACTGCCCACAGTCCAAGGGCAATGCTAGGTTCAGCATTGATGATGTCATTGACTCATCTGTCTCCACCGGAATACTTCTGTGACAACGGGAATCTGACAACAACAACAACAACAACAGACAATGTTATTCAGCTTAAGCCATTTAGGAGAAGTAAAGAAGGGGAAAAAAATGATGTGATATGTAAGAGTGAGTTTAGCGTAAGGTTAACTTTCCTTTTCGATAGGTGTGGTAGTGTGTACTGTATTTGACAATGGCGTACCTGTGAAAGAGTCCATTCTTCTCTCAGGACGAGGGATAGATTTGTTTGTAAAAAGGAAACAGAAACAAATGTGGTTTAACAGGAATGAAAGCTGAGCTCTGTGGATAGCAGAATGACATGACATTCCTGGCAACACTTTTTTAGAAAAACTGCATTCACAAGTGAAACAAACTCTTTTACGGGTAAAAAAAGAAAAAAAAAGAAAGCTATGATATGTGGCAGATCGACGGAAAGCCCTTATGACTACAGAACTCAAAGCTGTCCTTTGGTTATACAGAGTCATTATAATACATAGCGAAAACCAGTCAGACCAAACATTACGTATATTCCAAGGAAGTGAACTTTGTCCTCCAGTCAAGCAACTAACTTACCTGCAATGTGTCTGTGAAGGAATAATGCAAAAACAAGTCAATTACTAAATTCTCCTGACTTCAAGCAATGAAAACAAGTTAAAACATACAGCACAGGTGCCATTTACAGTCAAGTTGAACAGTTAAACCTGACCCCGGCTCCTATCTGTGTCAGAGCCGTGTATTCCACCCTCTATATGCAAATCTGCCCTGGAGCGAATAGGAAACATTCCCTCAATTTTTGTCTAGAGGAAGAGATCAGTGCTGGCAAAGCAAGAGAGTCCCCCTTCGCCATTTATGCAAATAATGTGGGACATGCAGTTCACGTCCACCAATCAGGTTGTTGTGAAAACAGAGCAGGAATTCTGCAACCAGTCAGGGCGAACCTTGTCATTTAAAGTGGATTGAGTTGTCATAGTAAAAGCACACCTACAGACATGAGGGCACTTGATTCACGAAAAGTGTGCAGCCCATTAAAGTGAACACGCTTTTAACATTCATGAGCTGATTTTGCTAAGAAAAGACAAAAAAAAAAAAAAACACAGAACGACCCTACAAACTCTTACAAAATATATAAAAAAGCTCAAGTTATATAACTCCAGCGAAGAAAACAAGAAAATAAGCATTTAAAAAAAACAAAACAAAAATCATATTCACAAGTAAACGGAGAGTTTTATTTGAGAACGGTCTTAGCATCTGGTAGAGAGACTTTAGTTGGAGTCCAGTCGCGGCAGTCACAGTCCAGTCTCTCTCTTGTCGTCACTCCTGTCGAACCAATCGTGGTTGTACTTGGTGTGCAGGATGCAGTAGGCCACGAAGCGCGGCAGACTGAGCACCACAAAGGTCAAAGACACCGTGCCCAGCAGGAAGATGGTCGGTCCTCTTGGTGGTCCACCCCTGCATGACCCGCCACTCCTCCTTGGTGAGCCACCTGCTGGCACTGATCAGGTGCTGGCCGATCACTGAGTTGAAGATGATGACCAGGGTGATGGGGATACCACTGGAGAGGATCGTAGTAACCCACACCAGGACGGTAGACTAGATATGGTCCCTGTAGTGACACCGGGGACGAGTCACATTCTTCCCCTCTATGGTGAAGTTCTTCAGCGTCATCACCTTGATCCAGCCAATGGGCACGGAGGCCAGGTGGGAGACCAGGAAGATAGCCCCACGCAGGCCAGCCTGGTAATCTTGACACCAGGTAGGAGGTGTCCAACGATGGCCCAGGCGGCTCAGGTATTACCAGATGATGGCCGTGTCAGACATCCCACAGTCACGGAAGCAGATCGTGTAGAACGTGAAGAGATTGGCGGAGGAAGAAGAAATGAATAGCAGTGGCATCCTGTTTGGAGTAGTGACATTTCCTTTGAAATGTATCTATGAAATGTATTCACGTTCTGAAACATCTGAAACATCTCACAGACACATATAGATTTAGGAAACAGCACAAAAAATATAGGATATACACACACCTGGGATCCCCAGAATGCACAGCAAAGGGTAGTAGACCTTCTGAATAGTGATTAAGACACTGGCCCCCTCCATGTTTCAGTCCTAATCCTCAGTACCAGGCAATAGTAGAGATGGTAATCCTTGCAATAAACCCATTAGGGTAGCTGGATGGGAGGACATTATTGATACAGAGATAAGCACAGTGTAACAAACATAAACACTATATGGGTAAGAACCAAGAAGGGTTACATCACAGATTAATAAGCGCACTATATTTATTTATTTTTTAAAACATTGGTTTTTACTGGGCCTTTATGGATATATTGCGATTGGAGTTGGTTATTTATCGACAGGATGTTGTTAAGGTTACATTTCAATGAGGAAGGGGAACACCGTTGAAACAGGTTTGTCAGACATCTTGATCACGCTTGAAAATTGTGGAGCGGGTGCATCGTATGTCTGATGATGACTACTAGCACAATAACAGACAAAGGCTATTTGACTACCTGAAACATGCGCATGTGAATTCTATAGAATAGGATAGCATAGGATAACAGCGTGACCCTTGTGTACATATGACCTTGAAAGGCTTATATACTGTAAGGGTCGAAATGACTGTGTGGTAATCTATTGACACGGACATAAAGATGAATTTGTGCTGTTATCTTGATCATATATCTGTGGTTCCAATAATTGTTTTCTTGGAACTAGGAAACATACAATTTCACCTGTGCTGTGTCAATATAGCACCAACATCACTTTCTTTTTTATATCTGGATGCCCATTTAGCAAAGTCCAATAAATGTTTATTAATTATTCCTTTGCTGTTTCTTTTTAAATTTTTAAATTTTTAAACAAATAGTTTATATAGTTACATAGTTTATATTTTAGATTCTTTAAATAGCCACCCTTTGCCTTGATGACAGCTTTGCACACTCTTGGCATTCTCTCAACCAGCTTCACCTGGAATGCTTTTCCAATAGTCTTGAAGGAGTTCCCACATATGCTGAACACTTGTTGGCTGCTTTTCTTTCACTCTGTGGTCTGACTCATCCCAAACCATCTCAATTTGGTTGAGGTTGGGGGATTGTGGAGGCCAGGCCATCTGATGCAGCACTCCATCACTCTCCTTCTTGGTAAAATATCCCTTACACAGACTGGAGGTGTTTTGGGTCATTGTCCTGTTGAAAAACAAATGAGCCCAAACCAGATGGGATATCACTGCAGAATGCTGTGGTGGCCATGCTGGTTAGGTGTGCCTTGAATCCTAAATAAATCACAGACAGTGTCACCATCAAAGCACCCCCACACCATCACACCTCCTCCTCCATGCTTTACATTGGGAAATAAACATGCAGAGATCATCCATTCACCCACAACACATCTCACAAAGACACAGCGGTTGGAACCAAAAATCTCCAATTTGGAGACTCCAGACCAAAGAACACATTTCCACTGGTCTAATGTCCATTTCTGGTGTTGGCACAAGCAAGTCTCTTCTTCTCATTGGTGTCCTTTAGTAGTTGTTTCTTTGCAGCAATTCGACCATGAAGGTCTGATTCACACAGTCTCATCTGAACAGTTGATGTTGTTACTTGAACTCTGTGAAGCATTTATTTGGGCTGCAATTTCTGAGGCTGGTAACTCTAATGAACTTTTCCTCTGAAGCAGAGGTAACTCTGGGTCTTCCTTTCCTGTGGCGGTCCTCATGAGTGTCAGTTTCATCATAGCACTTGATGGTTTTTGCGGCTGCACTTGAAGAAATTTTCAAAGTTCTGGAAATGTTCCGTATTGACTGACCTTCATGTCTTAAAGTAATTAATGTATTGCATTTTACCAGTACAATAAAAACACATTTTCAAAACCCCCTAAAACATGCACTTGTCTATAAGAATCCCATCAAAATGAATTGCGTATGTAACAATAATAAGATGTAGTACAGATGACTTACACAGATGGGCAAGCCTGCTGGTTTAGTAGAGATCAACTGTGTTGGCAGTCCAGTCCAGCCCAGCCCAGCTCAGTCCAGTCCAGCCCAGCCCAGCCCAGTCCAGTAGTATTAGGTGATGATGAGGACCAAGTCAGCCAGCTGCAGGTCAAATAAAGCTTCCCTGCTCTCTCTCTCTCTCTCTGGGAAGCCAGATCTACATATAGAAAGGGCTCATCTACAGAGAGAGAGGGCTCATCTACAGGTGTCACATCACCTGAAGCACAGGTAGACAGACCTCTGGTGGGTTTACATTGATCTGTGAGAGCGAGGCCATGGAAATCAACATATCTCATATGCTTAAATAAGACTCTTGTAATATCCTTCTATCAATATTGATTGACATATTGTTATTGTGATGTATCCAAGGAGATGAATTACAAGTCAAACAACAAGTTACCATGATTCCTCAATGAAGTCACCAATCTTGGCAGCTGCTGGCTGATAGGGCTCAGTACACTTCCGCAGTGTGATTTTCCATCACACACAGTGATGGAAAAGGCTCCCCCTTGTGGTCTTCACAGAAAATACAATTTAAGATGACTGTTGAACGCACAAAGTTAACGTAACACTTTTTCCCCTTCTATTAGAGCTTGTGCAGTGACTCTCACCTGATAACAAATGCCCTGCAGCTTATCAGCCAACATGTGACTGCCGTTGCCGAGGTGTCCCTTTGCAAACTTTACCAATGGAGTTGGCGATGTGCTAGACGAGTTGTGAGGTGATTGTATGAGCTGCAGGCTGTGTGTGTGTGTGTGTCGGTCTGACCGTAGAGTTCCCCTGTAACTAGCTGGCACCGGTGCCTCATCCCAGCTGCAGGCCTACCCTGTATTCATGTAGCAGTCATTTAGCACCTCCTTAGGTGCCTGCTGGCCCTCCCCTCAACATACAGCTAAGGTGCTGGAGAGACTCCTGTCCAATGATGTCAAAGGCGTGTCTTCTTTAAATCTCTTCTGTTTCACCCTGGAGCAGTGTGGTCACGAAGGCAGAGCTGGACAGGCCTGTTGGATTATGTCTAGACACACACAGCAACAGACACAGCAATTCCATAGCATGAAATAATATATAAAATAAGTGGAAAGAGTGTAAAATGTTTATTGTTCTTCTTGAATTTCAAATGCCAAACCACTGAATTAATAAAACAGAAAATGTTAACAAATGGAAAAATAGAAGAATTAACACTAGGAAGGCTACTGACACTTTTAAAACTGTTAAGCTGTAAAACCGACGAGGGGGCTCAATCTTAAACAGATCCTTATTAGCACTTAAACTATCGTAAGATGAGAACAAATACTACATTTAGATTAAACAAGGTCAAACTTTACAGCCGGCCGCTTCACCAGTGTCTTTGCCACGTTCCCCCCTGAAGATACAATACACCCCATTCCTCAGAGATCTCTCCATGAAAGTTGAATAAAACATACTCTGAAACAGGAGACGCAAGACTTCAGATATCCACGTCAGTTTAAACATAAAAAGATAAAGTCATCCAAAGGAAGTGGTCCAGAAATGAGCTGAGGAAGGATCCTACTGGTGGTGCTGTGCTGCATAGACAGGCAGACAGACAGGCAGACAGACCGACAGTGTATGAGTTTGAGGAGCAGGTGGATGGGGGCATGTCACTGTTCACAGAGGGAGGAACGAGATGCTACCCACTAAGACTTCCCAGTACATGGCTTCACGGCACGGAGGAAACAAGGACCATCAGATGGATGGATGCCTTGGAATGGCTGCTAAAATGGAACTCGTATACAGGTTAAAATAAGACCATTAAAAGCAGAGATGAACATCTTTCTCTTCTTAAATAAACATCATGTCCTTCCGGTATACACTAAATAATACCTGGAAAGACCAATCTTTTCCCCCGTTATTTATTTTTCTTAAAACCTGGTAAGCGAGAAGAGATATGTTCAAAAGTATAATGCGCACACATTTGGCTGTAATTACAAAATGTAACATACATTATTTGTAAAATAACTTTGTTACGGCATTAGCCTAACATCTATTACTTTGAGGAGGACAAAACTATTTTACAAGGATGAACAAAATAAAAGCTAAATCATAGCAAACTAAATCCATGAGGTGCAAAAGAAATCTCTACAGAGTATTCTGTCATGCTTGCCTCAAGTCCCTGTAAAACAGATGACTTGGCCCCAAACATAATTTATACACTGAGGCAATACACTCAGGACTGGTTTTCTTGTTTATTTTTATACATGAGCAAAACCCGCAAAAATGAAATAAATAATTTATGGAGGTGTTCATTAAATTGCCCCCAAAATAATAATAAAACAAATATTAGCTGTGACAGACATGTCCTGTATATTCTGGATTAGAAGTGACAAGATATCATGGTCTCATGGTGCACTTTTGAAATTATCATCTTCATTGACCATTTTCTTTATCACCACCATCATCATCATCATCATCATCATCATCATCATCATCATGGAGAAAATCAGTCAAAATGCCATAACAGAAGCAAACAAACCACCAAAACATAAACCAAAAGTTAGACAGACGAGCTGTTCATATTTACATTGAATACAGGCATTTCATTACATCATAACTAGCCCAACCACCCACAAACCTCCCTCCCTCTCTCCTAACTGGTATCTCTGGTATCCAGTCGGTTGAGTCTGTCTCAGGGTTTGCCACAGAGAGTGTTTGAGAGTGTTGGGAGCTGGAGGAGAGTTGAGACAAGATGCTTTGTTGAGCTGAGGAAGATGCACGGGTCCCTGGTGTGGCTCCAGAGAGCTACGGTTCAGTCCAGTCCCCAGCCCAGAGCCCAGCGTTTAGAGGTTGTCCCCTGGCTGGTACTGCGGCTCCGTGGCCGTGAAGTAGTCCTCCAGGAAGGCCTGCAGGTACTCAAAGGTGGGCCTCTCCTCGGCGTCCTTCTTCCAGCACTGCACCATGAGCTCGTGGAGGGAGATGGGGCAGTCCTGGGGACAGGGCATCCTGTAGCCTCGCTCCACCTGCTCCAGCACCTCCCGGTTGTTCATCCCTACACACACACGCACACACACACACAGACAGACAGACACACAGAGACACAGACAGACGGACAGAGATAAGGAAAGAAAAAGGCTCTTCAAGTAATCGATAAGTCGGTTCAACGAAAGAGATCTGTTTAGACTTTACCTCCATTGAATGACCTTAATGACACAGACATTGAGCGTTCAACCTCATACTGGAGATGCTGATCTTGAGGCAACATTTGGACCTGGGAAAAGCTTTCTCGTAACACAGGGGTCAAACGTTTTACAACCTGGGGGCGTTGGAGTGGCTTGCCATCTATTTTTCACTAGCTACGAGATGTGGCCTCGGCATCAACAAGAACAGTTCGGAGGGAGGGCGTCAGAAAGCTGCTAAGACATCTTCTAGGATGATGCTATTATCCCCTAAGTCCCAGCTCGGCCCCCATAGCGTGCAAACCCTCCACTCACTTCCCCCTTCCTCCCTCTTTTTGCACACCAGCCCAGCCCAGTGCAGCGTGGCCCATCTGGACAAACATGTGTTCCCCATCCCCCCTCCCTCTCTCAGAGAGGCTGATCTCAGTCAACTCCCTGCCCAAGACCAGCCCTCTCACATGGACCAGCAGCGGCCCAGAGGCAGGCCCTGGATTACGGTTATAAATCTCAGATTGTATCAGGAAAACAAAGTCACTCAGCCGTGTTTAAAGACCCCTTCTTCTCTTTTAACGCTCAGTAAACAGCAGGAGCTGCCTGCCACTTGTTATATAAGCTCTTGTTGTGGTGTATAATTGCATCATAGTCCTCTACCTATGTGCATTACAAGTGACGACTCAACTCAGAATGTGGACATTACATCACAAGGGTTGCGTCCAACAAAGTCCCCAGGACCCTAGTGTTCTAGAAACTAGGGTTCCATTGGAGACGTGACCATTGAATCTCTGGTTATTTGACCCTCCTCACCTGGGTAGGGTACACGTCCCTTGGTGACCAGCTCGGTGAGCAGGATGCCAAATGACCACACGTCTGACTTGATGGTGAACTTTCCATACAGCGCAGCCTCCGGGGCTGTCCACTTAATCGGGAACTTAGCACCTGGGACAGAACAGAGGGGGAGATATGAATAAATGACAGAATGTAAGTTAGCTATGGTATTCTTTCTCTCTAGAGCTGGGAGTGTCTCTCAGTGTCTCTGTTCCAGTCTGTAGTACAGTGGAATAGGCAGACAGTGAGCACATGTTTGGATCTGAAATGGGAGCCGTCGACATCCTGTCAGGGTGTGATGATGCGCACATTATGGCCAGTGTTGGAAGAACTCCCTTCATGACCTAAGGCAATCATTAGTGTGTGTCTGTGTTTCGTTATTGTGTGTGTGACCTCACCTTGCCGTGCTGTGTACTCGTTGTCCTCAATCAGCCTGGCCAGTCCAAAGTCGGCGATCTTACACACCAGGTTGTCCCCGACCAGGATGTTAGCCGAGCGCAGGTCTCTGTGGATGTAGTTCATCCTCTCAATGTACGCCATGCCTGCTGCCACCTGGAACACACACACACACACACACACACACACACACACACACACACACACACACACACACACGGTAAAAGCACTGCGTTCAACTTAGTTCCAGAGAGAATGCTGCACACGGTGACACACCACGGTCTTGAAGTGTCAGTGCTGCTGAGTCGTCTTGTTTGTGAAGTAACTCACGAGTTCCGTTATAGAAACACCGAGCGGAATGAGTGACATTTTTTTTTAGCAGGGCTTTACCTGGGCTGCCATGTCAACCAGATTGGGCAGTTTCAGTCCTCGTCCCTCCCCATCCTTCAGGAAATCCAGGAGGCTTCCTAAACAACAGGAGATTTCTGTTGTCAGGACATGCATTTGAAATAGCAGATCTTTATTGAAACATCAGTTGACAGCAGTCTGACCAACATGTGGGATTCCTTCCCAGCCTGCCAACGAAACAACGATCACATCAAAGTTTCCATCCCAGCCTTTTCTATACTTAATTCACGGATCTGAAGCGCTTTCTTGTGGTGCTCGTAAAATGTCAGCTTCTTGGCCGACTCCGTCATAGTTAAATATAGGCTCTCATTATTGTCGTAATGAATGAAAACAATATTCCAGAGGAATAACAACTACCGGGCCGGCGACAAGGCAGGCGGTTACACAGTCGATCTAGCTAGACCTACAACGTGTCACCGAAGGTGGTGGTTCACCACGTCGTCAATGTTGGACTGAGTGCTCCGGTCCGTTTTCCTCCATGGCATCGTCGCAGAGTACGTGGACAAAGGTATTGCGTGTGGGTCTGTGTGTGTCTTTCACAACATGAACTGTGTGTGGGCGGGAGTGTGTGTTACACCATGTATAGCGTGTGTGTGTGTGTGTGTCTGACTATGTGTACATGCGTCCACTCGTGTGTGTGTGTGAGTGACAATACCTTTGCCCATGTACTCAGTGACGATGTAGATGGGTTCCTCAGACACCACAGCGTAGAGCTGCACCAGCTTGTCATGCCGGAGCTTCTTCATGATCTGGGCTTCTTCCAGGAAGGACTCGGGAGACATGGTGCCCGGCTTCAGCGTCTTCACCGCCACCTTAGTGGTGCCGTTCCACGTTCCTGTTACCCACCAACGACAAAGAATTAGTACAGCCGTCACATCTCACAACTCCCGGGGGCCGGTTTTCTAGACACGGTTTAAGCCTAGCGTTGGACTAAGAAGTTATTCAAATGGAGATGATCCGTGAAGCGTGCTTTTCAGTCCAAGACTAGACTTAATCTGGAAAACTGTCCAATTATGTCTACGGCACATCACGTCACAAAGCAAGACGTGACCCCACTTTGTTGTGAATGTAATTAGGCATTGCTGTTGTACAATCTAGTATGTTCATCTCTAAAAACATTCTTGCGTTGGCATACCAACAAACACAGCACACAACCCAGAAATGGACATTGAAGTCTGCTTGCCTTTAAAGGTTGTGCTGAGGGACGCATCGATGTGCATAACATTTCTAGCGACCCTTCATTTCAAATGGCTTTCAAAAGCCGCGAGAGAGATCTGGTGAGGTGTTAAACCCCACAATATACCAACACGGGGAAAGATAACCCCATTGTAGGATGATTAACAAAAGCAACAGCCTCATAAGTAAAAAACCCTCTGTGGAGCTGTGCCTGTTACTGCACTGTAGCACAGTGTGGCCATGCCAATGTTCTTCTCTACAGTACTTTACATACACCCAATATTGAACCATTGAAAATCATGGTCGATTCTTCATACAAGGTCATTTAGCTTGTTCTGTGGCTCAGTCGCAAAATGCACGATATTCCCTATATAGTGCAGCAGTTTAGACCAAAAGTATTGCACCATATACAGGAATATGATGCCATTTGGGATGTGTTCTGTGTCAGTAAATAATGCAGAAATATCAGCTCTGACCTAAAGGCAAGACAGACCTCCAGTCATTCGGCGACATTTGGAATTCACATGCGTTTCTACTGTGGCGGGTTTCATTTAAGAGCGCACTCAGAAATCCTTGAGAGCAGTGTTGATTAGTGACACAGCTATGGCTGCTGGGCCTCGTCGGCCATTTTGGGGCCTGGCGCTGTACCGTTACTGTGCTGAGGTCACCCGCTGGGTTCTGAGGTAATGGTATCCCAGGGGGGCTGGGTGTCACTAGCAGCAGGGTTTGGGGCTAGCAGCTGGGACTAGCCCCAACTTAAACTCCAAACCCCTAAACAGCCTGTTGAAATGTTACAACAGGACAGGACACACCCCCGATCTCTGGATTGAAATGTAGTCCATGTAGCCAGTTCAACACAGGATACATAAAAAATAATAGTGAGGTTGTATGCTTAAAAGTCAACCTAGGATTATTGATTTAAACCTGAAGCCTCAACTGAAGCATGATACAAATAATATTAGCAAAAATCTAAGGGTATCCTGGGAAAGAAATGATAACGTACATGTTACTAACCATTATAATACAGAACAGAACTACCTGCACAAAAGTTTCCTTTTGTGTTTTGCTGACTGGACTGAAAAAGTCCTCAGGTGATTCAATAAAACCCCTTTACATTTAGAAATAAATACATGTAAGTTATACAATTTCCCTCCCGGACACCCCTCAATAGAAATGAAAAGAACGGAATGGAACTATTTTGTTCTTACCACACCACACCTCAGCAAAACATCCCGCCCCCAGCTTTACTTCGAACTCAAGTGAGTCTCTGGCGATTTCCCAGGAATCGTGAGTCAGGCCCATAGTATCAGGGGTGCAGTTCACACACACACCCGTTAAATTAAAGCACAAACCATCCGCACTCTCTACAGGGGAAGGAACAGGGAAGTCAAGGCACACAGGGTTAACTACCAGGGAGAGGAACATGCAAAGAGGCAGATGGAAGGCGGCCATTTTGAACTGAGAGAGCGGAGCTTGTAGACATCTCATTTAACAGTGAAGACACAAATGTTGTTTTTTTGGTCTCCGCCAAATCTCTCAAAGAGAGAGGTTGTGAGTAGACTGTCAATCTGTTCTCGGTCTGATGTCTCTGCTTGCTCAGTCAGGGGCCCCCTTCCACGCAGCCTGCGGTCAGACGTTTACGGAGGCGACTCTGCCCGTACCCATCCAGACCTCCCCAAACTGCCCATTCCCCAGACGCTTGATGAGCTGCAGTGACTCTCGCGGGATCTCCCACACGTCTTTGGTTTTGACGGACAGGTCGGTGAGGCGGGGCATCCCTTTGTGGCAGGGCACCACCAAGCGACAGCACAGCCCCGCGGCCCGCTCTGCACACAGGCACAAGGAGCGCACACGCACACGCGCACACACACACACACGCACACGCACACACACACACGCGTGCGCATACAGAGACACAGGGTGAGATCGAGAAGGAAGGGGATTGAAAGAAAGCAGTTAGCAAAGCACTGTGAAGAGAGAGAGGAGGGAGAGAGAGGAGGGAGAGAGAGAGAGAGAGAGAGGAGGGAGAGAGAGAGAGAGAGAAGCTGCAGTAGACAGTAAGTTAAAGCGAACTGCCATAGCAGAACAGTTCCAGGTGCATCCAGCAGCCAGTCAATGTGTCCCACTAGATGTCCCAGACGGTGTCTGTCCCCAGGCCATAAGGTCAAGAATCAATCTGTCTAATGCCCTCTTAGCTACTGTTCATCAAATCACATTGAGTGCTGTTCCAACCTCCATCCTTCACCCTACAGTACTGCACTAGGGTTCTGTCAGCTCCGTTGCTGACACACGTAACGGGATGTTTTTAGCATCTGCACTACATTTCTTTGAATGTAAGGAATTCATTAAGGAATTCAAAAATAAATTGAAGGGTCAATATTGCTCAGGTTGCAGCCTGTTTTGAGGTTGCTCTTAGTCAAAGCTAGAACCCACTGCGCACAGGTGTTCCACGTCTACTTTTGATTTAGATTTGGTTGAGTTGTCAACTAACGTTAATTCAACATGAAATCAACACACATCTCACCATGTCATTGGATTTAGGTTAAAAGTCTGGTGAAACAAAGACGAAATTACGTGGAAACAACGTGATTAGCAAAGGCAGGGCAAGCTTGACCATAACAGCCTGCTATAGAGGGCCACGTTAATGGTTCCACTTTGGCTAAAGGCACGTGTGACTCCCAATGCTTTACAATAACGACTGTAATTGTTTAGAGACGTGGCTTGTCAATCACTCCAGATGCACTGCATGGCGCATTACAACTAGGACGTTTTAATGTTCATGCACAGTACGTAGTGAAGGAGGGCACTGTCATCTAGATTTGAGTCAGGGACAACAGAAGCCATTGTGGCTGGCAGCTGTGTCCATTACTGTGTGTGAGGACGACAACACGTCCTCTCATCCCTGACATGAAAATAGGCGTTTCTCCTTTCCGCAGTGGAAGGAGCTGTGGTTTGCCCACCGCCGATTCAAAAGCGAGGCGTGGGAATGGTGCTTCCGCCTACTTCCATTCCACTTTGAGTCCCCTGACATTAAACGTGGGCCCCTATGCCAGGGGCCCCGGGCCCCTCCAGGAGATAAGGACCAGGCTGTTTGCTCAGGGCAGTAAAGGGGAGATAAAGGCTCTCCATCAGAAGTGTTGTGTTCCGACTGGACGCCAGCCATTAAAGCCCATCGGTACCTGCTGCTGTGTCCAGGTATCAATACTGTACTTTATGTCTCAGTGTCACGATCATGAAACATGTCGCTACGGCAAATGGGAGAGGAGTTGGACACACTGTATGCACACAATAGGTGTCACAACTCTTATTAGCCCTCGTTGGCTATTAAAAAATAAGTGGTATTTCCAAGGAAAAGATTTCGTTATTTTTTTTAAAGATAGTTTGGGCTGGTGTTGTTTTTGACAACCGTATGTGATTGCTGTGTGACTGCTGTGGAAAGGTTCCGTCGATAATCCTAGAAATTGAATCTCGATTCAAAAACCCAAGTGAGAGATTGCGAGAAAGGAAAAAGGGTAATGCCACGAAATGAGTCCTTTTGATATTCGAATTAGACATTTTGCACCAATATTGGATTTTAAAAGCGTGTTATATTAAAACGAAGTGCCCTTTAAAGCGGCAATCAGCAGTTGAAACAATAACAAAGTGTCCTCCCAGGCCCTGTTTCAGTAAAAAGATGAGGGATTTGGGGCTGGAGAAATGTAACCACTTCCAAATTCATAGACAGAGTTATGGATCCAAGGACTGACCATCCATGATATTAAAATGATAGATTTAACCAATGTTTTGAGGCTATTTAGTGTTGGTTTACATTAACATTGTTTACAAACACTGAAGTAAAACAAGCTTGTATTGTGGGTTGTGACGGGGTATGACAGTTGAACTAAGTTCATGAGGCATTTACAAGTGATATTCTTCAAGAATCAATGGGTACATCTCATTCATTTATTAGTCCAAAAATGGATGTAGCAACTTCAGATTCTATAAATATGGGCTTGCTAAAATGCCAAAATTCAGCATTTTTGGCACTTTCCGACTTCTCTGAGGATTTTAACCCACTTAAGCCCAACATTTCTCATCATCATTGTAAAGCCCCATTTATTTTGTTGCTTTGAAAAAGTCATTTCTGAAGATTGTTTATTTCATGTGATCGGTGATTCATTTTAAGGTAAAAAAAAACAAACAAACAACCTGTCCCTCATTTTAAGGTCAACTCTGTCAACGTGAACTGAACTCGCATTTTTATTAACGGTGAAAATATTCCTGAAAAGCTTTTTGTAAAGAAACATTGAACATCTAATAGTCAAATCATAGTATAAAATCAGGTGAGCTGGTCCTACCCTTTTTGGACATTTTCTGATGTTTTGTGGTGGAAAACTGAGTGTGTTGAGCATATCAAGTCAACCCTGTTACCCGTAGATAGACAGGCTAGAAATGTTTTAACAATTAAACTTTTTTTTGTGAAGCCTGCATTCAATTGCCCCTCCCTGTTGCACACAACAAGCTTCCATTCCCCCTGTCACAAGGTGATTCATGGCTGTTTTACTGGTCAACCCTGTTACGGTCAGCCCTGTTACGGTCAACCCTGTTACGGTCAGCCCTGTTACGGTCAGCCCTGTTACGGTCAGCCCTGTTACGGTCAACCCTGTTACGGTCAACCCTGTTACGGTCAGCCCTGTTACGGCCAACCCTGTTACGGTCAACCCGGTTACGGTCAACCCTGTTACGGTCAGCCCTGTTACGGTCAACCCTGTTACGGTCAACCCTGTTACGGTCAACCCTGTTACGGTCAGCCCTGTTACGGTCAACCCTGTTACGGTCAACCCTGTTACGGTCAACCCTGTTACGGTCAACCCTGTTACGGTCAGCCCTGTTACGGTCAACCCTGTTACGGTCAACCATGTTACGGTCAGCCCTGTTACGGTCAACCCTGTTACGGTCAACCCTGTTACGGTCAACCCTGTTACTTTATTTGGCACTTAATAGGGACTTACTATAGTAATAGTCGTTTTTATTGAACCCCTTGAGATAGGAAAACGTGCTAAAATGACACTAATTTTTTTAACCAACTTATTTTGGACTCATTTTGTGGGAACGACCCAAAAGGCAACAGAAGAAGCACAAGCCCTGGAAGAAAACAACAGCAGTCAAGGTCATTTGAAGAGGTGTGTTTGAACTTCACATGTGTTCTCTGGAGTGGCGATAAGGGGGGAAGAAAATTGACAGTTAATGCACAGTGACACAAACATACACACAAAATCCATACGGTTCATTTCCAATGGGCTCAGTGCGGACATGTCAACGTGCTAACTGGAGCACGTGGAGGGGAAATATCACCCTTCTCACGGGGAAAGACAGACAGGGGAGAGAGACAGACACACACACACAGAGGGAGAGTGATCCATAAAGAGAAAGAGAGACAGAGAGAGAGAGGGACAGAGAGAGAGAGAGAGAGAAAGAGAGAGAGAGGGACAGAGAGAGAGAGAGAGAGAAAGAGAGAGAGACAGAGAGAGAGAGAGAGGGATAGAGAGAGAGAGAGAGAGAGAAAGAGAGAGTGAGGGACAGAGAGAGAGAGAGAGAGAGAGGGACAGAGAGAGAGAGAGAGAGAGAAAGAGAGAGAGAAAGAGAGAGAGAGAGAGAGACAGAGAGAGAGAGGGACAGAGAGAGAGAGAGAGAGAGAGAAAGAGAGAGAGAAAGAGAGAGAAAGAGAGAGAGAGAGAAAAAGAGAGAGCGCGCCGTCTCATCTGGCACCAACACATGCTCATGAATGCAGCCTGTCGTCATCACAAAGTGACGTTCAACTTTCCTCGTGGTCTGTACAACTGGGACACTCAATAGCATGGTGACGGTACAGTACAGACCACCGTTGTTAAAACGGGCTCATTACTCTCTACATGGTG
The DNA here is from genome assembly GCF_057628025.1 of Oncorhynchus mykiss. Taxonomy (NCBI): domain Eukaryota; kingdom Metazoa; phylum Chordata; class Actinopteri; order Salmoniformes; family Salmonidae; genus Oncorhynchus; species Oncorhynchus mykiss. The sequence goes on along the minus strand of NC_143025.1, from coordinate 63,928,467 downwards.
AGATAATAAGACCGCTCTCTCACATTAAGACAAACAGTAGACTACATCATCCTATCAGGGTCCCCTTTTCAAACCACCATAGGTGGCGCCGGTGTCAATCTAAAATGTACTCCTCTCAACATTGGTTGAATAGTTGATTTCAAACCATGCCACTTCATCCCTCCTTGAATCACTTAGCTGTTGCATTCTCAACAGTTTTCGAAAACTTTGAAAGTACTTCGCTCAGTATTTGACGTTTGTGTTTATGGACCACATTACACCTGGCGTCACTTCAATTTCACTCTATTCCCTTCTCAAATGTTAAATGTCAGCATCACTTTCTGCTGTTGAAGAGGGCTCCCCAGTGGAAATCATTTTATACTGATTGTGTCAGCAGAATACAATTCTGGATTCATCCAAGGAATTGGACGCCAGGCCCGAGGAGAAGTCTCTTGTATCTATTTGTTTAGAAATTATGTCTCCACTATAACACCAACATCACTACAGCTATTAAAAAGAAAGGGGGACCAAGGCACTCTTCATATAATTCCTTAAAATGCCTTTATTTGTATGGCGTGTTCAAAGTAAACAAAGATGAAAAACTCTAGACGCGTTTCAGCTGCATGGCCTTCTGTCTACAAAAACCTACCATCGTGTACCTTAGTAACTTCTGTCTACAAAAACCTACCATTGTGTACCTTAGTAACTTCTGTCTACCAACACCTACCATTGTGTACCTTAGTAACGTCTTTGAACTGTACCTTACTTTAACTCCCGGCCGACATACTGTATATTCTCCTCATCGGTATACACTTCGTCACTCATGAAGGTCTTATAAACATTGTAATGGTGTATGAATGGTAGGTGTAATAAATGATATGCATCCTTTTGCATCTGCCTCAGTTTTAGGATGTTTTCAATGTGCAGCACAGGGGGTTGCTGGCCCTTCAACTGGTGGTAATGGCTGGAGCGGAATCAGTGGAATGGGATCACGTTCCCAAGTGTCTGACGCCATTCCATTCGCTCCGTTCCGGCCATTACTATGAGCCGCTGGTGTGCAGCAATACATATTTTCCATAATGAACATGGCAATAGCGGTGTATGAACGGTGGGTGTTGGAATGTTCTATTGACGGTGTGACTCGGACCACTTCTGACTCTCACCTGAGTAGTGCTGTACCAGCTGCTGTAGGGTCTCAAACTGAGCCCTGGTGGTGATGTAGTAACCGCCGCTGTCCAGCTTACGGATCTTATAATGCTTGACGTGGTCCCCCTTCACGTCGTCCCAGTCTCGTATGGACAGGGAGAAGGCACCTACCGAACACAGTTGTGGAGGGGAGTGAGTCACTTGGGAAAACGGTCACTTACCTCATGCATTAATTATAGCTGTGGCCATAGCGAACGGTTGATAGTATTACCAGATGCTGAAGTAGCCCACCGGGAAAATATTCTGACGTCATTTCAACCAGTTTTACCCGCTGGACAGTTTTTCTAGAACAGTAGGCCGCTCCTCAAGTTGGGTACATCATGCATTCTATTACAGTGCCGTCCCGACAGTCTCTTGAGGTTACCTTTAGTGGTTTCACTCTCCCTGATGAGATACGTGCCGCGGGGATTGCCGGTGAACAGAAGTTGCCTCTCTGCATCCTTCCGGCCCAGTTTCCCAAAGTACCAGCTACAGAGAGAGGGTTTAACACAGGGACAGGTCAATAATGAGTGAGGGAAGCCATTGTATAAGCCATCTATCTGGATCGATTCGAGGGCGGAAAAGCCGTCTTTGAAGTTGAAAATGATGATCTGACATACAGAGAGAGCTGAGAGACACAGGTCACGAGGCCAGTTGAAATTCTCACTATAAACCCTGTCAATAAAATCACCCATCGGGCCGTGCTTTCTCAGACTAGAGGCTGAACAATGCATGTTGAGAGTGAACGGGGGATTTAATACCCTGCATGAAATGCCCCCCCTTGTCTTACAGTAATAAGCCAGTGTCGGTAAATTGAGCCACACCCAACGCAAACCCAGGCTGTGCTTAAATCCAGCATACTGTAGTGAGCTTAATGAGAGTTTGCCTTGTGGTGCACCATTAGAATAATTACATCATTATTCCTCAGAGAGTCGAGGACGAGGAGGGGGGTGTGTGTGGGGGGGGGGGGGGGGGGCTGTAGCACCGTCAGACATTCAGGTTCATTCACACATGACACAGACAAAGCTCTTATACATTCTCTATGACATTTCAAATAATCGGAACACACACAGCATTTAACGCAATTCTCCTGTCTTTTATAGTGTCTAGTAATGAGCTGGGGAATAGTCGCTTTAATGAGCTGGGGAAAGTGCCAGCTCTGCAGAGACATACACATCCCAGTATGATTACATTTCTGCTCAGAGCCTTGTGTTGACTGTTAACTCCAGATGCTGAGAGAAAGAGAGGATGTCTATGCTTGTCTTAACTTCGGACATCTTCCTCTCTCCCTGTTGTCTCAGACAGCGAAGAGAATGAAGAGAGGAGAGAGAACCCGCGCTTGACTTGGGCGGGAGCCCCCCGGAGCCGAGTACCGGCACCTCAAATGTTCTACTGCTTGAGCTCCTGTTCCTCTTATTAGAATATTAGCTCAAAAGTATTGTGGAGCTCCAGCACCTAAATATAAACAGTACCGACACCCAAAATGAGTACAGGCAACTATTTTAGTCCAACTCAAGCGCTGGAGAAAAGACAGAGACAGAGAGTGTGTGTGTGTGTTCAATCATTACATTTTTCATTTCATTCTCTTTTTTTGTTGTTTGTTCATGCCATGTAGTCAGCTCTATCAGAGCGTGTCCCAATGAAACTCAGTATGACAGACTGCTACTCACTCCTCAGCCTGGATGGAGTCCACTGGAGCCACGTAATTACTGGGAATGTAGCCATTTCCACCGGTGGTGAGGGAACGAGCATCCCACCAGTCCCCTTCACTGAGGGAGAGGGAGGGAGAGAGGGAGGGAGAGAGAAGGGGGGGGGGGGGGTCAGATGGTTTCATGTACAGAGTGTATTATTAGAGCGGCGAGAACACAAACCACTATGTTCAATAATGCAGTTGACAATGTGAATACATTGAAAGCAGTATATGCCTTCATGTGTTTGTATGGAATCGTGGAGGGAGGTAGTATTTGGCAGCAGTGGCTGATTACAAGCAGAGGAGGGAGGAAGACGGATGTAGAGATGAGAGAGAACCAGTGCCTGAGAGAGCTTGCATGCCTACACGGCCATTACTGCCTCTCTCATGTCCTCCCTCTATCACCTTTCCTATATATATTTAATTTTAAATTTAAATTTTACTAGGCAAGTCAGTTAAGAACAAATTCTTATTTTCAATGACGGCCTAGGAACATTGGGTTAACTGCCTGTTCAGGGGCAGAACGACAGCTCGGGGATTCGAACTTGCAACCTTTCGGTTACTAGTCCAACGCTCTAACCACTAAGCTACCCTGCCGCCCTCCACCACTCTCGCTTGTCTGTCCTCCAGACACACTGCCCTCTTTTACATCTCTCTCTCTCCCTTCTCTCCCTCGCACATTTCATCTTTCATTTTGTGCGAGCTAGTGGCGGTCTTTCATTTGTCCTGAATAAGAACATGATGGGAGTGTGGGGCGGGGGGGGGGGGGGGGGGGGGCTGGGGTACGACTTCAGAGCAAGAAATGGGGCCGGTTTCCTTTGTTCTGAGAGCAGAATGGAGGTTCCCCCTGGAGGGCTAGTGTGTTCACCCTAACACACTAACGCTAACAGCTGAGAGGAAGGATGGATTTCTGGGAGGAAAGCAGGCGAGAGAGAGAGAGAGAGAGATGGGAGGGGCCCGTCTGTCTTCTTCAACCCTCTTTAAACCATCTCGACTCCGCCACAAAGACAGAAAACAACAACATGTAAACAAAGAGAGAACCATCCTCCTCCCATCTCCAGAAGTATTGTAATGCTCTGACTAGCCCCCCTTCCCTGTGGTCACTGCTGATGACAGAGTAATGAGTGGATTGTGTCGACAGACTGGAGTCAGGCTGGTATCCACCAGAATAGTATTCATAGTTGGAATATGTACAAAAACAATACCCAATTTACTAACCCTTAAGACTTGAACCATTGAACAACAAATCAGAGCTATTTCCTGCATATTTCTGAGGTCATTTTTCAGTCTGAGAAAAATGTGCTAAATATGCCATTGTATTATAAACACTTATAAATGTGTCTTTATATCAAAACTGCTATAGGAAACTAGCACAAGCAATCAAACTGGAGCATTATAAAGACTTGAGTCTTTTTGTTTAGGATGAATCCCTGGAACGTGATAGATGCCTACACCAAGCTCAGTGTTCCCTTGAGGATACCACCACAACACAACAGTCCCTTCACCCACTGCTCGGTGCACAGTGTGTCCGAGGGAGTCCCAGGGCTGCTCACCTAAGCCCTGTCTGAACAGGCATCTGCCACGTACTGTCTTTGCGCCAGGCAGCCCTGACTACAAGGGAGAGACAGGGTCTGGGACTGGGTTGGGTGCAACTAGTCTTCTATCCAGGAGGGGGCAGTGTACCCAGTTAGAGGTTCCTGCCAGGAAGGGAGGGAGGGAAGCAGCAGGCGTGGGCGGACTGAGGACGGGCGACGGAGGGTGGTGGATGCAGCTCTTTCTGGCCACTGCCCAGGAGGAAGAGGAGAGATGAGGAGAGGATAGGGAGGGTTACTAATGATGGTGCTCTTCCTGCCTTTGCTCTAGATGGGGAAGGCGGTGGGTGGAAAGGTGAAAGGTGAAAGGTGTGCTGCTGCGGTATGAGGAGGAAGAGCAGCCCTTCCGCATGGGGTGAGAGGACAGGATGCTAAAGCAGTATGAATGGGCGTGGTGACACCTACAGGGGTGAACATGGACAGGGGGAGAATAGAGGAGATGACCACAAACCTAAAACAGACCCAGTCACACACGCTCCTGAGAGAAATATACATTTTTATTTTGCAGTGCGCAGGCTATCAATTCAGCTGAGTGGAGTCTTTCACATAGAAAAAAAGCAGCATGTTTGAAATATCAGCTGTCTTCCCGTTGGCTGGTCTGAGACAGTTTTGCTGACAGAAGGGTAACTGTACCCAACATGGCCGTAGAGTAGGCACAGGAAATAGGGTGGCTGCACTTCGTGTCAGACGGTTCAAAGCGAAAGTCCACACCAGACCAGAGCAGACTGAAGAACAACACAGAACCATTCCACGGCACCCACTGCAAACTAAAGACCCCTGACTGCTCCACCCAGTTTAAATGTAGATATAACCGCAGCTGTTCGTGGTTGAAAATGCAAATACAACAGCTGTCCCAGACACCATTCAATCACCACTTCCCCCCGATCAAAATGCCTTACCTTGACAGCCAGACTGCAACAGTGATTGTAATATGCATTCTAATTGACATATATAATATAGACCCGTTCCCCCTCGGTGCAGTGGGTGTGATAAGTACTGTTACTGTACTTACGTGCTGTTGATAATCTGAAACTTCTCCCCTTTCCTGAAGCTGAGGTCGTCCTCTGTCCGGGCCTCGTAGTCGTAAAGTGCCACAAAGAGGGTGACTCCTGCCGAGAGATAAACACACAGCGTCAGCACTCACGCGACTAGGACGAGCAGCGAATGAACCCGAGAGTCTGACAGACTCACATTGAACTGACTGGCACTGGGAGGGAGGCTGTGTGCACTGTATGCTTTTTATACGAGAGACGGTGGATATACTGTGTATGAGCTGTATTGAATTCAAATGTGAAATCAATCGTCCCATTTTATGGGCATAACTAGCTGGAAATTAGCCTTCGTACAGTACTGGGCATCTTAGAAGGTAGCACACAAATACTGCAGAAATGGTGAACGGAAAAGAACCTCTCAGCAGACAAATAACCTCTCAGCAGACAAATAACCTCTCAGCAGACACGTACAGTAAATAACATATGTAATTGCAGAGTTCTGTCAAATAGGAAAAACACATTCCTTTCCAAGATTAGACTGAGACAAGTGTGAAAGCCTCCTAGTCCCTGGGGAAGTGTGTAGGGGCTCCAGACAGACTGGGCTGAGAGAGGGGCTGAGCTCCAGCTACCCAGGCGGCCTGCTGAATCTCTCAGGATAAGCCTCCACAAAGTCTAAAGAGCTTTCTTTATTCATCTCCTTTCCCTCATCTGAAAAGACTTGACGCATCCCGGCGATATGGTGGAAGCCTACACAGCCTTACAAATCTAGTTTCAACACAGTGACAGCGGGCCAAATACAACGGCGGACCTACAGAGGTATCGCACACTAACAGTGGTACTGCCTGGCTGCTCCACTGCAGTCTCCCAGACTCCACAAACACAGACAGACACAGCCAGAGATTTCATAATCCAGCCTTTCAAAACGGGACTCTTTTTAAAAAAAAATCAAAGAGCCTGTGGCTAATGCTGGCCTGGCCTCCACACACTAGAGGATAGAAGGATCAAATCAAATCAGATGTCAGTGAGTTGTGGCTGTGATTGGGCAGGAACCAGGAAGGAACATCAAGATGCACTGTGTATGTTGACCTTGCAAGCAGAGCCGGCCTGATCTTTACCCATGCTGCCTGCAGGTGACCCGAGGAGCTAGCTGATTGGCTTGAAAGGTCTGATGAGGAAGCTTGAGTGTGCTCTTCTTGTTCCTCAAGGGCCTCGTCATCACATTTACCTCAGGTCACTTCAAAGCCCTAGCCCTTGTGACGGGGGGGGGGGGGGGGGGACGACGACAATGTGTTCTACAGGAAATGATGAGCGTGTGCTTTGAGAGCAGGGCCCTTGATGATATCAGCAGTGAGAAGAGCACAAGCAGCTGCCTTTCATGCGACACAGTACAGAGACAGAGAGAAAGAGAGAGACGAGAGGGAGAGAGACAGAGTGACAAAGAGAGAGACAGAGAGAGCACACCGGGGGCTTTTGAGAGCCACACCTCTGACGCATCTACCCGCCACACCAGTCCCGAGATACAGACGGCATCCCTTTTGAAACAATAACTCCACACCTCCACCATTTACAAGAAACCCACAGAGCAAACCACAAAACAACAAACAGGCTTGGTTATGCAGAATCTGAGAATCGTGGTATGTGAAGCCCATTCAATTCAGTTACATAAGGCCATGGGACAAACGCTACTAGCTGTGAACTTCCATTCTGACTATTAATTAAGTGCATACAGATGAAGCTATGAGGCTGATCGGACAAGGCAGTACCATTATTTTGTCATTAAAGTGGTTGAGAGAGAGAGAGGGACAGCTTGTACCAAAGTTCCCGAATAGGAAGAAATGTAAAAGTTAAACCCCTTGGTCCACTGCGACCGCCTGTGTGGATTTGGACCGCTTTGGGACAGAAATAATCCACACTTTGAGGGAAGCCGTGTTTAGCTAAGTGGAAACGCTGAGTTCTTCTTGTAACAGCTGTGGCTCAGTAAAACATGAAGGATATCCTGACTGGAAATATTCCCTATGTAAACAATGAAAGCACACACAAAAGGCCTTGCAAGCGCCGGCCGGACGTTCCAACACAGGGGCGAGGCGCCGGGACGGGGCCGTGAGGTGAAGAGAGTTGGGGGAAATCCGTAACGGGGTAAAGGGGAACATATCAAAACCCCTACCTGTTCCGCCACGGGTGCGGAGTGTCCCTGTGTGGGAGGAGGTGTGGACCCCTCCAAAAACCGTTATCCCCTGGCCAACGGGTGCCTGGAAGTTGTTGAAGTTTGGGATGGCGGTGACCCCGAAGTTGGGGTAGTGCTGGTGCTGTGGCGTGGGGTCGGCTCCATAGCGGTAGCCCGCGGCACTCTGGGAGATGCTGGTGTCTGGGTCGCCCGTGAGTTTGGTTGCTTCTTTATCCTTGCATTGCACACAGCCCATCATCTATATTCTAGAAAGTCAAGGAGAAACACAGAGAAAGAAGAGGGATTATCAACTCGACAGGAAATCAATCCTACAACCAGTCTGAAAATGATGAGTAGTACTACATGCAATAGAGGTGAACTTTGACATTGTTCTTGGTTTGCTCTCCCATCTCCTCAGATCACATTTCCTTGGGATGCTTTCTCTCAAGGACCACTGGGAAGTTTATAGCCTGATACGCACGCAAGCACACACACAGAGCAGAAAACTGGGAGGTTTATAGCCTGACACACACATACAGACGACACACACAGCAGAGCTCCGGATGACTCACACAGACGACACACACAGCAGAGCTCCGGATGACTGCCACCTGGAACACACACACACACACACACACACACACACACACACACACACACACACACACACACACACACACACACACACACACACACACACACACACACACACACACACACACACAGTGTCTCTTTCATGGCCAGGAGAAAAACCACACTGTGATACACACTGGACTTGGGGAAGGAGGGCTAGTCGGGGAGCAGGGGACCCATGGAGGAAGGGTCTCAGGGGTATTAGCTCATCGATTATTTCTATGGTCACATCACTGCCAGTATCGACCGTCCGTACGGTCAAATGGACTCCAGAGGTGGGGATGGAGAGAGGAGAGCAACTGCAGTGTGGATGTTACTTCTGTCAGTTAAAGAGACGGGACATATTTCCAGACATCTCCGTGTTCCTACCACCCATTGTTCAGCCAAGAGTAGCGTACTTCTATGGTATTATCTAGGTCATTAAATACCAGTATATAAACACACCTACATACAAACAAAAAATATATACCTTCAGTAGACTATTTATGCGTTAGCTGAGATGGTATTTGCACTGTCAAAACGAAAGCGTAAAGTTAATGAACGGCCGAGAGCCAAGCTCTACTACTGTGGTGCTGGGGAAGATTACCACTGGGCAGTTTTATTCACCCTGCGAGAATGAATGTCATCTCATTACCAGTGTGCAAAACAAACACGAACATAACACTTTGTCTGTGTAGTAGATCAGTGGAGACAAATAGACTGTAAGTTGCAGTGTTCCTATGGAGACAGACTGCTGATCTAGCCTTCAGCTAAAGCCACCGACTGCCCTCAAACGTGTAATTTGAAAATATTCAGGATTTAAATCAGAGCCCTGTTTCTCTTTCTGTCTCTTTATCCCTCCCTCCCTCCATCTCCCTCCTTCTCTCTCTCTCTCTCTCCCCCTCATTCCAAGCCTCCTGGCCCAGAGTCTCCTGGCTCTTCCATCTCTTCTGAGAGGAGCAGGACGTGTAGTCTGCAGTCATTGAAGACACATGCAAGGAGAAGAGACTCTGGCTCAGTATGCTTCCCTTTGGTCAAAGGGAAAAATAAGGCCCAAACTATAGGAAGCCCTCCTCCTCTCCATCAATCAGCACAGCAGCAGGACAATGGTCACCAATAGAGCATGGCCGTGGCACAGACCCTTCTTCCGTCATCGTCACTGACTGACTACCGCCCGCTTGTCCAAAGGAGAGAGAGAGAGAGAGAGAGAGGACAGCGAGAGAGACAGACAGACAGAGACAGGGAAATAAACAACGTCAGGGTTCCCAATCTATTAAAGTATAAACTACATATTTGGATTTAATTTGTAGATTAAGGCTGAATCCACACAAATACAGAGATCAGATGAAAAGGTATCTCGTGACATCATCCAATCTCATAAACTACATAACATATCAGAGCATCGTATTTGCTCTGTGACCGTGACCTGACAAACCAACCTGGCTCCGCAAAATGGGCGTGCGAATGCAGTAAATGCCACAATGACTCAGCGGTCCAAATCTGTAATCCAAGTCGACAAGCCCTGAGTGGGAAGAGGAATCAGATAACTGCTATGGTCAGTGGTGGATTCCACAGCAGTTCTAATCACCTAGCTACACCTAACAACTTGTAGCATCACTAAAAAGGCTCAAAGTTGCTCGATAATCTACCTCACAACATAGCCGCCCAGCAGCAGAGAGAGAGATTGGATTGGCTGTTGGACATTGACATTTTCATTGATCTCTGTTAGCCGGTCAGAAGGCTTGGCTTGTGTTGTGGTAAATGTCAGAGTAATCTGTGGAAGCGGTATGTTGTTGACTAGATACAGTCAAAGCTGCCTCTAATAGCGGCACAGTATTATAGGTGATTCCAAAGGAGCCCCATGGAATAGGCTGCTGCTGTGTAAATGATGGGAGATGCAGTGTGTAGTCAGCTTCAACCATATCCCAGAGTACTGCAGGACCACTCCCAGTATTGTTATTCTATCCTGCAGTAGGCAGCTATAAGACAGTCCTCATAGCAGGAGACCGTCAGCCATGAACTAACAGAGCCTCAGCCCAGTGCTACAAACACTGTCCACCATGGACCCCTCGACACTGCTCACCATGGACCCCTCGACACTGCTCACCATGGACCCCTCGACACTGCTCACCATGGACCCCTCGACACTGCTCACCATGGACCCCTCGACACTGCTCACCATGGACCCCTCGACACTGCTCACCATGGACCCCTCGACACTGCTCACCATGGACCCCTCGACACTGCTCACCATGGACCCCTCGACACTGTTCACCATGGACCCCTCGACACTGCCACCATGGACCCCTCGGCACTGCTCACCATGGACCCCTCGGCACTGCTCACCATGGACCCCTCGACACTGCTCACCATGGACCCCTCGACACTGCTCACCATGGACCCCTCGACACTGCTCACCATGGACCCCTCGACACTGCTCACCATGGACCCCTCGACACTGCTCACCATGGACCCCTCAACACTGCTCACCATGGACCCCTCGACACTGCTCACCATGGACCCCTCGACACTGCTCACCATGGACCCCTCGACACTGCTCACTATGGACCCCTCAACACTGCTCACCATGGACCCCTCGACACTGTTCACCATGGACCCCTCGACACTGCTCACTATGGACCCCTCGACACTGCTCACTATGGACCCCTCGACACTGCTCACCATGGACCACTCGACACTGCTCACCATGGACCCCTCGACACTGCTCACTATGGACCCCTCAACACTGCTCACTATGGACCCCTCAACACTGCTCACTATGGACCCCTCAACACTGTTCACCATGGACCCCACAACACTGTTCACCATGGACCCCTCAACACAGGCTAGGGACTGAGCTCAGCCTCACTGCTCCCTTTGTTTGAACCCAACCTCTTTCATCTCTTTCTTCGCCCCCTTCCATCTTTCTTTCTCCCTCTCCTTCTCTCCACTGATGAATTCTTCCCTCCTGTTCAGAAAACAGAAAACACCTGCTAGCCGTAGGCACTTGTATTGCTGTTTACTCCTCCCCTTCCTCTGCTGCAGAATAACAGCCTGAAAGCGACTGAAAGCCATCAGCACAGTGTTTCGTATAGAAACACTCACTCTTCTTCTCCTCCTCAGATTGGTTCAGCCAATCAGATCAATGGTCCTTCAGGCAAAATCAATTATAAAGCAGAACATAACCAGAAGCAGAGTAGCAGTTGGGTCTATAATTAGTTAAAATAAAGGCCATTCATTTAGGGCCTATATGGACCAAATTCATTAAGAGCTTTAATTGAAAGCCAAAGATCTAAAGATTTGAAGAATCTAAGGCTCCTGTTCATTAAATAAAAAGCAAAAGGGACAAAAATGGATTAAATCAAGAAGGTGACATGTTCGAGCATGTCTCCGGCAATCAGTCTCTAAAGAGAAGAAAGGGATAGAAAAAAGATCCATCCACAGTGAACACACGCTCGCTCAGAAAAAAAGACCCATCCACAGTGAACACACGCTCGCTCAGAAAAAAAGACCCATCCACAGTGAACACACGCTCGCTCAGAAAAAAGATCCATCCACAGTGAACACACGCTCGCTCAGAAAAAAGATCCATCCATAGTGAACACACGCTCGCTCAGAAAAAAAGACCCATCCACAGTGAACACACGCTCGCTCAGAAAAAAGATCCATCCACAGTGAACACACGCTCGCTCAGAAAAAAGACCCATCCACAGTGAACACACGCTCGCTCAGAAAAAAGACCCGTCCACAGTGAACACACGCTCGCTCAGAAAAAAGATCCGTCCACAGTGAACACACGCTCGCTCAGAAAAAAAGATCCATCCACAGTGAACACACGCTCGCTCAGAAAAAAGACCCATCCACAGTGAACACACGCTCGCTCAGAAAAAAGATCCGTCCACAGTGAACACACGCTCACTCAGAAAAAAGATCCATCCACAGTGAACACACGCTCGCTCAGAAAAAAGAACCATCGACAGTGGACACACGCTCGGTCAGATCCATGTCAATTATTCATGGGACAGTTGTGCAAAATCAAGGTAGGCATGCCTCAGAGTCGGTGTTGGGCCAGCTGCAAGAGAACTGAGGGGGGAACGCCCTGGATGGAGTCATGTATATTTCATAGGGGGTGATGAATCATTAGCAAGGGGGGGGGGGCTACACTGTCGATTTATGCACTGGGGTGGTCTGGACCCTCATGGGACCCCCTCTATCTGGACAGAACACAGTAGGCCTTTACAGGATGCCATCATCTCGGAGCAGAGAGCAGGGAGGAGATGAGGGAGCAGGAAATAATATGGCCACCTCTTCAGTACAGTACACATCCATCTGTGGGTCTGTGGATGTTTTTGTGAGCTCATCTCAAATGGCCTATTCCTTACTGTGTGGCCGAGCCACCTCACTGATGTGGCCTAACCTATTTTACTTTCACCACTTCAGAGCCAGACAAAGGATCAAGACATTTGGTGTTGTACTCTCACTTTAGTTCCGCGCGTGTGGAACATTAGCCTCAGTGTTATACCCTTCATCAGGTGAAACCGAGTGAATGTTAAAATAGACTTCCAGACAGAGAGAGCGGGAGGTCTACAGAGATAATGAGATAGAAGATTATCAAGGGGGGCGAGAGGAGAGACAGAGAGAGAGCGAGAGAAAGCAAGAGCGGGGGAAGGAGAGAGAGAGAGAGAGAGAGAAAGGGAGAGAGAGGTTAACTGGAAGTGTGAGACAAGGAGAGAGTAAAAGGGGGAGAGGGCGGAGGAGCAGAAGGAGGAGTGCCTTGGGGCGGAGCACAGCCCCCAAACACTTGACAAAAGGAGCAGAATAATGATCAGTGCTGGGCGTCACATGCTGAGCCCCAGTCCGCCGGGGGACGGCCTTGCCTCTGTGCTCTCAGCGTGCTGCCAACCAGCCAGCCAGCCTCTGTCACGCACACAGGCAGCAGCATCACGAGCGGTCCTGCACCATTCAAGGTTAACGCTCAGAGGCTTATGCCTCATTCAATCCCCAACCTACATACAGCCACTTAACATGAACAGGAACACAAACATAGCACCCGACGCACGCAATCAAGGGGTGAGCAGTGTGTGCATGTGTAAGCGCTAGTGGCTCAATTATCACAACAGCTGCAAGGCGAACATTGGGATTAAGCCGAATCACGGCATCAACATTCTGACTCCGACCTTCGTAATAATTTTTGGATCCCTCCAAATCTCTATACTGTATGTTTAGGACTCTAAATCAGACTGTGTGGTGCATCAGGTCCCCTCCTCTTTCTCCTCTTTCTCTTCCTCTCCCTCCCTCTATCACAAGGCCTGGTGTTATGTGATTCATCATCAGCTGGCGGAGAGAGAGAGAGTCCTGTGGTGTGCTGCTTCCGGGTCTGACTGACTGCTCTGGCTGCGTCTCTGTGAGGAGAGAGAGTCCTGTGGTGTGCTGCTTCCGGGTCTAACTGACTGCTCTGGCTGTGTCTCTGTGAGGAGAGAGAGATTGTGTTCAGGACGGGTTACAGAGGTCACCTGGCACGGCTCTGAGGAAACAATTAGGCACAATACCATCGCTGGAGGAGCAGGCCTGAGGTGGGATCCAAACCTCCTAGAAACCCCCCAGGAGTCGCCTAGCCCAAAGAGAGGGCTGGCGCTGGTCGGGCTTGACGGTCGGGCTTGACGGTCGGGCTTGCTGGCCGGGCCCTGAACACACATACAGTGCCTTGCAAACGTATTCAGACACCTTGCATATCTTCATATTGTAACACAATACTTAGTGGGATTCAAATGAATTTGTATTTTTGTCAACAATACACACAACATACTCTGTCATGTCAAAGTGGAAGAACGATTTGAAAAAATAAAACGTACTCATATTTTTTTAAATAATTAAAATATAGTCGTTGCATTCGTATTCAGCTCCTTTAGTTTAGGCAAGCCTAAATTAGTCAAATGTGGCTTTAAAAAAATTAAATCACATAAAAAGGTACATGGACTCACTCTGTGTGAAATAATAGGGGTTGGCGTGATTTTTGAATGACTACCCCTTCCTCTGTCCCCCATTCATACTACATCTGTAGGTCAGGGTGTGACTGGGGGGTTAGTCTAGTTTATATTTTCTATGTGGGGTTCTAGGTTGTTTTTTCTATGTTGGGATTTTGGTATGATTCCAATATTGTTGTCTCTAATTGGGGATCATACTTAAGTCTAATTCTTTCCACCTGTGGGTTATGGGATATTGTTTATGCTTTGAGTTGGTGGTGTTGTCACGGTTCGTTATTTGTTTGTTTATTGTTTCGTCTTTGCTATAGTTTCACTTCTTTAATAAATTATGTGGAACTCAACATACGCTGCCTTGGTCCGACATTCATTCCAATGAACGTGACAATCAAGGACAGATTAAACTACAGAAACCAGGAAGTTTTTTTTAAAGCTTCGTAAAAAAAGGGCAGTGATTGGTAGATGGGTAACAGTAACAAACCAGACATGAAATATATCTTCAAGCATGGTCAAGTTAATAATTATGCTGTGGATGATGTATTAAACTACCTCAACACCTCAAAGATTGTCGTCCTTCTGAACTGAGCTGCAGGACAGGAAGGAAACTGCTTAAGGATGTCACCATGAGGCCATTGGTGATTTTAAAACAACTACAGAGTTCAATGGCTGTGATGGGAGAGAACTGAGGATGGATAAACAACATTGTAGTGACTCCACAATAGTGACCTAAATGAGTGAAAGGAAGAACACAAATACACAGAATAGAAATATTCCAAAACATGCATCTTGTATGGAACAACGTGCTAACACTGGAAAAAAAACAACACGGCAAAGGAATACACCTTTTGGCGTAAATGCAAAGCCCCGTTTGGGTGTAAATCCAGCACAACACGTCACTGAGTAACTCCTTATTTTCAAGCATGGTGGCTGCTCTATCATGGTATGGGTATGCTTGTCATCTGCAAATACTGGGGGGTTTTCCAGGATAAAAAATAAAACGGGATAGGCTAAGCACAGGCAAAAATCATGAAACCTTTTTTTAGCCTGCGTTCCACCTGGCACCGGCAGGGGAATTCACCTTTCAGCAGGACAATAACCTACAACACAAGGTCAAATATACAGTGGGGAGAACAAAATCAGCAGTGTTTCCTACTTACAAAGCATGTAATTTTTATCATAGGTACACTCCAACTGTGAGAGACGGAATCTAAAACAAAAATCCAGAAAATCACATTGTATGATTTTTAAGTAATTAATTTGCATTTTATTGCATGACATAAGTATTTGATACATCAGAAAAGCAGAACTTAATATTTGGTTTCAGGTTTCGGGGCTGTTGCAGGGCAATACGGACTTTCAGCTCCCTCCAAATATTTTCTATTGGGTTCAGGTCTGGAGACTGGATAGGCCACTCCAGGACCTTGAGATGCTTCTTACAGAGCCACTCCTTAGTTGCCCTGGCTGTGTGTTTCGGGTCGTTGTCATGCTCGAAGATCCAGCCACGACCCATCTTCAATGCTCTTACTGAGGGAAGGGGGTTGTTGACCAAGATCTTGCGATACATGGCCCCATCCATCCTCCCCTCAATAAGGTGCAGTCGTCCTGTCCCCTTTGCAGAAAAGCATCCCCAAAGAATGATGTTTCCACCTCCATGCTTCACGGTTGGGATGGTGTTCTTGGGGTTGTACTCATCCTTCTTCTTCCTCCAAACACGGCGAGTGGAGTTTAGACCAAAAAGCTCTATTTTTGTCTCATCAGACCATATGATCTCCTCCCATTCCTCCTCTGGATCATCCAGATGGTCATTGGCAAACTTCAGACGGGCCTGGACATGCGCTGGCTTGAGCAGGGGGACCTTGCGTGCGCTGCAGGATTTTAATCCATGGCGGCGTAGTGTGTTACTAATGGTTTTCTTTGAGACTGTGGTACCAGCTCTCTTCAGGTCTTTGACCAGGTCCTGCCGTGTAGTTCTGGGCTGATCCCTCACCTTCCTCATGATCATTGATGCCCCACGAGGTGAGATCTTGCATGGAGCCCCAGACTGAGGGTGATTGACCGTCATCTTGAACTTCTTCCATTTTCTAATAATTGCGCCAACAGTTATTGCCTTCTCACCAAGCTGCTTGCCTATTGTCCTGTAGCCCATCAGAGGTCTTGTGCAGGTCTACAATTGTATCCCTGATGTCCTTACACAGCTCTCTGGTCTTGGCCATTGTGGAGAGGTTGGAGTCTGTTTGATTGAGTGTGTGGACAGGTGTCTTTTATACAGGTAACGAGTTCAAACAGGTGCAGTTAATACAGGTAATGAGTGGAGAACAGGAGGGCTTCTTAAAGAAAAACTAACAGGTCTGTGAGAGCCAGAATTCTTACTGGTTGGTAGGTGATGCAATGCAATGCAATGCATGTCATGCAATAAAATGCAAATTAATTAGATAAAAATCATACAATGTGATTTTCTGGATTTTTGTTTTAGATTCCGTCTCTCACAGTTGAAGTGTACCTATGATAAAAATTACAGACCTCTACATGCTTTGTAAGTAGGAAAACCTGCAAAATCGGCAGTGTGTCAAATACTTGTTCTCCCCACTGTATACTGTAGTTGCTTACCAAGAAGACCGCGAATGTTCCTAAGTGGTCAGTTTTACAATATTGACTTAAATCTGCTTAAATACTATGGCAAAACTTGAAAATCGCTGTCTAGCCATGATCCCCAACATCTCGACAGAGCTTGTGTAATAAATAAAATACCCAGGTATGCAAAGCGGTTGCAGGCTTATTCAAGAAGACTCACAGCTGTAATTGCAGCCAAAGGGGTTTCTAACATGTTTGGACTCAGGGAGCTGAATACTTAGGCAACAACTATATTTTCATAAATGTTTACATTATTTTACATTTAATCTATAACACAAACAATGTCTGTCTATATCTATCTATCTATATATATATCTATATATATATCTATATATATATATATATATATATCTATATATATATATATATATATATATATATATATATATATATATATATATATATATATATATATTCCACTGACATTACAGAGTATTTTGTGTACATTTGTTGACAAAAAAAAGACAATTAAATAAATGTTAATCCCACTTTGTAACACAATAAAATGTGAAGAAATCCAAGGGGTCTGAATACTTTTGCAGGGCCCCGTATCAGTGCCTTTCAAAGGGAATGGGAGTCAGTGCATTAGCCTTGTGTATCTGGGATTATCTTGTTTCATGCCCCCCCCCCCAGCATGTGCCCACCAGGAGGTCTGCTGGAGGATGCTCCAAGCCCTGTAATTAAAAAGGCAAGCGGGGACCACTCTATCCCCCCACAATAAGCTCCTCGGTGTCTAACATTGTTTCCTGGGTTGAAGATAAGAAGAGCAGAACAGCCTGTAGCTAGAAGCCTGCATCTGTAGCTTGCCTCTCTCTGCCACAGCCATAAAGTACCGGGACTAACTGAGGCAGTCAAGTTGTGTGACGTTCATGCGTTCCCCCCCACCCCCACACCCCACTGTTTATGGTTCATTTCAGCAAGTTGCTTTTGGGCATGGGAGGCTGCCTCTCTGGGTGGGATTATGAACTGTGAGCTGTCAAACTGTGGATAACCCTTCTCCCCCAACTCTCTGAGAAGCCAGGATCACAACACTGAGCCATCTTCCTACCCCTACTCATCCTCCTCCTCCACCAATTCCCGAGGAAGGCCACTATCCTCTGCCCTGCCTGCGCCTGTCAGTCAAAGACCAGGCCAGCCATGGTTAGGCTGTGCTGGGCTGGATGAGTGGGAGGAGCCTGATTTGGCACCATTGTGTCAGGGTGACTTAGTGTCAGTGCATTCTGAGTGCTGCTGAGTAGCTCAGTTGGTAGAGCATGGCACTTGCAACGTCTGGGTTGTGGGTTCGATTCCCACGGGGAAAATGTATGCACTCACTAGTGTAAGTCGCTCTGAATAACAGAGTATGCTAAATGACTCAGATGTAAAAACCTGACTAGCATTTACCCATAGGGGGAGAAAAGCTGCCTGGCTGGGAGGAGGACTGCTGCTCTCTCACCACTGAGCCTCAGCCTTTAGCCGTCCTGAGCCCTTAGCTGTTAGCCTGCCTGAGCCCAGTCTAAGGCTCTCAGGGCGGGGATTAGCAATGTGGCTTCCCTGCTCTCTCTCCCTTGGACTGCAGTTAGTGGAAACCGTTAGTTGGTTTTTAATCAGGCTAAGAATAAAGTACCAGCATTGTGTTATCATGCATTTACAACACAGTCCACAGATACTGTTACTCAGACCCGGCGCCAGGTTAAAGTGACTAAAGGGGCTGTTGAAATCGGTGAGGGGGACACAATTTCGGGGAGTTCTTGCATTGGAATTAAGTTTGAATGCCGAGACTCCGAGTACATTGGGTACTTTTGATGTGACAGGGTTGGCGTAAAGTCTGTAACCCATCTCCGCTGTGCTATATCAGCACAATGGACAGCGACAATACAAAGTAAAGAAAGGCCTAGTTGGTAATGATGAATTACCAGTGCATAATAGGTGAATTACCCTATGTGAATGCAGCCAAATACAACTTGTATTTCTTTCCACAGTGCAGCGCATTTCAAAATGCTCCTTGCTTGATTTTTGCCTAGCGAATTTATTTGGCTCTATCAATAGCATGCTTTCAGATTGAATACCAACCTTGGGTACGTTAGCATTGGACCAAATACAGAACTTTCAATGAGGGAACCAAAAATGACACATCTGCAGCAACCGAGTATTCCAGCCACTCTCTTCCTATGAACCAGTTGCTATTAAATTAACGTTTTTGGATAGAAAACCTGCGGCTACGGTAGGATTCTACGCTAACCTGGGCTGGGTCCTCTGTTCCAAGATCGTCCGAAACCGGTCTGGGGTGGAGGGGGCTGTGGAGCCATTATTCTGGCGGCGCTTGTTGAAGGAGGGGTGGGCTATTCACGCGGACCTGTCTACAGCTCGGCAGCATCGTCGCTGCTGGGCTTGGCGACGGCCTCGGTGGTTTCATTTCTGATATCCATTGTGGCAGATTAGCTGTTTAGAGCTAAATAGGCTACTAGCACTAACACATTTTAGAGCTAGCTAAGAAGCTAACTAAACTCTATAGTGGTGGGGCGTGAGGCAGAGTTGAGTGATGCAGCTTCAACTGTAAACTTGACCCCGTCCTGATAAGTCAAAATCAAGTATTTCAGACGGAGGAGTATCATTATTTACGTAGCATACCGCAGATGAGCAGCAGCTTTTCCTGCTTTTTATGGAAACCCGAAAAGATAGTCATACCTAACCGCCCAGTGGCTTTACATAGCCCACACACACACACACACACACACACACACACACACACACACAGCGGGCTCGCTCTGTCCATGGTGCTGATACAGCGCAGTGGAGAGAAGAGATTTCGTGCCAACCTGTCACTAAATCACTTGAATTTTTTAAGCTATTTTTAAATAGGGACATAAAACTAAAGAGTGAAGAGGCACAGGTTTTAACCGAGGGGGCTGAGCCACCTTTTGGCCCCCCGTGGCGCCGGCACCGCTTGTTACTGTACTTATTCCACTGCTATTTTCTCATAGAAAGATAACACGGTAAGCTATTGTAAGTTTATCAACCTGAATAACAAAGCTGTGTAAATCCCTATAGAATCTGAAGTTAATATGTGTCTGTTCTGCGTTCCGTATCACAGAGATGTTTCAAAACACAGCGCCAAGTAAATGATTGGCCGAGTGACACAAGCATAAAAGCAGAGGTTGAGTATGAAAAAACAAGTGACGTAAATACAACGGCCCCCTAAATGGAGCTTGCCAGCCAGGCGAGCTTAAACAAAAAAGTAATTTTGAAAGCATGTCATCAAATAAAGTGGAATGGCAGATCCCTGTAATTTGAGCCCTCCAGAAGTATGCTGCCAGCTTACCTTGTGTTAAACAATGCAGCTGTGTCCATGACTTGACCGTGACCTCTGCCCTATGGCTCCCCCAGGGAGGGCCCATTCTAAATCAACAGCATTATACCACCCATCCAAGATGTTGCCCTGCCAAGGACCTAGCCAGCTACCCACTGAATGGAATATTCATTAAGTCTCCAGTCCAGAGAGAAAAATGTCTCTGATTGTTTGTCCTCTGATTATCTTTATATTCATTAGCTACCACATAGAACTGGCTTTGTGGTGGCAGAATGACACCATTGCACATGAGCCATTATGCTAAGTCGAGTACAGAACCACCTAATTCAGAGAAATTTGAAAGCTATTCCAAAAACGTGTGCTGTTTTTCTCTAGCTAGGCTACATGACGTGTTAATGGTGTCGTAAGACTAACATGGCGCTGTGGCTACAAGTCAAGACATGTCTAGCTGCCATCTTGTTCTGAAGAGGACCACACCACCAGTAGCAGCCCAAAGCCATCTGTCTGTACAACATTAACACCAGAAGCCAAAAAAAAAGGACAGAGGAAGGCAACAGCAAGACCATGGGGAGAATATCACATGCATACTTCTCTCGCCCTCTCTCTCTCTCCTCACCTCCTTCTCAAAACCCATTGGAGGAGAAGGCCAGAGGGGCGGGACCTCTGGCTTTCTCATCCAATGAATTTTGAGAACGAGGCGAGGAGAGAGAGAGAGGACGTGACGAGTGTGCAATTGAGATTCTCCCCATGGCCTCAGGGGAGACGGTAGTTAATACATATGTAAGCATCCTCAATGACTTACACCACCATTCACACCCCTGGAACCTAGTATACCATACCTATTTCCACCATGTTTTCACCATGTCGGTCATTTCAAAACGAACCCATTACATTTTAGTCATTTACATTTGATTCCATTTTTATCTACATGAATGAACATACGAGGACAAGAAACGATAAAATCCTGCAATAACCGACAATTGAATACCATTAAAAAGATGGAAGTGAAGTACAGTCCAATGGTAATAACATTACCACGGGTGTCATGATCGACTAAAAATAGGCCTAACCCTTCTGCTAATGAGTTTCATTAGAACTATAACAATGTGTCCCAATTTTCTCCCACGTGTCACTCACTACCGCGACGAGTGAAATGTGGAGGCAGGCACGTCATCATTTCCCAAGTCCCTCTGTTTTCAGCACAAGGTCAAGCAGGTAGAGTGTTGACACATCTTATTTGAATGGATGGTGGGCTGAACAACACACAAAAACTGTGTGAGGTTACTTGTCGGAGACCGCTGATGGAAAGCTGTTGTTTTAGTATACTGTATAGATGTGATTTCCTTTCTCTTCGTACAGCAGTATAGGCCTCATTTTAAGTCTAAACTAAAATAATATATGCCATTTAGCAGATGCTTTTATCCAAAGCGACAGTTATGTGCACATACATTTTATGGATGGATGGTCCCGGAAATCAAACCAAGTACCATGCTCTACTATATGAGCTGCAGAGGACCACAAAATGGAGCCATGATTCTAGAGGCCTGAAATGAAAAGGAATTTAGCATTGGGGAAGTCATCTAGCCTCAAATGATTCTTTTTTTAAATAAGGTGGGGAAACGTCTTGTGCTTTTGTGTGGTCCGGCTGAAGGAATCGACTGCATGTGTTGTTGTGTTGAAGTGCAACACTCTGTCCCCCCATTAGCTAGCGAGCTACCTTGTCGGTTAACACATGTACACAAACAGCATCAAGGCTATCTCACAAGGCTGCGAGAGCAGGATGTGGTTAACAATCGCGTGTGCTAAAGTTTCCATTTACTGTGCCGCTGAAGAATAACGTTGAGACTATAGGTGAGGGTATAGGAGCAGAGCATTAGCATAACGCTATGGTTGGAGAACATAGACCCTCAGTCAGACAGTGAAAACAGGCACTATCTGCTTCCATATGTTGAAGGGACAGGTAGGACAGGTGAAGCCAAGACCAGCTCTATGAATAGTCCAGGAGGACTAGGCTGTGCTCCGTGAGCAGGGTAACTCAGTGGCTACGTCCCAAACGGCACCCTATTCCCTATAGTGCCTTACTTTTGACCAGAGCCCGTAGAATAGGGTGGCATTTGGGAAGCGCCCAGAATGACTCATACTCAGGGTATCATCACCTCAGAAAGGGCACAGAGAGAGAGAGCAGAGAGTAATTCTAATTCTACCATGTATCATCCTAATAAAATAAAATAAATCTATAAATAATAACTCTTGCACTTGTCTTTTCCTACTAGCATTGACTTTGGTGATAACTTCTTTATTTACAACTGTGATATGTGGTTGTATCACACTAGCTATCTTAAGTTGAGGCAGGTTGCCATTTATTATCATGATTATTGCCCTTGAGGCAACGCCGCAGAGTGGTCGCTAGCTGGCAAAGCCACAAAGTCATAAAACCGGATTTTAAACCCAACCCTAACCTTAACCACACTGCTAACCCTAATGCCTAAGCTGAACCTTAAATTAAGACCAAAAAGCTATTCCCCCCCCCCCCCCTTTTTTTATATATATATATTTTTTTTTACAATATATGCAATTTAGACTTGCAGCTGGCCCATTTAGCAGACATCGCTCAATTCTGTCTCCAGGGCAAGATTATTGACAATATACACTACCAGTCAAAAGTTTGGACACACCTACTCATTCAAGGGGTTTTCTTTATTTTTACTATTTTCTACATTGTAGAATAATAGTGAAGACATCGAAACTATGAAATAACACAAAAGGAATGATGTAGTAACCAAAAAAAGTGTTAAACAAATCTAAATATATTTGATATTTTATATATTTTTCAAACTAGCCACCCTTTGCCTCGATGACAGCTTTGCACACTCTTGGCATTCTCTCAACCAGCTTCACCTGGAATGCTTTTCCAACAGGCTTGAAGGAGTTCCCACAAATGTTGAGCACTTGTTGGCTGCTTTTCCTTCACTCTGTGGTCCGACTCATCCCAAACCATCTCAATTTGGTTGAGGTCGGGGGATTGTGGAGGCCAGGTCATCTGATGCAGCACTCCATCACTCTCAACCTTGGTCAAATAGCCCTTACACAGCCTGGAGGTGTGTTGGGTCATTGTCCTGTTGAAAAACAAATGATAGTGGGACTAAGCGCAAACCAGATGGGATGGCGTATCACTGCAGAATGCTGTGGTAGCCATGCTGGTTACGTGTGCCTTTCTAATTCTAAGTAAGTCACTGACAGTGGCACCAGCAAAGCACCATCACACCAACACATCTCCTCCTCCATGATTTGCATGTGTGGTTCCACCGTGGAGATTATCCGTTCTCACAAAAAATCTCAAATTTGGATTTAACAGACCAAAGGACAGATTTCCGCCAGTCTAATGTCCATTGCTTGTGTTTCTTTCCCCAAGCAAGTCTCTTCTTATTATTGGTGTCCTTTAGTAGTGTTTTTTTGCAGTAATTCGACCATGAAGGCCTGATTCACACAGTCTCCTCTGAACGGTTGATGTTGAGATGTTTCTGTTACTTGAACTCTGTGAAGCATTTCTTTGGGCTGCAATTTCTGAGGCTGGTAACTCTAATGAACTTATCCTCTGCAGCAGAGGTAACTCTGGGTCTTCCTTTCCTGTGGCGGTCCTCATAAGAGCCAGTTTCATCATAGTGCTTGATGGTTTTTGCCACTGCACTTAAAGAAACCTTCCAAGTTCTTGACATTTTCCACATTGACTTACTTTCAATTCTTAAAGTAATGATGGACTGTCATTTCTCTTTGCTTATTTGAACTGTTCTTGCCATAATATGGACTTGGTCGTTTACCAAATAGGGCTATCTTCTGTATACCACACCTACCTTGTCACAACACAGCTGATTGGCTCAAACGCATTAAGAAGGAAAGAAATTCCACAAATGAAAGTCACAGAGTAAAATACAACTTGAGAAAAAGTCCAAAAGTATTTGGTTTTAAATATACTTCAGTATCAAAAGACAAATTCCTTCTATTAAGCAAACCAGACGGCACGATATCCTTGTTTTTTTAAATTTACAGATAGCTAGGGGCACACTCCAATACTCAGACATGATTTACAAACAAAGCATGTGTTTAGTGAGTCCACCATTTCAGAAGCAGTAAGGATGACCGGGGATTTTCTCTTGATCAGTGCGTGAATTGGACAATTTTCCTGTCCTATTAAGCATTCAAAATGTAACAAGTACATTTGGGTGTCAGAGTAAATGTATGGAGTAAAAAGTACATTATTTTCTTTACGAATGTAGTGGAGTAAAAGTAAATTGTCTCAAATGCTTTAAGAAGGAAAGAAATTCCACAAATGAACTTTTAACAAGGCACACCTGTTAATTGAAATGCATTCCAGGTGACTACCTCATGAAGCTGGTTGAGAGAATGCCAAGAGTGTGTCAAATATAAAATATATTTTGATTTGTTTAACACTGTTTTGGTTACTTCATGATTCCATGTGTTATTTCACTGTTGTGATGTCTTCACTATTTTTCTACAATGTAGAAAATAGTAAAAAATAAAGAAAAACCCTGGAATGAGTAGGTGCTAAGAGGAATGCACTAACTGTCCCTCTGGATAAGAGCGTCTACTTAATGACCACAATGTCAAATGTCATCCACTGACTGTAGCAGCAGTAAGTCATACCTCTCCCACCACCAGAATGCAGCAGCTCCATCCCAGCAGCAGCAGAGCAGTGTAATAATACCTGATGCACAGCCGCCCATCACACACCAACAGAGCGATCTATCACTTCAGACCCTGTTGCTAGGTTACCGACATTCTTCGGCACACTGAGTACTCTCAGCCCTTTTGCTGCTGGCAAGTAGAGCTTTCAGGTCTGGGGAGTGCCAACGAGAGAGGGAAAATGACGCAGGAGCCTCCGACTAAAGCACTTGTGAATGAGGACAAGGCATGAGAGACAGGGATGAGTGTGTGAGCCGTGTGCAGTAGTGTGTTGTATAGTACGTGCTGCCTGCGTGTGTGTGTATGCTTGCGTGAGTGTGAGTGTATGCTTGCGCTTGTGTGTGAGTGCATGCTTGCGTGTGTGTGAGAGTGTATGCTTGCGTGTGAGTGTATGCTTGCGTGTGTGAGTGTATGCTTGCGTGTGAGTGTATGCTTGTGTGTTAGTGTATGCTTGCGTGTGTGAGTGTATGCTTGCGCGTGCATTTATGAGTATGCGAGGGATACTGGGTGGCTTCAGGACGTCTTTCATCTGCTGGCCTTCCACTGAGAGAGAGAAAGAGAGACAGAGAGAGTGAAACATAGAGAGACAAATAAAGAGAGAGCGAGCGTGACTGCTACAGGGGTAGCTCACTGCGCCAGTCATTAGTTATCCCTGGGAACATACAGTAAACCCCCTGTACTGGCAGCAAGCTTCACGATACAGGTCCACATTCAGATCAGATCGGAGACGATGGTTCCTTGTTTAGGGATAATCTTAAGACCCCTCTTTTTTTCTCTCCAGAGGCTTAGACAGAGGGCGACCGTCACTCTGTAGTCCCCTGTGTCTACGATAGGATGAACCTGGAGACCTGACCAGAGGTGGTCTGATGAGTTGAGTAACTGACCAACGTGGATAGACATGAAGCTTATACTATTTAGAAACGTTGAAACTTGAATTAACTTCAGGGGGTGCTAGTCTTTCTGACAGCATAACATCCACTTTCTAGGTCTGCCTAGGTGTGATTGATTGATGACAAATACAAGTTCAATGGTGTGAACTGTTGCAAAACTGAACAGGAACGGTCCTCTTCATTAATGTTCTGTCGACTGGAGAAGCCTGTTGAATTGTCTGTTGGTGCGAGCCATGCTCACTGGACCAGCAACGTCAACTTGCTAACTGGGTCTATATTGAACATTGTTACTCTGATAGTGCTTCCTTTGTTCCCACATTCATCTTCCCTTTTGACCAACTCTCTGTTTACACCCTAATAAAGATGCAGTGGTGGAAAAAGTACCCAATTGTAATACTTGAGTAAAAGTAATAGATACCTTAATAGAAAATGACTCAAGTAAACGTGAAAGTCACTGAGTAAAATACAACTTGACTAAAAGTCCAAAAGTATTTGGTTTTAAATATACTAAGGTATCAAAAGGCAAATTCCTTCTATTAAGCAAACCAGACGGCACAATATTCTTGTTTTTTAAATTTGACAGATAGCTAGGGGAACACTCCAATACTCAGACATGATTTACAAACAAAGCATGTGTTTAGTGAGACCACCAGATCAGAAGCAGTAGGGATGACCAGGGATTTTCTCTTGATAAGTGCGTGAATTGGACAATTTTCCTGTCCTGCTAAGCATTCAAAATGTAACAAGTACATTTGGATGTCAGAGAAAATGTATGGAGTAAAAGTACAGAATTTTCTTTACGAATGTAGCGGAGTAAAAGTCAAAATATAAATAGTAGAGTACAGATACCCCAAAAAACATCTTAAGTAGTACTTTAAAGTATTTTTTACTTAAGTACTTTACACCACTGGAAAGATGGTACTTGAAGATATTCTGTCAAACCACAATCACTGATGCTCCGCTTGCCCTCACCACCTCTTTTGCATCTAACCCATCGCTAGTCAATAGAGGTAAATATTCAACTCAGAATGGTCTGATCAGATTTGCCTCAAAGGATCTTTCTCCTCACATTTCTCAAGGCTTTCGCTATCACTTGGCAGGTGGTTTCCATTGGGATCAACCAACAGATAATGTCTGAACGCCTCAATGAGCTGATTGCAGTAACACATTTGGTGAGTGCTGAGACTCAGTCCTTTGGAAATTCCATGTCATGTAAAATTAACAAAATAAGAATAATTTCATAGCAGAAAATAAATAAAAACTCAGAGATGTTGGCTAATAAATTACAGTCACAGTTGTACTGTACAGTTGAATTCGGAAGTTTACATACACCTTAGCCAAATACATTTAAATTCAGTTTTTTAACAATTCATGACATTTAATCTAAGTAAAATGTCCCTGTCTTACGTCAGTTAGGATCACCACTTTATTTTAATAAAGTGAAATGTCAGAATAATAGTAAAGAGAATGATTTATTTCAGCTTTTATTTCTTTCATCACATTCCCAGTGGGTCAGAAGTTTACATATACTCAATTAGTATTTGGTAGCATTGCCTTTAAATTGTTTAACTTGGGTCAAACATTTAGGGTAGCCTTCCACAAGCTTCCCACAATAAATTGGGTGAATTTTGGCCCATTCCTCCTGACAGAGCTGGTGTAACTGAGTCAGGTTTGTAGACCTCCTTGCTCGCACATGCTTTTTCAGTTCTGCCAACAAATGTTCTATAGGATTGAGGTCAGGGCTTTGTGAGGGTCACTCCAATACCTTGACTTTGTTGTCCTTAAGACATTTTGCCACAACTTTGGAAGTATGCTTGGGGTCATTGTCCATTTGGAAAACCCATTTGTGACCAAGCTTGAACTTCCTGACTGATGTCTTGAGATGTTGCTTCAATATATCCACATAATTTTCCTGCCTCATGATGCCAACTATTTTGTGAAGTGCACCAGTCCCTCCTGCAGCAAAGCACCCCCACAATATGATGCTGCCACCCCCGTGCTTCACGGTTGGGATGGTGTTCTTCGGCTTGCAAGCCTCCCCCTTTTTCCTACAAACATAACGATGGTCATTATGGTCAAACAGTTCTATTTTTGTTTCATCAGACCAGAGGACATTTCTCCAAAAAGTACGATCTTTGTCCCCATGTGCAGTTGCAGTCCGTAGTCTGGCTTTTGTATGGCGGTTTTTGAGCAGTAGCTTCTTCCTTGCTGAGTGGCCTTTCAGGTTATGTCGATATAGGACTAATTTTACTGTGGACATAGATACTTTTGTACCAGTTTTTTCCATCATCTTCACAAGGTCCTTTGCTGTTGTTCTGGGATTGATTTGCACTTTTCGCACCAAAGTACGTTCATCTCTAGGAGACAGAACGTGTCTCCTTCCTGAGCGGAATGACAGCTGCGTGGTCCCATGGTGTTTATACTTGCGTACTATTGTTTGTACAGATGAACGTGGTACCTTCAGGCACTCCCAAGGATGAACCAGACTTGCGGAGGTCTACCATTTTTTTTCTGAGGTCTTGGCTGATTTCTTTTGATTGTCCCATAATGTCAAGCAAAGAGGCACTGAGTTTGAAGGTAGTCCTTGAAATACATCCACAGGTACACCTCCAATTGACTCAAATGATATCAATTAGCTTGTTAGAAGCTAATAAAGCAATGACGTCTTTTTCTGGAATTTTCCAAGCTGTTTAAAGGCACAGTCAACTTAGTGTATGTAAACTTCTGACCCACTGGAATTGTGATACAGTGAATTATAAGTGAAATAATCTGTCTGTAAACAATTGTTGGAAAAATGACTTGTGTCATGCACAAAGTAGATGTCCTAACCGACTTGCCAAAGCTATAGTTAGTTAACAAGACATTTGTGGAGTGGTTGAAAAACAAACTTTAATGACTCCAACCTAAGTGTATGTAAACTTCCGACTTCAACTGTATGTGAGAGGTGGGGGCATTTAATGTCTTCTACCCTGTTCAGATCGGCCAA
The DNA here is from genome assembly GCF_057628025.1 of Oncorhynchus mykiss. Taxonomy (NCBI): domain Eukaryota; kingdom Metazoa; phylum Chordata; class Actinopteri; order Salmoniformes; family Salmonidae; genus Oncorhynchus; species Oncorhynchus mykiss. The sequence goes on along the minus strand of NC_143025.1, from coordinate 63,899,775 downwards.
ATGTGGGAGCCATAATAAATACCAGAACAGCACACAGAGTTAAAACACAACCTCACAGCTCTACTATCACAGCCCAGGCTTAAAACACAACCTCACAGCTCTACTATCACAGCCCAGGCTTAAAACACAACCTCACAGCTCTACTATCATGACCCAGGCTTAAAACACAACCTCACAGCTCTACTATCACGGCCCAGGCTTAAAACACAACCTCACAGCTCTACTATCACGGCCCAGGCTTAAAACACAACCTCACAGCTCTACTATCACGACCCAGGCTTAAAACACAACCTCACAGCTCTACTATCACGGCCCAGGCTTAAAACACAACCTCACAGCTCTACTATCACGGCCCAGGCTTAAAACACAACCTCACAGCTCTACTATCACGGCCCAGGTTTTAAACACAACCTCACAGCTCTACTATCACAGCCCAGGCTTAAAACACAACCTCACAGCTCTACTATCACGGCCCAGGCTTAAAACACTGCGACGTGGCCCGATCCACTGCGCCACACAAGCTCTGCCAGCGCATTTATATGGAAGCCTGTTGCTGCCAATCACCTAAATAGCCATTATTTTACTGTGTAGGTTTGTGTCCCCAATATCACTCTATTCCCTTTATACTGCACTACTTCTGACCAGAGTCCCATGGAGCCTGGTCAAAAGTAGTTTACTACACATAGGCCCTATTATAGGGAATAGGGTGCCATCTGGGACGCAACCATATACATTTCTTTGTCTTGCGTGCAAGAGGAGTCATCCACAGTGCCATCAGTGGGTAATAAAGCGGCCAGGCACTATTGGCCCTAGAGTAGGGGTGTCAAACATATTGCACACAAGGGGTAACAAAATTCAAAACCAAATCAAAATTGTGTAGAAATGATAATGGACCTACATTCATACAGATTGACTTTTCAGCTCTCTAACTATTAGCTAAATAAAAGCTAGACAGTCAGGGAGCTTTAAATACATTTAAAAAACGATGGATAGAGGACAATTTTCTATTACATTATTTTATGGCAAAGAAATAACAATTTTTCAGTGTGGTCTTCTGGACCTCAATGAAGACCAAATGTGCCCCCCGGGGCAAAATGAGCTTGATAGCCCTGCCCTAGAGTGTCCATATGGCCAGAGCCCAACAGTCTGCCTCCTTTGTAATTAAAAGGACATCGTTGTCAACAAACCAAACCTCCAACATGTGGAGTGGTGCTCATGTAAGCTGCAGACCATTATGGGCCCAGAGCAAGAGGAAGCAAACAGAACTTCAAAGAGCTTCTCCTCCTACTCTGGCACTACACCTCACCCGGCTACGCCTGGGCCCTGTCGAAATGGGACTGACCAGCCGGTCCACATCATTCAATAGATTGATTCCAAGTGTATGGCTAGCTGCTGAATCATCAGTGAGAAACATTAACATCAGAGATTCGGTCTGATGTTTTTAGCTACCCTTTTCTTTGTACTGTTTCATATCGAATCCAAATCTTGAGTTGAATTTTGAGTTCACTAGCTAAAGCATTCTAAAATGGGCCCCAACCACTAATACAGAGGGAATGAAGGGTTCTTTGTGTCAGCTGCCATCTTGACTGGGTAGAGATTAGGCTAATTTGCAAACCCTGCGACGGATGTTCCATACAGGAGTGTCAGACGCAGAACGGTCAAGTGAAAGAGACCATTGTCACCGTCCACCCAAGTCCATAATAAGCCCATCCATGTGTGAAGCCATTAGTTAGCCTGGTCCAGTCTTAAGGCTTTCTCAACTCCTCTCATAATATACCTATCACGCCTCTCAACAGGGTGAGCAGTAAGTCTAACCTTAACAATGAGGAAAAGGCAGCGACCATGATCACCTTGACCCCGATTCCTGAATCAATGCCTCTTCATGTAAAGCCAATAAAACCACTGCAGACTCTGAGTAACGCTTAGCCCCACTGTAATGAGCGCATTGTGTTCAGTGAGGCAATATGGCCGCCTGAAGCCTACTGCCCTCCCTCTCGTACATAGAAGCTAACAGCACAGAGTGTGACGTGTCCTCGTCAATAAGAGAGGTTTCTGAGGAGCATGTTGCTTGTACGTCACACACTCATTGAGGGTTAGTCATTTAGTAGAGGGGGGGGGGGGGGGTTCATGCATTTCTGCTGTAGGAGTCAGCAAGACATGGTGGGGTCATAGTAAGGCTGTTACATGACCGTATTACGGGTCATGACTGCAGTCAAATTCATGTGACCGTTGAGTCACTGTAAGTAGGCTTCGCCAAAACTGCGCTCTGATGCCGCTGATGGTCATTAGTAGTGTCCCAAACTTGCTAACGGCCGGTCCCTAACGGCTGGTACTCAGCGATCTATTGTCCCTCTAAATCACTCTGACATCAATGCTTGACGCATGGAATGAAATAAGTGTTCATATAAGCCCATGTTGCGCAACATTTCTATTGGCTATGCAATTGCGCGAGAAACAGTTTTGATGGCCTCTATTAAAAAGAGGAGGTTCCCATCAGCTTTCTATAGGCTAGGCCTACGTGTTCTTATAAGCTCAGTCATTGCGCAATCGCGTGTGATAACAGAGTTTTGACTCTTTGACTTTGTGGGCCATTCTAATGTATTAGTAGGCTATAGGTAAAGACCAGATTAAATGGAGAATAGTCTGATGGGTGAGAATATTATCAAGTGCTTGTCAAATTGTGAACGAGAGACTGATGAAGTGTGTGCAGCCTGCGCAAGAAACAGAGCAGAGCGCTTCCCTTTCATGCGACGTTTTTCAAATCATCATTAGAGTCGCATCATGCAGCCTTTGAATGTATTACAAATCAAAACATAGCCTAACATTTGTACCACAACTTAAGTTGCATAAATAACTATAAATGAAGCATATAGGAGCACCTATTCCGTTGTTAACTGCTCAACACAGAATAGCAGCATGTGCACACTCCCTTGGAAATCGTTGGGGAAAAATATCCTTTCTATTTTATTCAGCTATGTTAAATTGTATTATTCTTAACATTAAATAATGCCAAGGCAAATCTTGCCTGCTAAATGAAATACCATAGCCAGATCAGGGCTTAACATAAGGATGACTCAGAATATGCTATTCTGTTCTTTTGAAATAGGCTATATATCTTCATATCACACACACACACACACGCACGCACACACACACACACACACACACACACACACACACACACACACACACACACACACACACACACACACACACACACACACACACACACACACACACACACACACACACACACACACACACACACACACACACACACACACACACACACACACACACACACACACACACACCCCTGCGGCAGAGTACTCCTCCACCATAGTGAGTATCGAGCTGCAGCAGAGGCACAGAGGCAGATTATAACCTCTCAACCACGTTGACTTCCTGAGTCAAACAAACAAATATATCCAGCGAAAACAGAGACGAACAGCATAACTAAGTCTCCTTGGAGCCAAACATACATGCCCTGCACGTGTGTGCTCGTCCATCAGCCCTGCCCCCACCCAATAAGGAGGGACAAACTGAGGCAAAGTAAGAAGGGGTTGAATGAGTCAGAGATCATTAAACCTTCTCGCCCTTTCTCCTCTTTCATCTGCAGAGAGAGAGAGAGAGGAAGGAGGAGAGAGTGGGAGCTTCAAAAGGCCCCATGCGGTAACTCTTGATTACATCCATCTGTGGCAGTCCTCCCTTTATCGTCCGTCTCTACCCTCCCACCTTTCCTCCACCTTTCCATGCCCTATGCCTGCAGGTTAGAGGGAGAGAGCCCTGCTAACCTGGCCCAGTGGCGTGAGACCGTGAAGAAATCATTGACATGGGAGCAGCAGGGCAGAGAGACTAGAGGAGCTCTTCTCTATGTGAAGGAGGAGGAAAGGCTGCTGATAGTGGTGGTGGCTCCCGAAAGCGAAGCGCCTCACCGAGACACTTTGATGTTTCCTGGAGCTGACGTCTCTCGGTGGGACTAATCTGCGTCAGTGCCTTTAAATTTTCTGACGTCTTGTGTTTCTCCACTGCCTCTGCACCTCGACATAGCGATAGCGATGGGGCAAGAGGGAGATGAGCTTTACTAAGAGGCTGGCAATTATGAGACTGAGGCTGGAGAATGATGTGGTTTCCCCTTCTTGAGGTGAATAGCACATGACCACAGAAGAGCCTGTCTGTAACCTGACTAGAAGGTTAAAGTGGAGTCTAGTGTTTTAGTCTGTCTGCTGAGGTTTTAATGAGGTGTTTCTCACAGGAAATAGTACCATTCTAGAGAGGGCCGAGAGCCTATTTTATATTGGGAGGTATAGCAGTGGTCACCAACCGGTCCATCTTCAAAGCATTCCTAGTCTATCACCAAACATTTATTTTCAGTTTACCTTCCTTTTTTAAATGTTATTCATGTGGTGGTGTTGGCAGTAGGGACACTTGATTCAGAAGCCCTGCACACCAGGTAGGCAAAGTGTTCCCATTTTTAACCATTTCATTTGTTTGAAAAGACCATCTCTGACTGAGAGATCTGGGGCTAAAATCCAGTCGTATAAATTACTTAAGTAAAAATAGTTGAAAGTACTACATAAGTAGTTTTTTGGGGCATCTGTACATTACTATTCGTATTTTTGACAACTTTTACTTTTACTTCACTACATTCCTAAAGAAAAAAATGTACTTTTTACTCCATACATTTTCCCTGACACCCAAAATTACTCGTAACATTTTCAATGCTAAGCAGGACAGGAAAATTGCCTAATTCACATAGTTATCAAGAGAACATCTCTGGTCATCCCTACTGTCTCTGATCTGGCGGACTCACTAAACACACATGTTTCATTTGTACATTCTGTCTGAGTGTTAAAGCATGTCCCTGGCCATCTGCAAATCAATAAAAACAAACAAGAAAATGATGCCATCACGGTTTGATTTATATAAGGAATTTGAAATGATTTATACTTTTACTTTTGATACTTAAGTATATTTTAGCAATTACATTTACTTTTGATAATAAAGTATATTTAAAACCAAATACTTTAAGACTTTTACTCAAGTAGTATTTTGCTGGCTGACTTTCACTTTTTTTCTTGAGTCATTTTCTATTAAGGTATCTTTACTTTTACTCAAGTATGACGACAATTGGGTACTTTTTCCATCAGTGCTAAAATCGAGTGTGCCTAGCCTACAGCGCTGGCCAAGTCATAAAACTAAAATCACTGTGCCTACCGCTTCCACAACCCCGGCGACAGCGAAGTTTGATACTGGCGTATGTGAGATTTCATAACTTTTAAAACCATGACCAGAGAGAGAGTGGGTGGGGTGCACGAAGTCGGTTTGGTTTCCCCTTTCTAAAGTGAATAGCACACGACCACAGAAGAGCCTGTCTGTAACCTGACTAGAAGGTTAAAGTAGAGTCGAGTGTTTTAGTCTGTCTGCTGAGGTTTTAATGAGGTGTTTCTCACAGGCAATAGTACCATTCTGCAGATTGCCGAGAGCCTATTTTATATTGGGAGGTATAGCAGTGGTCGCCAACCGGTCCATCTTCAAAGCATTCCTAGTCTATCACCAAACATTTATTTTCTGTTTGCTCTCCTTTTTTACATGTTATTCATGTTGTGCTGTTGGCGGTAGGGATGTTGTGCTGTTGGCGGTTTTAACCATTTCATTTGTTTGAAAAGACAATCTCTGACCGAAAAATCTGGGGCTAAAATCCAGTCGTATAAAATACTTAAGTAAAAATAGTTGAAGAGTAGTTTTTGGAGGTATCTGTACTTTACTTTACTATTTATATTTTTGACAATTTTTACTTCACTACATTCCTAAAGAACAGTTTTTATTTTACCTTTATTTAACTAGGCAAGTCAGTTAAGAACAAATTCTTATTTTCAATGAAGGCCTAGGAACAGTGGATTAACTGCCTGTCAGCTGGAAGATTTGAATTTGCAACCTTCCGGTTCCTAGTCCAACGCTCTAACCACTAGGCTACCCTGCCGCCCCAGGGTGTGATGTACTTTGTACTCCATACATTTTCCCTGACACCCAGAAGTTACATTTTGAATGCTTAGCAGGACAGGAAAATGGCCTAATTCACCCACTTATCAAGTGAACATCCCTACTGCCTCTGATCTGGCAGACTCACTAAACACATGCTTCATTTGTAAATTATGTCTTGTGTTGGGGCAATAAAGATTATGCCATCATGGTTTGCTTTATATAAGGAATTTGAAATGATTTATACTTATACATTTGATCCTTAAGTATATTTTAGCAATTACATTTACTTTTGATACTTAAGTATATTTAAAACCAAATACTTTTAGAGACTTTTACTCAAGTAGTATTTTACTGGCTGATATTCACTCGAGTCATTTTTTATTAAAAAGTTATCAAGTACTTTTACTCAAGTACGAGAATTGGGTGCTTTTCCACCACTGCTAAAATCGAGTTCACCTAGCCTACTGCGCTGGCCAATTGGATAGCTAAAATCAGTGCCTACCGCTTCCACGACCCCGGCGACAGCGACGTTTGATACTAGCGTTTGTGAAATTTCCTAACTTTTGAAAGCATAACCAGAAAGAGACTGTCAAAGAATACAGCAAAGAGCTGCTGTTTTTATGAGTGAGTTCATGTCTAAGTTTATTCAGCACTGTCAACACTGTTTTTATTACAAAACATAATACGTGCTTCTCTACTTCCACTCGCGCTGCAGCTGCGAGTGTATCGATAGCCCTGCGTTTTTATTTTTATTGGCAGCTCGTAGTGTCTACTTTAATATAGAGGAATATTTCACTCTATTGTCATAGGAACAACATGAATTTGTGCATGAGACATGTGGTGCGACTCGATGGAAGATGGTGTCCACTCTCTGGTCAGTCTCACCGGAGGAAAGGGAGGAGAGAGCAGGGTCTGTGGGAGGTGGAACTCCGAAATGTCCAACTAGTTGAGTTGTTGAACGCGGCACGTGTATAACTACAACCAGTTAGCAAGTTGGACATTTCTGAGTTTCCTAGTTCCGGCTAGCATGTCAATGCGGCATAATGGCATCTTCAAAACAACTGGGAAATCGGAACTGGAAAATCACAGACTTCCAACTTCAGTGTATTCAAGACAACTGGGAACTCGGAATAAAACGAGAACCGACTGGGTGAAAACTTTTGAACGGTCATCCAACTCAAAATTCCAAGTCGCAAACTCTGCCATCTTTCTAGAGCTCCGACTTTCCAACCTGAAGATCACGGACGTCATGATTTTCCCTTTGATTTCAGAGTTCCCAGTTGTCTTGAAAGCGCCATGATCATCAGATGCAATTACCATCAGTCCAGTAAAAAAATTGACTCATTATTTCCAAATTACTTCAATTTATGCTCAGCTGTGCCTTCGCAAGTGCTACACCAACGGATCTATTTTGTTATCAAAGCTTGAGTTTTGAAATATAATATGGTTTGAGAAGACCAATATTGTCAGGCCAGGTATATAGCCAATATGCTGTGATAATGTTATTAGGCCTATAGCGCAAACCTCATTACTACAGAACAGTTTTTATTAGGTTAATGTTCAATTTTTTAAAGCAATGTTTTAACAAGTTCTGAGCGGTAGATCTCTGCTTTCTTTTTGACTGTGAAAGTGATTTTTCACTCAGAAAAGGTTGGTGACCACTGTCCTATAGCTATTGGGGTCTATAATGAATTGCTTCATTAAGATTGCACAGGGGAAGGAGAACAGCGTGTGGAGGGAAAATGCCCGACCAGGAGCGTCAACATAGCGTGCAGCTACAATAGGTTAGCAGTTAGTACCACCATTACCTCAGCCTTGCCTGCTTTGTCCCAGGCTCATCTGATTTCCTGTCAACCACGGGGGAACAACAACCGTTTGAGGGTTAACTCTGACATTTCAGATGTCTTTTTTCAAGCCCACACCCCAGCTAATCGTTGAGCGTGAGAGAGAGGTCAGAGAAAGGAACGGATAAAAACAGATAATTGAGGGGGTGGTGGGAGGTCTTCACATGGAACAATCTCGCTGGAATGAGTGACCCGTTTTCAGATCTCACTAACCGTCACCCACACGCAGCACCGACAACAAACTCACACTGTTTTCCACTGTTTCACTCAGACTGCGACAGTGTGTGTGTGTGTGTGTGTGTGTGTGTGTGTGTGTGTGTGTGTGTGTGTGTGTGTGTGTGTGTGTGTGTGTGTGGGTGGGTGGGAGGGGGTCTCTGTACCATGGTGCCATGATGACACCACTGCAGAGCTCCTGATTACTCCAGCATGTCACCAGGCAGACAGGCACTGCACTACATTATACACACTGACTCCCAAATGGCACCCTTCCCTACACAGTGCACCGCTTTTGCTCACCATGTAGTGAATAGAGTGCTATTTGGGACCTCTTGCCACAATCTCAACTCAGACCACCGGCGTTACAGCCACATCCACGCACGACTCTTCTTGACCGCATAAGCTCCCGTTACAAACCATCAGCGCGCACAGTCAGCGCCGTCCGCCATGGCTCAACCAGATCCTGGGATTACTGTCGATGCACGAGAAAGAGCATGCATATACTGTGACAAACCAGAGGCCTGCATAATGCATGCATCTGCTGTGACTGCTAAATACCCAGTTGGCTTGATGGAAGCTAAAAGCTGGTTCTTGGAAGAAGAAACCCTTGTGCACCAACCGGTTTCCACTCTGCCACTGCTGAGGAATTCAGTCCCCCCCCCCAAAAAGCTTCCTTTCCATTTATAGCCTGTTGTACACTTGCTCCGGACTGACCGGCGGGGTTCCCATCACAATACATCCCCTTTGTCTGTCGGCCTGCCCATACTGCACTCCACACACAGGAAAAGGAAACCGCAGAGTGCAGGCCCTTTGACAGGGCCAAAGCATGGCTCGAGCTCTATGCTGATATTCCCAAATGGTCACAAAACAAGTGAGCTCACTGCCAAGCAAAAGAAAGCCACTGTGTTTTTGACTGATATAGACTAGGTCCCAATTGGCATCCTATTTACTATCACTATATAGTGCACTAGTCCCAGCAATCATGATCAAACTGAAAAACATGTTTCTTAAGAATTCATTTTTTCAAAGACATTGTGCGTCACTTGTGAAAGAGAAACGTTAAGACAGTCAAGACACTGAGAAAGCAGGATAACCGCTCAGAACGGTTGTATGTATAAGGACAGCGAGAACACATGTATGTGCACTCTTTGACACCAGATTGACCTGCTGGTAGGGTAAAGTTCTGGGCCAACCCGCAGAGAGCTTTCGCTTGCAGCGCAGAGAGGATTAAAGTAGAGCGAGAGAGAGAGAGAGAGAGAGCGAGAGCAAGCGACAGACCGGCAGAGAGAGCGAGAGACAGACAGATGGACAGAGTAAGAGCGAGAGAGAGAGAGAGAGAAAGAAAGGGTAAGAGACAGACAGAGAGAGAGAAAGTCAGGGTAAGAGACAGACAGACAGAGAGAAAGCGAGAGAGAGCACAGCCCGCTGGAATCCCATTGGAGTCAGGTCACATAAAGTCAAGCCAAAACATCCTGTGCCTTGTTTTTTTTTTACCCTACAGGTCCCAGACAACGTGAGACTCTGAAATAAATGGGGATACTACTGATTATCTCCTTCCTGACTTGGTCACATGGGATTTGAGGTGCACTAGGAAAACCACAGCCCCACTGCCAAGCTGGGAGACACATTTTCTATGAGTGCTGTGTATAACATCCTACTTGTAGAGGTTGACAAAGACAGACAGTGTAGCTGTGGACAGCCTATAGCACAAACTTCAGAACAGCGGTTGCCAGCTGGTGTGTGTGTGTGTGAGCCTGGCTGGTTTGAGAGCAGTAATTGCTGTGACAGCGTGCGTGTACGTACCTCTGGTTTCAGCGTATCAGGATATTTATTTACTCCACATGGCTTTGTGCAGCGCAAAAAAAAACAAAAAACAGAGGCCCTGCGGGGAGAGAAATACATTTCAATTATTCATTTATCGCATTCAATGAAACATGACTATCAACAGTGTGCGCCAGCCAATGTCAGTTACTGTATCCTTCACTCCCAAAATGGTATTTCTGCCCTGGCCCTCAGAGCGAATGGTAGCGACAGGCTGCGCTCTGTTGGACAGTGACCTCAAGATCTGCCCATTGGTAAACAACAGGTTGAAGTGCAGAACACACTCTCGGAGGCAGCTTAATAAAAATAAAAAAACCCGTCTGTATGACGGCCTCTTTTCTCTCTGGCATTTCCTGTAGCAGGTACGTGGATTTTGGGGGAGGGGGGGGGGGGGGGGGGGGTCAATTCATTCAATGTTCTGAGCTGAAAGAGTATTGCCTGAACGAGAGTGGTTTTCATCAAGAATCTTCAGTCAAGAGCCTCATACAGGTGTTACCAAGCTTTGATACTTGGGATTTACTACAGATGATATGCGTGAGGCAAGGCGCGATTTAAGCAATTAACAACCCAATTTATTGAGTAACTTATGCCAACTTGAGTATCTAGGAAACCTTATATTGGCTTCATAACAGACAGAGGCCACTTCAGCCTTCCAGTAGAAATCACAGCAGTAAACTGATCAAAGCACCAAAAAAAGCATACATAAATTCATTAAAACTGAGATGGTAAGATCTGAAGAACCATAACTCTGTTTTGCATCTACTACCCCCAAATGCATTCACACATAAAGGAGAACAGCCAATGTACTTGCACATAAATCAATCTCCACTTGAAACAGCGAGCAACAAATGCACCACGCCCTGCCAGCAGTTTGAAACACTAATGTTTCAACAGTGGAGTCATTATGCCCATAGGGACAGGCGTTAGCTACATGGTAAATTGACTAAACGCACTTCATCTAAAACAGCAATGATAACTCATAAAAACACACAAACTTGTCTTCTAAGCAGAGCACTGTTATGATGCATCTGTTTCGATCTGAATCTGTTAACGGTTTGTGACTTTGCTGTAACGGGTATGAGAAAAAAAGGTGAGATATTATTTTGTCTCTGAAGTTTGGTTGTGTGTAATTCCCCAGTTTGTATAGAGTCTAAATACTCTGGCTGTATTGGAGCATGTGTCATGTCATTAACTGGCATGCACGTGTACACACATACACATGCGCACGCATAAACGGACTTCATTCGTACACCCAAAACTGTGATGCAAACACTTTAGGAACAGGATTTTTCAATTAAAAAAACTCACAAATCAGGCTAAAAGGAATAGATACTGATTTTAGATAGTAAGGCCAGACGAAATTGGTGGGCAGAAAATATGAGAGTTCCCCGTCGTGTGAGGCAGCTTCAGTAGTTAATTACCTCTGTCTGACGGTGGCTGGCCACACAGACAGACAGACCTTGCTGGCAGAGAACAGAGAATGGGCTAGTAAAGACAGGCAATAATCATGTTTGACATTCTCACTCCTCCTTCAGACTTTCCTTGACCCATACTGTTGTTCTGTGATGGTCATGACGTCACATATTGGAGCCATTCCATTATCCTGCAGATATCACAGACCGATGGCTGAGATAGCTATTCAAAGGCTGGCATTTAACATAAAGGATTAAATGGCATGCAAATGTAAAAGGATATCAGTTTGTCAAAACCCTGCAAACATTTAAAAGTCTAATTTGGAGATAGAGGGACAAAAAAAAACAAGTACCCTCATTCAGTAGCATTCTGTTCTGCCAGACACCATTATTGAGGGTTTGCTGAGCGATCATATTTTGGGGCGTTTATGTGGAGGAAACATTGGGAGTCCCAAAAATATACTGGCAGTGCCCTATGTGTGGAAGTGAAACAGGATTTTCGTCCACATGCGTGCTCCCTTTCTCTATCGAACATAATGGGGCTGAGGCTGAGGCCTGCAGGGGAGAGCATTCAGCCACACACAGATCACATGACTGGCCGGGTACAGCGCGCTCAGTCATTCTTACTGTCGCTCTTTACTGAGTGGAGAGCAGACAAAAGCTACGGCTGATACAGTGGCTCTGCAGAGGGGGAGGAGCTCTCCATTCACAGCCTGCTGGGTAGGTACTAAGCAGGGGCACGTCATATACAGCCTGAGAGATAGTAACCACAGCCTAGCCCCAATCTACATCTATACTCTCGTATAATGCACACCAAGTTAATACCATGGCTTACCTCTACAGGCAAGGGCCTAGTCACTTATCCATTTCAATGGCAGCTGTATCTACAGTATGTCCTTTGACAGATGTGGACTTTGATTGACAGGTCAGGAATGGATTTGAGCAGACAGCCTTCACATGGAGGCTCTCTGGCTGCGTCTATTCCTTATATAGTGCACTACTTGTGATCAGAGCCCTATGGAACCTGGTCAAAAGTAGTGCACTATACAGTACCAGTCAAAAGTTTGGACACACATACTCATTCAAGGGTTTTTCTTTATTTGTATTGTTTTCTACATTGTATAATAATAGTGAAGACATCAAAACTATGAAATAACACAAATGGAATCATGTAGTAACCAAAAAAAGTGTTGAATATGAAATATATATTTTTGATTTGTTTAAGATTCTTCAAAGTAGCCAACCTTTGCCTTGATGACGGCTTTGCACACTCTTGACATTCTCTCAACCAGCTTCACCTGGAGTGCTTTTCCAATAGTCCTGAAGGAGTTCCCACATGCTGAGCACTTGTTGGCTGCTTTTCCTTCACTCTGCGGTCCAACTCATCCCAAACCATCTCGATTGGTTTGAGGTCGGGCCAGGTCATCTGATGCAGCACTCCATCACCCTCAACCTTGGTCAAATAGCCCTTACACAGCCTGGAGGTGTGTTTGGGGTCATTGACCTGTTGAAAAACAAATGATAGTCCCACTAAGCCCAAACCAGATGGGATGGCGTATCGCTGCAGAATGCTGTAATAGCAGTTGATGAACAGTTGATGTTGAGATGTGTCTGTTACTTGAATTCTGTGAAGCATTTATTTGGGCCGCAATCTGAGATGCAGTTAATTGCTGATTTCTGAGGCTGGTAACTCTAATGAACTTCTTTAGCAGAGGTAACTCCGGGTCTTCTTTTCCTGTGGCGGTCCTCATGAGAGCCAGTTTCATCATAGCGCTTAATGTTTTTTTGCGACTGCACTTGAAGAAACCTTCAAAGTTCTGGAAATCTTCCTGATTGACTGACCTTTATGTCTTAAAGTAATGATGGACTGTCGTTTCTCTTTGCTTATTTGAGCTGTTCTTGCCATAATATGGACTTGGTCTTTTACCAAATAGGACTATCTTCTGTATACCAACCCTACCTTGTCACAACACAACTGATTGGCTCAAACGCATTAAGAAGGAAAGAAATTCCACAAATGAACTTTTAAGAAGGCACACCTGTTAATTGAAATGCATTCCAGGTGACTACCTCATGAAGCTGGTTGAGAGAATGCCAAGAGCGTGCAAAGCATTAATCAAGGCAAAGGGTGGCTACTTTAAAGTAATAAAATATATTTTGATTTGTTTAACACTTTTTTGTTTCTTCATGATTCAATATGTGTTATTTCATAGTTATGATGTCTTCACTATTATTTTACAATGTAGAAAATAGTAAAAATAAAGAAGTACCAAGGATTGTAGAGTGTTTATACAGACAGAGTGGAGAAAATGGATTACAATGAATGAAAGGTTAGAGTTTAAAGACATTTTGGATGACGAATCACTGTAGCCTATACCCCAATGAGACCTCCCATTAACCTAGCGTTGGGGAAATTTGCAACAAAAGGGCCAGGTTTGTAATTGTCACCACTGAATATGTAACACAATTATGAGATAATGAAATTCCTTTAAAATGACTTGCAAAGGAAGTGTTTGATTATATATAAAAAAAAAATTATAAACCCATATTACTTCCAGCTCTGTTGCTGCTCTCCCACTACAGTGATTAAATAGAAAGAAATTAACATTAACAATGGCTTAAGGCCCCTTTGACGTTTACTGAGCTTCCTCGAGGTAAAGCTCTATACTTCTGTCAATATTGCTTTATCCACTAGCAATGACGGGGAATTTAAATGGGGCATATTGAGGGCCTAGGCCTGGTGCTCCAGCAAGGAGGCCGGGGTGATGCCAGGATGAGCAATCGTCTCCTTTGTCAGCCCCCCCAGCCAGCAGCAGCTGCATCAGCATTGCAGAGAAATGACACTGCAGAGAGGCAACAGAGAGGAGGAGCGGGGAGCATGGAGGGCAGACAGGCACTCCTCAGAGACAGTTTAACTGCTACCTGTTGTACAGTTCTACTGTACAAGTGTATATCACTATACAGTAGTACAGTAGAGTATGGCCAGACAGGCACCACTCAGACAATGTTTAACTGTTTCAAATGTGACACAAATCCAATGTAAGTAAATGGTACCTATATTAGCATTTCCATGCCTCATGTCCAAATCACCCTAAAATATCTAAAAATGTATTGTGTAACTCAATTATGTTACTTATAGATGCTTTGGATATGAAGTGTGAAAATGCTTATATTTTATTGGATTTGTGCCACTATGCTAAAAAGTTAGCATTTGAAACAGTGGCCAGGTAAACAAAACCAAAGCCTGGATTAATGTCGTAGCTTATCACAAACTGCTTACAGGGTAAGAAAACCAATATGTAATTTTGTAATTTGGATGAACTATCCCTTTAACAATGGGGTGGAGATGTTCTTTATAAAATAATTACCTAGTAGCAGGAACAGCACCATCTAGTGGTCAGAGCCTGGTAATATCAAGATGTAGGATAGCCTATTCATTGATGGAAATACCAGATGATGTAAATAGATTTGACCGGTCATGCTTATTGGTCTATGGGTTGCATTATTTAGTGGAATTAAATTGCTGGGTGTATATATTCATTGTGTAACTTCCATGACTAATTTCTCTGAACAGACAAAAACAAAAATCCACTGAGAATACATAACATAGGATGAAGAAACAATACTCCTAGCCGCAGCTCCATACTACTCGTCAAACAGAGAACTGATACTTTATACCCGTTATTGGGGTGGGATTGGAATGGGGTGTGGAGGTTCCGTGGATGGCTTTAGGCCACTTCCTTGGATTACTCATGTCGTTTTCATTGTTAGAAAAAAAGTTTGGTCCAAATAGGACGTACGGTACTATAATTATTGAATATTATATGAAATCATATCAATTAAAAGGGCCTATTTGGGTGCAAATATATTTCAACAAATAATGTTTCTGGAATGCTTATCTTATCGGTTTCTAACTACAGAAACGATTTCATAACAATCTGAGGTGGCCGGTGTCATGGCTTACTGAAATGACATGGAACGACCCACATGCATGACATTAAAACACAGCTAGCACATTCATAGGATTAATTAAATATTCATAAAAAATTTAAAAACTTCCTGGGCCACAGACACACAGCAGACTTTTGTTTTCCCTTGAAAATGCAGACATCAGGGCAGCATATCATCATTAATAAATGACCAAACATAGTATACTGTATTCTCTTTTCATTATCTTGTTCAATGGAGAGAGCACCACCCTCATGATTCACACTTTATTATGGCGGGGGAAAATGACACTATATGTATTTTTTATTTCACCTTTATTTCACCAGGCAGGCCAGTTGAGAACAAGTTCTCATTTACAACTGCGACCTGGCCAAGATAAAGCAAAGCAGTGCGACAAAAACAACAACACAGAGTTAGTTACACATGGGATAAACAAACGTACAGTCAATAACACAATAGAAAAATCCATATACACTGTGTGCAAATGTATTAAGATTACGGAGGAAAGGCAATTAATAGGCCATAGTGGCGAAATAATTGCAATTTAGCATTAACACTGGAGTGGTAGATGTGAAGATGATGATGTGCAAGTAGAGATACTGGAGTGCAAAAGAGCAAGAATAAATAACAATATGGGGATGAGGTAGTTGGGTGGGCTATTTACAGATGGGCTGTGTATAGGTGCAGTGATCGGTAAGCTGCTCTGACAGCTGATGCTTAAAGTTAGTGAGGGAGATATAAGTCTCCAGTTTCAGTGATTTTTGTAATTCGTTCCAGTCATTGGCAGCAGAGAACTGGAAGGAAAGGCGGCCAAAGGAAGAGTTGGCTTTGGGGATGACGAGTGAAATATACCTGCTGAAGCGCGTGCTAGGAGTGGGTGTTGCTATGGTGACCAGTGAGCTGAGATAAGGCGGGGCTTTACCTAGCAAAGACTTGTCGATGACCTGGAGCCAGTGGGTTTGGCGACGAATATGAAGCCGAGGGCCAGCCAACGAGAGATTACAGGTCGCAGCATACTACGAGAGCATACGACTCAAACGTTTCCAATTGAAAGCCTATTTCGTTAAGTTACATGTCCGAGTCATACATATCACAACATACACAGGCACACAATCTTACCACCCACAATATGTTATACTGATATCATTTCATATGCAAAGTCTTTAGGAGAGAGAAATCGTCTTGCCATTCAACAAAGGACGAAGCATTCCCTATATACAATCCAACACAAGGCAATATGAAGTCTAACATCGATTCACAAAGTAATAAAGGGAAAACCCTCGGTTTTCATTTTCTCCTCATTTTCCACAGGAAATATTTTGTGTGCTCTCCCAGCTGTGTGTAAAGCCCCACGAGGATTGGATGGAGATTTAGCTTGTTTCCCGACAGCAGCATATGGCGGAAACCTGCTATGAGAACCTATCATTGCTGCCTCAGTACTTGTGCAGTGGTAAGAACATTTAGGCTGGTGGTTGGTAGAATCCATGTACTTATTTAGCAATATAATCTTAAATATAGTCTTGCCAGTTTGCATCATAAGAGTGCCATTAGGACTGCAAAGCTCCTGAATACAGACCTTTATTGAAGATGAAAGGTACGGTACATTGGAGTTTGAGAGATTAAATAGGAGAGAGCGAGATTAAAATAGAAACAGTTCGGGACACTATTAGGGGAATCCCTGGCTCTGTGCTGATGCTCTCAAACCAATTTAAAATGAAAAAAAAAAACAGCACATTTCCTTGAATGATATATGTATAGTCAGTTACCACTTAGTGACACCACACCAGTGTATAGGCTATTTCTGCTTTCACTGTAAACCTCTTTCAGTACCAAGAAATCACTAGTTTCCTTCCCCAGGCAACAATACCACAAGCAAGCACACACACACACACACACCAGGGTTTCCATTAGCCAGTAAAAATCTGCTTTTGGCAACAACAAAAAAAGAAAGAAAAGCAGATTAATAAAATTGGCACTGGGCAATTGTCCGGGAGAAGAAAAAATCTGATTGCAAAAATAATGCTTTTTAGCCTATTCATTAATGGAAATACCAGTTGATGTAAATACATTGGACCGGTCATGCTTATCGGTCTATGGGTTGCATCATTTGGTGTAATTAAATTGGCGGGTGTATATATTCGTTATGTAACTTATTTATCACAGGCACATAGTACAGAGAGGATGACAGCGTTTTTAGAAGCCCAATCATTACGCAACAATTCTATTGTAAATGCAATCATGTGTTAAATTGTTTTTGGGCCCCGATTAAAATAAGCTACTATTTTTATTTCTCAAATGGTAATTGAAGTTTGTTTCCCATTCGGAGAGGCAACATGAGGCAGACTTCCTCAGCGCATCACACACCACTTCGCAATGAGCTGGAGGCAGTATCCATTTTGAAAACATATGACCAAAATATAAACACAACACGGAACAATTTCAAAAGATTTTACTGAGTTACAGTTCATATAAGTAAATCAGTCAATTGAAATAAATTAATTAGGCCCTAATCTGTGGATTTTACATGACTGGGAATACAGATATGCATCTGTTGGTCACAGATACCTTAACAAAAAAGGTAGGGGCGTGGATCAGAAAACCAGTCAGTAAATGGTGTGACCACCGTTTGCCTCATGTAGCATGACACATCTCCTTCGCATAGAGTTGATCAGGCTGTTGATTGTGTCCTGTGGAATGTTGTCCCACTCCTCTTCAATGGCCGTGTGAAGTTGCTGGATATTGTCGAGAACTGGAACACGCTGTCGGACACGTCGATCCAGAGCATCCCAAACATGCTCAATGGGTAACATGTCCGGTGAGTATGCAGGCCATGGAAGAACTGGGAAATGTTCAGCTTCCTGAGACACTCTGATCTGTTTCACCTGTCTTGTGCTCGTCTCCACCCCCACCAGGTGTCTCCCATTTGTCCCCATTATCTCCTGTGTATTTATACCTGCGTTTTCTGTTTGTCTGTTGCCAGTTCGTCTTTTCCCGTCAAGTCCTACCAGCGTGTTTTCCCGTTTTCGAGTTGCTATTTTCTAATCCTCCCGGTTTTGACCATTCTGCCTGCCCTGAGCCTGCCTGCCGTTCTGTACCCTTCTGACATTGCCCTGGATTACTGACCTCTGCCTGACCTAAGCCTGCCTGCCGTTCTGTACCTTACTGACATTGCCCTGGATTAATGACCTCTGTCGGCCCTTGACCTGTCGTTTGCCTGCCCCCTGTTTGATAAACATCTGTGATTCGAACTGTCTGCATCGGAGTCTTATCCTGAGTCCTGATACTTCCAGGAATTGTGTACAGATCCTTGCAACATGGGGCTGTGCATTATCATGCTGAAACATGAGGGGATGGTGGCAGATGTTTGACATGACAATTGGCCTTAGGATCTCACCACGGTATCTCTGTGCATTCAAATTGCCATCTATAAAATGCAATTGTGTTCGTTGTCCATAGCTTATGCCTGCCAATACCATAACCCCACCGCCACCATGGACCACTTTGTTCACAACGATGACATCACCAAACCGCTTGCCCACACGACGCCATACGTGGACTGTCAAATTCTCTAAAATGACATTGGAGGCGGCTTATGGTAGAGAAATTAACAATACATTCTCTGGCAAGAGCTCTGGTGGACATTCCTGCAGTCAGCATGCCAATTGCACGCTCCCTTTCAAACTTGAGACATCTGTGGCATTGTGTTATGTGACAAAACTGCACATTTTAGAGTGGCCTTCTGTCCCCAGCACAAGGTGCCTCTGTGTAAGGATCATGTTTAATCAGCTTGTTGATATGCCACACCTGCCAGATGGATGGATTATCTTGGCAAGGGAAAAATCTTCAGTAACAGGGATGTAAACAAATTTGTGCACAATATTTGTGCATATGGAACATTTCTGGGATCTTTTATTTCAGCTCATGAAACACGGGACCAGACCATTACATGTTGCGTTTTATATTTTTGTTCAGTGTATCTACTTAATTTTTTGAAACCTGATTTTTTTTACTACATATTATGAGGCAGGTTTTACCTTGCTTCATAGTAGCTTATTCAAAATCCGACCATATCCGTGGAGGCAGTTATTGTATAAAAGACGTCCATATGCCTTTGAAACCATGTTCTATTGGTTTAACTGTCTTTCATTGTCCGGTCTCCAAATTCATATGTAGCCTGCTGCCTTGCGCACATTGCTGCGCTAATAATGTGAAGAAATAGTTTATCAACATTTTAAGCCTTTAAATGTATCCTAGGCCTACTGGTCGTATGAATTTGAGCTCAACTGTCCCACAACTGTTCCAGAGTCTGTTTGGGCCATTTCTTTCTTGACAAGCTGACCAATAGAATAGGTAGTATAAAAGTTTATGGGGGAATAGTATATTCTCATAGGTGGCGCGTCCATAAGGCTAGGTAGGGGAAACTAAGCTTTCCCTAAGTCAATTGAATTAAACTGCCAAAATGATAAATGGACAACGTTGTTTTTATTGATCTGTTTGTTTGTCAGTGTCAGCAGAGTAGGCTATCCTGTCATTTGTAGTATTAAAACATATTCTGCTAAAACGTCTCCAGTCATATAAAATGTGTTTTTCCCCATGCAAAGAAAGAATACAAGTATCTGATATTGCCTATAACCCAAGCCTCTACGTTATGTGTATTCAGCCATGGATTGAACAGTCTTTTTTTGCGAACAGTGATTGAGTTATATTATTAGCCTAAGTTATGACTATCCAATCTACTCATCCCATAAGTCTGCAAATGCGGTGATGCATGGAATGCTTTATTGTAAAAGGTGCATTTATTTTTTTTGTTTTGCTTCCCCAAACATGAAACTCACGTGCCGCCTATACATAGGCTACTGTTCATTACTCATCTTGTTGACGGAGAAAAGTCAACGCGGATAGTTATTATAACATCTTCAAAGTGCACGGGAAGGACACACGTCGTTGCATCCTTCACTTGTATGTTGTGTTAAGACTAATTACCGTAATCTGAATGTGATTTCTGTCATTCTGAGCACCGTGGGAGGACGCCCTAATCAGGTTATGTACCCAATGCATATGGGTCCGGTAAATTTCTCAAAATGTCTGGTAAATTAAAATGCTGCAGGTCAAATGTCTGGTGACAAGAATTCATAATGGACCTCCCCCCACACAGGTAGAGGTGGTGTGGGTGTTGATAAGGGACAGTGTCTGTGTGTGATATGATCTGGCTCTGGGGACTTGTTAGACAAACAGTCCAGCTAATTGAATTCCGCTTTGAAGGAATATTCCCAAGATGGCCATCTCCATGAGGCCTGAGCCAACCCTGTTTTGACAGGCTTTCATGCAAGCATATCAGTTGCATGCACATCATTTTATCCGATGATGTTAGTGCAACAATGACCCAGCGGCACATGCTTCGGTTTCAGTCATATTCTTTCCACCATGTTTCATTTTGCGGAGGAGTCTACGAGCTGTGAAGAAGTGAACACACCGGCCTTTCATATCACTAAAGTAAAAATGCAAAAGCAGAAACGACACAAAGATGCTTCTGGGGATTCACGTGGAGGAAATCATATGATCTCCTAGCTTCCCATGTCAACCACAGGAGGCTGCTGAGGGGAGGACGGCTCATAATGAAGTCTTGAACGGAGTAAATGGAATGGTATCAAATCAAGCGTTATTTATACAGCACATTTCAGAAGTGGAATGCAACGGAATGGTGCTTTACAGGAAAAAACTCATAAAAAACTCAAATAAAAGCTGAAATATTTACTACATAACGAACAAGATAAAAAAAACTAAAGAAAAGCAAAGCTAAAAATATGTGTTTTAAGATCTCTTTTAAATATGTCCACAGTTTCGGGTTTTCTGGACGGCTATTCCAGAGGCTTGGGGCATAGTAACTAATGGCTGCCTCTCCATGCCTCTTGGTCCTAGGCTTTGGGGTAGTTAAAAGGCCAGTGCCAGAGGACCTGAGGGACCTACTGGGTGCATAACTTAAAAACATGTCTGACATGTATTGGAGTGCACAAATGTGGATTGACTTACAGTGGCAAGAAAAAGTATGTGAACCCTTTGAAATTACCTGGATTTCTGCATAAATTAGTCATACAATTTGATCTGATCTTCATCTTAGTCACAACAATAGACAAACATAGTGTGCTTAAGTATGTGAACCTCGGGGCTAATGACTTTTCCAAAAGCTAATTGGAGTCAGGAGTCAGCTAACCTGGAGTCCAATAGATGCTGGTTATAGCTGCCCTGCCCTATATAAAAAAAAAACACTCACAAAATGTGAGTTTGCTATTCACAAGAGGCATTGCCTGATGTGAACCATGTCTCGAACAAAAGAGATCTCAGAAGACCTAAGATGAAGAATTGTTGACTTGCATAAAGCTGAAAAGGGTTACAAAAGTATCTCTAAAAGCCTTGATGTTCATCAGTCCACAGTAAGACAAATGGTCTATATATGGAGAAAGTTCAGCACTGTTGCTACTCTCCCTAGGAGTGGCTGTCCTGCAAAGATGACTGCAAGAGCACAGTGCAGAATGCTCAATGAGGTTAAGAATAATCCTAGAGTGTCAGCTAAAGACTTACAGAAATCTCTGGAACATGCTAACATCTCTGTTGACTAGTTTACGATATGTAAAACACTAAACAAGAATGGTGTTCGTGGGAGGACACCACGGAAGAAGCCACTGCTGTCAAAAAAAAAACATTGCTGCACGTCTGAAGTTCCCAAAAGAGCACTTGGATGTTCCACAGCGCTTCTGGCAAAATATTCTGTGGACAGATGAAACCAAAGTTGAGCTGTTTTGAAGGAACACACAACACTATGTGTGGAGAAAAAAAGGCCCAGCACACCAACATCAAAACTTCATCCCACTGTAAAGTATGGTGGAGGGAGCATCATGGTTTGGGGCTGCTTTGCTGCCCCAGGGCCTGCACAGCTTGCTGTCATCGACGGAAAAATGAATTCTCAAGTTTATCAAGACATTTTGCAGGAGAATGTAAGGCTATCTGTCTGCGAATTGAAGCTCAACAGAAGTTAAGTGATGCAATAGGACAACGACCCAAAACACAGAAGTAAATCAACAACACAATGGCTTCAACAGAAGAAAATACATCTTCTGGAGTGGCCCAGTCAGAGTCCTGACCTCAATCCGATTTAAAATGCTGTGGCATGACCTCGAGAGCGGCTCACACCAGACATCCTAAGAATATTGCTGAACTGAAACAGTTTTGTAAAGATGAACGGTCCAAAATCCCTCCTGACCGCTGTGCAGGTATGATCTGTAACTACACTGTGAATGTTTACCCGGTGTGTTCAATAAAGACATGAAAACGTAGAATTGTTTGTGTGTTATTAGTTTAAGCAGACTGTGTTTGTCTACTGTTGTGACGTAGATGACGATCAGATCAAATTTTATGACCAGTTCATGCAGAAATCCAGGTAATTCCAAAGGGTTCACATACTGTACTTTTTCTTGCCACTGTAAAAACCAATAGAAGAATCTTAAAATTAATTATAAAACTCACAGGCAGCCAGTACAGAGTAGAGGTTGACCGATTATGATTTTCCAACGCCGATACCGATTATTGGAGGACAAAAAAAGCCAGTCAGACTGCTCTATCAAATCATAGACTTAATTATAACATAATAACACACAGAAATGCGAGCCTTAGGCCATTAATATGGTCGAATCCGGAAACTATCATCTCGAAAACAAGACGTTTATTCTTTCAGTGAAATACGGAACCGTTACGTATTTTATCTAACGGGTGGCATCCCTAAGTCTAAATATTGCTGTTACATTGCACAACCTTTAATGTTATGTCATAATGGCAAATTAGTTCGCAATGAGCCAGGCGGCCCAAACTGTTGCTTATACCCTGACTTTGCGTGCAATGAAAGCAAGAGAAGTAACACAATTTCACCTGGTTAATATTGCCTGCTAACCTGGATTTCTTTTAGCTAAATATGCAGGTTTAAAAATATATACTTCTGTGTATTGATTTTAAGAAAGGCATGGGTGTTTATGGTTAGGTACACGTTGGAGCAACGACAGTCCTTTTTCGCGAATGCGCACTGCATCGATTATATGCAACGCAGGACACGCTAGATAAACTAGTAATATCATCAACCATGTGTAGTTATAACTAGTGATTATGATTGATTAAGTTTAATGCTAGCTAGCAACTTACCGTGGCTTCTCACTGCATTCGTTTAACAGGCGGGCTCCTCGTGAGGCAGGTGGTTAGAGCGTTGGACTAGTTAACCGTAAGGTTGCAAGATTGAATCCCTGAGTTGACAAGGTAAAAATCTGTCATTCTGCCCCTGAACAAGGCAGTTAACCCACTGTTCCTAGGCCGTCATTGAAAATTAGAATGTGATCTTAACTGACTTCCCTAGTTAAATAAAGATTAAATAAAGGTGTAAAATAATAATAAATAAATAAAATATTTCAATAAAAAAAAATTGTCAAAATCGACATCCAAGATTACCGATTTCCGAGTGTTATGAAAACTTGAAATCGTCCCTAATTAATCGGCCATTCCGATTAATCGGTCGACCTCTAGTACAGAGACCTTAAAACCGCTGTAATGTGTGCTCTCCGTCTGGTCTTGGTCAGTACCCACGCTGCAGCATTCTGTTTTTTTTTCTGGTTTTGCAGTTGACCAATGGCTTTCTTGGGTAGACCAGACAGGAGAGCATTACAGTAGTCAAGCCTGCTTGTAATAAAAGCATGGATGAGTCACTGTATCAGCCTGAGAGAGAAACGGCTGTGACTTGGCAATGTTCCTCAGGTGTTAAAAACCTATTTTGGTCACATTCCTAATGTTTGATGTGTTCGATACCATTCCATTGATTCGTTCCAGTGATTACTATGAGCCTGTCCTCCCCAATTAAGGCGCCACCAGCCGCCTGTGATGTCAACATACACCCCCTAGTGAAGCTGTCATACTCTGGATTCATCCATGGTTAAACATTTACTCATCTGTAAAAATCTGTTAATTTTAGCCCATCAGTACGTCAGTGTAAACCACACAATCGGAAAAAAAAAACCTGTAAAACACAGAGACAGATTTCATCTCCCCACACTAGATTTGTCACACAAATGGCATCATTGTTGTTGTGTGTGACCTTCGGAGCACTGGGCTGATGCTGAGCACAGAGCGGCTACTGAGCTCTGAGGTTAGGGGGACGACCCACGCGTGAGCCCCACGTCGGACCGAACGTGGGCTTAGAGCAGAACAGCAGCTATGCGATTACATCAGCACTGAACACAACACAGGCCCCTGGTCATGGCCCTTTCAAAATGGCCTCTGCTATTTGAGGAGAGGGCGAGGGGACAGGAAATGTCACACAGAAGACTGTGACTACAGTGGCCCCAACCAGATTGTCAAAATGTACAAAGTGGTTGGGTTGTGTTATGCACATCCAACTAGCATAAATCCAGCCAAAATGACAATACAAAGACCTGGATTGATTTAGCTAACAAATGTGGCGATGTTGGGCAAGATATGAACCAAAGCATCCCAGTTCAGATGAAAGCACCTGAAAAGCACAAAAACCCAGTCCAAAGAAGTGACTGTGTAGCGTGATTTACTGTATGAGTAGGTCAGAGCAGTTTTGTCTCTCTGTGGTGCGACAGCAGAGAGTAGCAGCATGCCATGCTGTCACAGGATCAACAGTGAGCAGCAACATGGTGGTTTGGCAGCTCTCTCTCTCCAGCAGAAGAATGGGAGTGAATGGGAGAAAGTGTACAGTTCTGTATCTCTGACTTACAAACTGCACTGTATGCAGACTGACTGGGAGTGGACTCCAGGTGCCAAGTGGTGAATTACACAGAGGAAAATGCTCTGCATACCTCATTACTATCAGGTTAAATTACCCAAAAGAGCTCGCCTCTGTAGGGAAGTTCATTATGACAAGAGCAGCATGCACTTGCCCTTTCCAAGCTGAAACTTCTACAAGGACAATAGTGGCTAAAATGCATTATGGAAAAGTCCAAACCTTTTTTTCAAAACATTGAGGAATATTGAAGAGAGAGGAGGGAATATTTGCTCTATCTTGTGCTGAAATGAGACAAAACAAACCTCATCCGTGTACATCGGCGAGGGGCAAATTTGATGGGGGTGGGGGCCGCAAGACAATCTGAACTCATCACGAGGGGCCTCAGTTGCTCCTGAGTCTGCGTACCCACATGTGCAAAAGAGGGCCGCCGCCCATGGAACGTAACCTTGTGACCACGTTGAGTCGGTGTGTGTGTGTGGCTTCTATGTAAGATGATATTTCAACATGAGCAGGGATTTCTGTCGTTTCCAAGGTTACCATTGTGGATCCTGCAAACAAAAAAAACAACAAAAAAAACGCAGGAGCACCTTGCAGACAGCTTTTCACACCAAACAATTATACTATGCATCCATGCCTGGCACCTGAAATCAAGCCGGCAATATAGGCCTATGTTCTGCAATTGTAATACGAACAACTTTTCTGTAAAAGACATGCAGTAAAGTTTAGTCAGCGAGTTGCCGTGCCAACCCAAGTCATTGGTCAAAAACCAACAGATACAGGAACTCTGGAAGTTGGGAGAATAGTACAAGCCTAGGCGAGTCGTCTTAACATTCTTAGCTTTAGTAAAAGAAAACAATAACACATTTGAGAGAGTTATTCACATCAATACTGAGGAGCAGCATATGTGATGTGTAGCCCAAGGGTTAGTGAAGAATTAAGCAACTTGTCTCGCCATCAACTAAGATGATGGAGAGACCAGATACAATCGTCCCGACATCAACTACCGTACCGGAAAAAACAACTGTAAGGTTTGGTAGAGGAGGAATAATGGTCTGGGGCTGTTTTTCATGGTTCGGCTAGGCCCCTTAGTTCCAGTGAAGGGAAATCTTAACGCTACAGCATACAAAGACATTCTAGACGATTCTGTGCTTCCAACTTCGTGGCAACAGTTTGCGGAAGGCCCTTTCCTGTTTCAGCATTACAATACCCCCGTGCACAAAGTGAGGTCCATACAGAGATGGTTTATTGACATCGGTGTGGACGAATTTGACTGGCCAACACAAGGCCCTGACCTCAACCCCATCGAACACTTTCGGGATGAACTGGAACGCCGACTGCGAGCCAGGCTTAATCACCCAAAATCAATGCCCTAACCTCACTAATGCTCTTGTGGCTGAATGGAAGCAAGTCCCTGCAGCAATGTTCCAACATCTAGTGGAAAGCCTTCCCAGATGAGTGGAGGCTGTTATAGCAGCAAAGCGGCTGGCAACTCCATATTAACGCCCATGATTTTCTTGTTGAACATCTCATTCCAAAGTGTCCACATATTTTTGGTAATGTAGTGTATCTAACCTGTCTTTGACAAAACCTTCCTACAGGGTATGAAGGAAATGGACCAAATATAGCTTGGTATGGCATCTGACCTTTGTTGACAAGTAGTTAAAGAATAAGAAACTAACAATACAACAGTACTCCCATTTGGTAAGGTAAGCATAATGCAAAACAATGAAAATGTATCGGCCTATGTAAACTAGGCCACAGCTATGTAATACACAACCCGTTACTATGTCTGGGACCTGTACTGCACAGAGGAATTAGCGTAAGTGCATTCATGACTTGATTTTAGGAAGGATGCCTTGTATTGTATTGATAGAAGAATGTGGAGGTCAACCAGCACAACCGACCCCAACTAACAAAGGAAAGTGCCAACCAATTTCACAACAACGGGTTGGTTTATTCTCAAAGACTGCATATTCTCAGGAGTATTCAATGGGGAGGTTACTATCCAACCCACTTCATGTAATTAAGATGATTTGAAATATGCATGAATATCATTGTTATTCTGAAAGAGTCATATCCAAGTCTTGTAATATTTCTAAATGTTTGTAATGGAAAAAAGTGGGTCATCAACAAAATGCTCTGATGAACACATTGTAAAGGATGTGAAGGAATACAAGTTGGCAACATACAGTACGACGATCTTCACAACCAAGTAATGGCAAGCTTGTTCACTGGTTGACTATAGCGCTTCACCATATAAAGACTCGTCAACCAATAGAAACCAATCAAGAAATCAACATTTGCTTCATTGTATCCTTCATCGCGATGCCATCTTTTATGAATGAATTGGGTAGAACGCTGATAGAGATGGTTATTACTAGGCTACTAGTGCTGTATGGTAAACAAATTCACCAAGCGGCTCAATGCGACAAGGCACGGAAGGTTGACTGTTTTTGCAGACACAGCACATAGATTTTTATTTCTAATGAATACACATAACGCGTTCGAGGATCGAGGGCAGGATACTTGCGACTGGCCAATGCAATTTGCACGTTCTTATTAGGGCAACGAAAGCCTATAAATATATTTCGGAAACATCTGATCTGTAACATCAGCCTACAGACAAGAGACTAAATGCGTTAAACACAAGAACACACTAAATTGACCCCATTTGCTGTTCCAATTGATACAATCAAAGTAATTCATTTCGTACTGTTAGCTATAGGGAGCGATTCAACCTTAAACAGGATAGTAAAGGATAAATGGTTCCTTACCGATTCGAAGTCGTTTAATTAACCGGACGAATGTATTCCATTGTAGTTGTAGGTGAGACAGACGCTTATAGCTTTTGTGAAAATAATGGCCAAATAGCTTGCAGAAATCCAGCGCTATCTTCGTGCTACCCCACTCCCTTGCTGTAGCTGATGAGTGTGATGGCGTTGTCTTTGCAGGGCCACAATTAAACTAACGGGACCAGAGGAGTGATTGACAACACCGCCAGCCAATAGAATGGGAGGATTATTTTAGTGAGGAACAGGGGATTGTAAACAGGGCCACGTTCAGTTTCCAAACGTGCTCGAACGTTGCAGATAGAAATGCCATAAATAGAACCTCCGTGATTCCTTGTTCTACATGTCAGAAAGGCGTGTTTGCTTTAACATGTTGATATCTGAACATTCCAAAAATGTTGTGACCTACTGAACGCCCCCAGGTTAGATAAAGTCAACATGCTAGGCCTATGTGGAGAGCGTTGAAGTCGAGATACTATTGCATTAGAAGTATTTCCATGACATCAGATTAATTTGGGGTCTAGACTAGGACAAGGCGTGGTTGCCCATAATGAATGTCAATCAATAGATGGAGGGATGACGTATGCCTACTTCACATTTAGGCTATGAAAAAAATTGGATTTTGTAATGGAAAACTGGCATCAGTTCAATTAGGACAGTGCGTGGCCAATTAACATGCCTATAGGCCTACACGAATACCAAATGTTAGATACTTTTCGAGTTGAGAAGATACAAAATAACTGCTCAATACAAGGAAAAAGTGTAGGATAATGCAATGTCCTCCTCCTCACCACCATCATCATCAGTGTGATTCAATCAAAGGTTATTGGAATTCAGTCAATTATTCCTCGCGCTGACAACGCGCTCCGATAACCATTGCGTTGGGGCGCCCTCTGCTGCTTAAAGACAACAATTACCAGTTTTCATCACTCAAACTTCCCCCCAGTTATCCCTTATTATAAACCAGGTAGTTTGGGTCCTGTATACAGATTGGCTGAAAGCCATGGTATATTTAAGGGATAAACATTACCTTGGAAATAATGGACGACACACTCTGCGTCCTCCCTTTGCAAGGTTTCTTTTTCAAAGGTAATGTACAGAACAGAGGTGTTTATCCTGCTTATACCACAGTTGCCAAAGACAAAAATACTTAAGCACAAATTTACCGGTAGAAAATAATAATTTGGTTGATATTTTCATTTTTATAAGCAAATTCACACTTTCTCATCTTTTGATTGCTAGAGATGCGACCCAGTCGTTCGTTCAATTGGTTCTATGTTTATGGACACGACCCAGTTGTTTGTTCTATATGTTCCGTTGCCATGCTCGATGGCAACCTTTTTATCCCTTGCTTGCTAGCTAGCCAACTAGTTTGTTTAAGCAGTATTCTATTGACATTTGGATACATAATTTGGATACATCCAAATGAGTGATGATGCCTGAATTTGCCTGGCATAGATTGACAAGTTTGCCTTCTCATCAGGACACTCAACACGGTTAATTACGAGGAAATCACAGTGCATATCAAACACTAGGCTAGAAGCTAGCTAAATAGTTTGTTGCTTGCAGAAAAGGCCAATATGACAAGCAAATAAAAACGTATCAGTTTCTGGAAACAGCTGGTGAAACTAGAAACGTGGGAGGAATGGGCAGCATAGTGCCACTTGCGTCATGACGGCAACAGTATGAACCAGAGAAATTCCCGTTCATCACATAAGTATATATACCTTTCTGCTTAAAATTATACCTTGATAGAATTCAGGAAATTAGATCTGGATTATTCGAATACCAGTGAGATCAGATATGGAAATGTAGTCACACTTATGAAACTTCTGTTTTCAATCTCATGTCTTTATTCTAGAAACAGGGGTCTGGAAAGTAATTGCATAGGCCTAGCGTAAACATTCTAAGTGTAAGGGGGTGCGTGCTGGTGGCAGGGGAGTCAGGCGCAGGAGATCGAACTTTGTATAAACGGAGCAGTTTAATAAATGCTCAAAAATTCAGAAAACCAAAATATACAAAATAATACAAGTGGGTAGAAAACCCGTGGCACACCAGAACATAACTTACACATAGCTTACAAACAAACAATCACGACAAGGACATGAGGGGGAACAGAGGGTTAAATACACAACATGTTATTGATGGGATTGGAACCAGGTGTGATACAAGACAAGACCAAAGGAAAATGAAAAGAGGATCAGCAATGGCTAGAAAGTTGGTGACTTCGACCGCCGAACGAACAAGGAGAGGGACCAACTCCAGCGGAAGTCGTGACACTCAGCATAATACCAGAGCAAATGCCAGTGTGGGCATGATAATCTATGGAGAGGTTAGCCTACAGTTTGACCCTTGTTTCAGACTAGCTTCTCTGTCATTTCGAACAATGGATCTTTTCACATCACGTTTTACAATGACAGTAGGCCTACTTTACATACATGCATTGCCACCGACAATGCCACTAAAACCATGAAATATTCAGTCAAAGCTCTCACAGACAAAGAAGGGTAGAACAGTCGTGGGGGGGATGGTCAAGTGGGTACTTGCAGCTGTTGCCTCTCAGAATCCTCTGTTATAATTGAAATGGCAATAATTGAAATGCCAGTTGTTTTCTAATGCCCCATGAGCAGTGAATCATTGACAGCCATGCTACATGCCTGTGCCAGCTACTCAGTCAGTCAGAGAGCACAGAACCTGCAGTTGTTCCCCACAATGAGGTGGTCTATTAGCACTGGCATCTAGTCAACCCCTTAGCTGCCCCTCACCATTGGCTATAAGCCTTTTTGAAATGACACGCAGCATTGCGGACATTGTGTAAACAGAACTATCTTATATAAATGAAGTTGAATTCCTCTTTTTCCCCCCTCACAGCGTGGATACAATTTTCCAGTCGTACTTTGGTTCTGTACATCTGAAACGCATACGTATGTATGTATTATGTATGTATAAAAGTGCTGATTGCACAGAACAGTACAAAGGTAATGCACATATTGTAACAGAATATCTGTGATCATAATGCTTGTGCTTCCTTACAGTACTTATACTGTATACAGCACCTGATGTCAGAATAGAAGCAAGTACCACTTTTCTCCAAAGAGTGGCAGTGATCAGTAACACAACGAGCCCCGACTCCTGTTACTTAATATATATTACAGTGGGTTAGCCTACATGACTGCAAGGCAAACACTGTATTTCATCCAAAACAAGAATTTGTGGCTTTTCTCTCTTAAGCCTTACAATGACAACGGAACAATTCAGACCTGTCAAATCATTCACTGTAATAACAAATGATAAGTTCCAACCCAAACCACAGTCCTAAAATTAGTTTTTCTATCCTGCTCCACCCAATGTTGAAGATCACAAACTAGGATCCGTTTCTCTGCTGTTAGTGCTGCCGTTCCACTGCTTTACGTCATACACTTAGTGTAACCGTTCAGAATGAAAGCCTTCAGCAGAAGTATTAATAACGTAATGGAAATGTGAAATGTAAACTTCGTGTTTGAAGAGAGGGCAATGTCATGACGGTTCATCATTCAGTCCATCCATCCCTCTCTTGTACAATGGCTTCCTTGTCTTGTATTAGGGCTCGCCACAGCATATCTGCTGACCCTATAGAGACCTGTGACTGGGTCATCTTGGAGTTGACGCTGGGACCTCGAGGTTCCATGGCCGGTAGAAGGTCGCACGCAGATGGTTAGTATTTCAACATGGTAATCTGACAAACACTCCGGAGAGCAGCCTTGCTGTGCTGGAGAACGAGTCCAACTTACTGCATAGAAAGACTCATCATGATCATGGATCAACCACTTCAAACACATTCACGTCTAAAAGTGAGAGTTAGGAGTGTCAAATACAAAATTCACAGAGTTTATTATCAAATAGAAAAAATGGTTCCCTATTCAACTTGCAAATGTGTGATATTTTGCATAATTGGTTCTCTCTGCTCTTTCACAGTGTGGACACTTGGGTCTTTATAGGAAATCACAATGCATGATGAGGCATTTGCTGGCTGGAACTGAGTTCACATCTCAAGGTGAACCTGTTAGGTATGAGCGGTGCTGTAGGGGTGTGTAAACTGATAGGACAGGCACTCAGGAAGACCTACTAGACCTACTAGATAACAGACAGGGAAGACGGGGGAGTGAGTTCCGGTTCAGGAAGCACCAGCAAAAATATTTGGATAAAAAGAGCACAAGGCTATTCGAACCACACAAAGGTGTGTCCATGACAGTATACACTGAGTGTTCAAAACATTATAATATCCTAATCCTAATATTGACTTGCTCCCCCTTTTCCCCTAAGAACATCCTTAATTCGTCAGGGCCATGACTCTCCAAGGTGTCAAAAGCGTTCCATAGGGATGCTGGCCCATGTTGAGTCCAATGCTTCCCACAGTTGTGTCAAATTGGCTGGATGGCACCTACTACCATACCCAGTTCAAAGGCACTGAAATATTTTGTCTCGCCTATTCACCTCTGAATGACACACATACACAATCCATGTCTCAATTGTCTCAAAGCTTCATAGTCCTTCTTTGACCTGTCTCCTCCACTTAATCTACACCGATTGAAGTGGTTTTAACAGGTGACATCAATACGGCTTTCACCTGGATTCACCTGGTCAGTCTGTCATGGAAAGAGCAGGTGTTCCTAATGTTTTGTACACTCATTGAATACAGAAGCTAAGAAATTATATTTGGTGCATAAATGAACTGTTTCTACTGTACTTCATTATCAACCAATATATGAACTGATAGTCACCATAAAAAATCTATATACTGTACATCTTTTCACAACAAAATAACATTTTTGCAATATAAAGCAAAACTGTATAAACATGTCAGTTAAGTGACATCATTGTCTTATGTACGAAATAGGAAATAGCTTTACGAGCTACAACTATGTTCAAGCGCTCTTAGCAGATAGCTTACAATGCACAGTCGAGTTCCTTGGGCTAATGGTCTTTCCGTGTAGAAGTCATCCGGTGCGGACTGGTGGCTTGTCCCACTCTAAGTTCTTCCGTTTATGATGTCTGGGTTCCTTGTTGGACATTCCTCATAGAGGTCTGGTTTCATGTTCCCTTCCTCTGAGTCCTCACTAGAAGAGACAAGGGGATATCTGTGGATTACTATTAACATCACATGAAGATAACACCAGTTCAGCACAGTAATAAAGCAATAAGGCACAAGGGGGTGTGGTATATGGGCAATATACCACGGCTAAGGGCTGTTCTTAATCCCGGCACAACCTGTGCCTGGACACAGCCCAGGCACTGTGGTATATTGGCCATATACCACAAACGCTGAGGTGCCTTATCGCTATTATAAACTGGTTACCAACGTAAATAGTAAAAAAAAACATTTGTCATACCCGTGGTATACGGTCTGACATACCACAGCTGTCAGCCAATCAGCATTCAGGGCTCGAACCACCCAGTTTATAATAATAGGTATAGTACAATAATAAAGGTTGAAATGGCTACTAACCCAGGCTTAGATGTTCATCCCTGGTTTCAAGGCTGTATCTCCAGAGTATAATATTGACAGATAAATACTAAGGAATTTAAAGTGTTAAATACTATGTAATACAATATTCGCTCTCTCTTCCCCTTCAGTGGACAAAAGAGGGTAAAGACCTGATGCTGGATCCCTCCACATCCTGTATGTTGTCAGCCAGGGGCTGGTGGACTGTCTCAGGCAACAGCAGGGTGAGGGCTGCCCCTAGCAGAGTACACAGGCCAAACAGAACCATTGGAGCCTTCTTACTGACACCCCTCAACAGGTAGATGATTGGGGCCAGGACTCCCCCTGCCCGGGCACACATGGAGCCCATACCGATCCCACTCTGCCTGAGGATCACATTGGAGACTTGTTCAGCCAAACTAACGTCACAACGTTATATTTAAAGTGCTGTAATAAAGACTGTGGCTCAAGATTAGTCTCGCCAACATCCCAAAGCAATTACAGTACTTACTGTGATTGTTTACGTCAAGGCAAATGTATATCTTTGCATATCGAAAACAGAATACAATGAAAGAGGATTGTTAATACAGTCAAAACCCCCTTGAGCAGCATAAATCTACTGAGCCCAAGTTGGCTATTGCAATGGGGGAAACAAGTTATGTTACACACTGATGCCAGTTATCTTGCTCAAGAAATACCTCAGCCCCCTCTCCACGACAAAAGAAAGGTCACAGAGATATTGACTGAGTAGCGGAGAGGATTATTTAAACAACTCCAAAGATGGTTAGACTCATTTTGTGACCTCATGATCTACACCTGTTTGACTCTGCTGGAAACACGCCCAGACAACAGCAGTCCATATTTGTCAGCAGAACACTACTTTTGACCGGAGCCCTATGGACCAGACGCTCACCTTATGACAGTAGGGAAAACCTCTGCTGAATAGACGTAGACTATGGACAGGGAGGCGGTGATCCCAAACTTTCCCACCATGGCCAGGATTGTTCTAATAATGGAGAGATCTGAGAGAGAGAGAGAGAGAGAGAGAGAGAGAGAGAGAGAGAGAGAGAGAGAGAGAGAGAGAGAGAGAGAGAGAGAGAGAAGTGATGGGGTTAGACGTTAAAGGGGTAAAGAGCTGTGTTGTGTATATGCATAGCACCTGCAGCTCAAGTCTACATCCTAAGGAAGTGTCCTCGAGTGTGAGACTGGCATGACTTCCCTGAGGGCCGCAGGTGGGAGTTCTTCAACAACTCCTACTCTACATCCTGGAGGTTACGCTCGGTATCTACAAATACATATTGTGGATGAATACCTTGAATACCCTTTTCAGTTTCAACCAGAAGCCAAGTGCCAAGCCACAAAGACTTTCCATTGACACTAGCTAAACCCTAATAAACAGGGCTATAAAACAACACAACTACGGCATCATTCAACGTCATCATTCAGTCAACTGGAGTATTTTCAGTGCTAGGGGGATACTATAACTGATCATGTACCTCAGGATGCTTATAAACAATACTTCAAAAGGCACATTAAAGGCAGCAGAGTTTCCTCTGGAAAGCTCCGTACCATCGGGAATGAAGACAGTGAGCAGGCAGGCTAGGCCTCCCACAGCGAGGAAGGCTATCTGGGATACCCTCCTGGAGTGGTTGAGGGTGAAGAGAGTGATGGTGCGAGCAGGCATCTCCACCAGGCCAAAGATCAGCTGGGTCAGGTAGATGCTCATCCCAAAGTCAGAGATGTTGAGGGACAGGCCATAGTAGACCAGCACGTTGACAAACCTGGACAGGCAGAGGTGGAATGGTAGGGGAAACACTGATGAGGCAAAGAAGGGGTTAATAACACACAACTGTCACAGCAGTGAAACAAGGACTTCCTTATTCCTCTGGTTTGCCACAAGTCTACCATGCAGAGTAGGGAGCTACAGGACACAGGGCGAGAGATGAGAGGTTAATGGTGCATTGAATAGGAAATGAGAAGAAAGTGTCGAGGAAGCAGCAATGTCTCTCTAGCCACAGACAGGGTAATACAACCCTGGCATAATCAAGGGACTTTTCTACCAGAGTAAAATGACAAAGAAGGCCTCCTCTAACTTGGACTGGATAGGGAATACAACACAACATTTCACAATATCTCCCTCACTAGCTTTAAGCACCAGCTGTCAGAGCAGCTCACAGATTACTGCAACTGTACATAGCCCACCTATAATTTAGCCCAAACAACTACCTCTTTCCCAACTGTATTTAATTAATTAATTTATTTTGCTCCTTTGCACCCCATTATTTTTATTTCTACTTTGCACATTCTTCCATTGCAAAACTACCATTCCAGTGTTTTACTTGCTATATTGTATTTACTTTGCCACCATGGCCTTTTTTGCCTTTACCTCCCTTCTCACCTCATTTGCTCACATTGTATATAGACTTGTTTATACTGTATTATTGACTGTATGTTTGTTTTACTCCATGTGTAACTCTGTGTCGTTGTATCTGTCGAACTGCTTTGCTTTATCTTGGCCAGGTCGCAATTGTAAATGAGAACTTGTTCTCAACTTGCCTACCTGGTTAAATAAAGGTAAAATAAAATAAAAAAATAAAAAAAAATAGTGAAAAAGTTACGTCCATTGGCAATTTTTTCTCTCATTTCTCATGGCCTGGTAAGCTACGTAAAGTATTCACATTCAAATACTCATCCTCCAATGTCACCTCAGTGAGTGACACACTGCAATTCGAATGGCTTACTCAACAAGCACAGTGACCTAAGGAGGCCTTGAGAAGCTAGGTCGGTGAATAGTTCTGCAAACTCCATTGGCATACCACATCAAGTGATCAACCCACAATGAAAAGACGAGATGAAGATTAGAGTGTGTTCGACTGATGTGTGAATGGTTGGCAGAAGCCCAAATGAAACAGTTGATGATGTGTTACATTTCTTGTTTGCCCCCAAGAGGCATGTGTCCTGACAAAGATCTACTGTATGTCTGTTTCTCTCTCGATGACAGATTGTATTTGAGGCTTAATCGCTGTCAACTTCACAAGCAATTAGTGAACTGTGAAAAGAATGGCAGGACACGCACCACAGGTAAAACATGATCAATGAGCTCCTCCTCATTTTTGGAGTTCGGACCAGGTCAATGACTGTGTGCTTTGTCCTCTCCTCTATCTTCACCATGTCTTTGTACCCCTGGAAAATAACAAGAGCAGATTAGCCATGAGCATTTCACAGTGATGGTTATAAGTAAAGGAATGAGCTCATCAACGCGATAAGCACACCAATTCAATTTATATAATGTTCATGCCCCCACGGCATGCCTTACAGTGTAGGGACAACATGCAAAGCAATTTAACATGCTCAGGCTTTAGCGCTATTGCTCTTAACATTGCTTGTGTATAGAAGTGTTGTTTTGCAAGTGCTTTTTATCAAGGCTGTTGGAATCTCTCTCTATAGCAATTAGCCTGTGGACAAAACAACATGACCAACAAACCACACCTGACATATCTCTATGTCCTCCCGCAGGGGTTTGCCGTTCATCAGAGCTGCTTTCCTGACCAGATCCATGGCCTCCTCGTACCTCTGGTTGGCCATCAGCCACCGAGCTGACTTTGGTAGGACCCTAAGAAGGTAGAGGAGAGGCGTTCATTTGAGCCACACACATAGTCAACTACATATGCCAACGGGCATTAGTTTGACCCCACGGGAACAAGAGATAAACATGAAGTTACATTTAGCCATGAGGTAGGAAGTAGGCCAATACTTTTCCTAGAATATCAGGGAAAATATGCACACAATCGTGCAATTTAGATATACTTAGATATTCCCAAATGGCATGTAATGACCCATCTGGCTTGGATTATTGAAGACAAAAGGGTTCCTCTTTATTCCCTTGAAATTCTCCTTTAGTGAGTTGGCGTGCTAGCCTGGAATCCAAACTGAATGATCCTTTCATTTTACTGAAGATAATGAAAGTGGGTGATATTCAGTTTGTAGTCCAGGCTATAGACATACTGCAGCTGGCCAGTGACTCACCAAATGTAGAAGATGAAGAGGAAGCCTGGTGCTGAGATGGCCAGCTGGAGTTTACGCCAGTCTCGGATGAGGTAGGCCAGGCCTGCCAAGATGATGTAGCCAAACCCAAAGAAGTAGTCGGTGATGATCCCAGCTAGCATGCGGTGCTTTGATCCTGTCCACTCTGTGCCTTTGGGCCACAAACAAATCAGTATAGAGAGTAGAAAACCAGCACCTTATCATCTTCATTTTGCTAAGATCACAAGTCAATAACTTTATGAATATTTACTGTATGTGCGTGGTTGTGAGTGTGTAAGAGAGAGAGAGAGAGGGAGACTGACCTAAAACAAATGCGTTCATGATGACAGCAGAAATAGCGGTTCCAACAACAAAGCGCAGGAAAACATACACGTAGAAATTTGGGGCAAACGCAGCTCCGACCCCACAGGTTGACTGGATAGTCAAACCAACCAGGATTATGTTCCTGCGTCCATACCTGAAACAAGAAAGAGGGGGATTATACCTTTTTAAATGACTAGAAACTGTTTCACTTGAGGTGTCCTCACTCACGGTACTGTACGGGTGTGTTGAGAATGAATTGGA
The DNA here is from genome assembly GCF_057628025.1 of Oncorhynchus mykiss. Classification (NCBI taxonomy): domain Eukaryota; kingdom Metazoa; phylum Chordata; class Actinopteri; order Salmoniformes; family Salmonidae; genus Oncorhynchus; species Oncorhynchus mykiss. The sequence continues at coordinate 63,861,910 of NC_143025.1, read as the reverse complement.
CTGATAGGGAGTGGGAAATGTGCTGCAAATTAGATGCACTCTTTAATATCCTGTGTTAAAATGCGTCAAATGCTTTTGACTTGGCTGGCCTACAAGAGCTCTGAATATGACTGCTACTACTGAAAATAGTCTGTGCAGACATTTCTCTGTGTACTTTCTATAAATATTCCGAGTTACACAAATAAAATGTGCCAGCAAATGTAAATATCAATACAAGCTGCAAAGCGTTCATTGAGCTCAATTTTTGTTTTACTTCACCTAAAGTGGGACTGAGTTTGCTTGAGTTTCGTTTAGCATGACCGCGCATTAAGTTTGTGACCTACCTAGAATACATGTCTCATAGATCATCAGGCTAAATGAGATTTTTTTTTTAAACACATGGTGGAAAATGCACAGTTGTTTTATACTTACTTATCAGCTAAGAAACCAAACAGCACAGCGCCAACCAGAAGACCAAACATGTAGATTGAGGAACCAACATTGTTTAGATTGGCGTGGTCACACACCAGATCCCACTGTCAAGGACAGAGGGTTCAAATTAGTTGAAAAGCTACGTCATATTGGCAAGCACCAATTGCACAGCCCTGTAACTGTATTTTGACTGTGGTGTCCAAATATTTTGCCCATGAGCTATAGAAGCCTATGAGCACATGCTTCTCAACAGATTACATCTAAGTGTCCGTCATGTCTCTCACATCAATAATAACAGATGAGTCGTTCCATGTAATATCAGCATGCCATTACACCCACCATCTCAGATTGTTCTGAAATCGTGTCTGTATTTACAAATCGATAAGATTAGCGTTCCGGCAACATTATTTAGTTGAAAATCAAATAAAAGGGTCAAAAGCCACTGACGCACCCACCACCAATCTCACCCCTACAACCAGTGTACAGTATCAGTTCTCTATGTCTGACAAGTAGTAGGGAGCTGCAGCTTGGAGTATTGCTTCTTCATCCTAAGTAATCTATTCCCTGTGAATCTGATGTTTTTCACCACTTTTTCAGAGAAGTTAGCCATTGGAGTCCCTAGTTTGCATTTCTTTACCAAAAATGTGTGTGAAAGTACAAGGTACCTTATTGCAATCCTGTTAGCACAGCGTGAAACTGTTGTACTGATTAAAGAAGCAATAAAACTGTCCTTCTTTAGACTAGTTGAGTATCTTGAGCATCAGCATTTGTGAGTTCGATTACAGGCTCAAAATGGCCAGAAACAAAGAACTTTCTTCTGAAACTCGTCAGTCTATTCTTGTTCTGAGAAATGAAGGCTATTCCATGCGAGAAATTGCCAAGAAACTGAAGATCTCGTACAATGCTGTGTACTACTCCCTTCACAGAACAGAGCAAACTGGATCTAACCAGAATAGAAAGAGGAGTGGGAGGCCTAGAAGGCCAGCATCCCGGAGTCGTCTTTTCACTGTTGACGTTGAGACTGGTGTTTTGCAAGTACTAGTTAATGAAGCTGCCAGTTGAGGACTTGTGAGGCGAACATACAAATGCTGATGCTCCAGATACTCAACTAGTCTAAAGAAGTCCAGTTTTATTACTTCTTTAATAAGTACAACAGTGTTCAGCTGTGCTACCATAACTGCAAAAGGGTTTTCAAATGATCAATTAGCCTTTTAAAATGATACACTTGGATTAGCTAACCATTGGAACACAGGAGTGATGGTTGCGGATAATGGGCCTCTGTACGCCTATGTAGATATTCCATAAAAACTCTGCAGTTTCCAGCTACAATAGTCATTTACAACATTAACAATGTCTAGGACCATGCCTCAGGACTACCTGGCCTGATGACTCCTTGCTGTCCCCAAGCCACCTGGCTGTGCTGCTGCTCCAGTTTCAACTGTTCTGCCTGCGGCTATGGAACCCTGACCTGTTCACCGGACGTGCCACCAGTCTCAGACCTGCTGTTTTCAACTCTCTAGAGACAGCAAGAGCGGTAGAGATACTCTGAATGATCGGCTATGAAAAGCCAAATGGCATTTACTCCTGAGGTGCTGACCTGTTGCACCCTCAACAACCACTGTGATTATTATTTGACCCTGCTGGTCATTTATGAACATTTGAACATCTTGGCCATGTTGTGTTAAAATCTCCACCCGGCACAGCCAGAAGAGGACTGGCCACCCCTCATAGCCTGGTTCCTCTCTAGGTTTCTTCCTAGGTTCTGGCCTTTCTAGGGAGTTTTTCCTAGCCACCGTGATTCTACACCTGCATTGCTTGCTGTTTGGGGTTTTAGGCTGGGTTTCTGTACAGCACTTTGTGACATCAGCTGATGTAAGAAGAGCTTTATAAATCAATTTGATTGTTTGATTGATTGGTCTACACTGTATTTCTGATCAATTTGATATTATTTTAATGTGGACATTTGTGGACATTTCCAAGTGACCCCAAACTTTTGAACGGTAGTGTATATGCAATGTGATTGGTGACATTTAACATTAAAGCCAACCCTTGGAAGTTGTGGGAACATATGTTTTTGGTTTCCCATTGGTTCTGAGAACGAAGCCAAGTTTCCTGACCGGTACAACTGAACGTTTTTTTAAACGTTCCGAGAACGGAAGAGAACATTTTGCCGCTTTTGGGAAGGTACATTTTTAGTTGCAGGGAGGTTCTGAGAATGTTTTACTATGGTTCCTTAAAAGTTATCATGTGAGGATTTAAAAAAATAAATAACAAATATTGCCTTTTTCTCCCCAATTTCGTGATTACGATCTTGTCTCATTGCTGCAACTCCCCAACGGGCTCAGAAGCCAGCCGCACCAATGTGCCGGAGGAAACACTGTTCAACTGACAACCAAAGTCAGTCTGAATGCTTCCTTGTCTCTTCGCTTCAACTCCCCAACAGGCTTGGCAGAGGCAAAGTTCGAGTCATGCGACCTCCGAAACATGACCCGCCAAACCACGCTTCTTAACACCAGCTCACTTAACCCGGAAGCCAGCCGCACCAAAGTGTCGGAGGAAACACCATTCAACTGACGACCGAAGTCAGCCTGCAGGCTTCCTGTGAGGTTTTATTAACGTTCTGAGAACAGAAATTAGGTTATTTTTAAGGTTCCTTAAAACTTTCACTGAACGTCTCAATAAGACTTTTAATAAAATGAATAGCTTAAGTCAACCTGTCTGGGAACAGGGTTCCGCCAACAGCCAATGAAATTCCAGGGCGCCAAATGCAAATCAACAGAAATCTCATAAATCTAATTTCTCAAACATACAAGTATTAGGCACCATTTTAAAGATACAATTATCGTTAATCCAGCCACAGTGTCTGATTTCAAAAATGTTTTACAGAGAAAGCTCCACAAACGATTATGTTAGGTCACCACCAAGTCACAGAAAAACTCATCCATTTTTTCAGCCAAAGAGGAGTCACAAAAAGCACAAATAGAGATAAAATGAATCACTAACTTTTGATGATCTTCATCAGATGACACTCATAGGACTTCATGTTACACAATACATGTATGTTTTGTTCGATAAAGTGCATATTTATATCCAAAAATCTAATTTTACATTGGCGTGTTATGTTCAGTAGTTCCAAAACATGCGGTGATTTTGCAGAGAGCCACATCAATTCACAGAAATACTCATTATAAATGTTGACGAGAATTCAAGTGTTACGCATGGAACTTTAGATAAACTTCTCCTTAATGCAACCTCTGTGTCAGATTTCAAAAAAACTTTACGGAAAAAGCATACCATGCAATAATCTGAGTACGGAGCTCAGAGCCCAAACCAGCCAAAATAAATATCTGCCATGTTGCGCAGTCAACATTAGTCAGATATAGCATTATAAATATAAATTACTTTTGATGATCTTCATCAGAATGCACTCCCAGGAATCCCAGTTCCACAATAAATGTTTGATTTGTTCGATAAAGTTAATAATTTATGTCCATATACCTCCTTTTGTTAGGGCATTTGGAACGGGAGCTACCTCTCATGTGAATGCACGTGACTGAGCTCGTGACTGCTGGCAGACCTCTGACTCATTCCCCTCTCATTCAGCCCCCCTTCATAGTAGAAGCATCAAACAAAGTTCTAAAGCCGGTTGACATCTAGTGGAAGCCTTAAGGAAGTGCAACATAACCAATATCCCACTGTATATTAAATAGGGGCTGCGTTTAAAAAACTACAAACCTCAGATTTCCCACTTGCTGTTTGGATTTTTTCTCAGGTTTTTGCCTGCCATATGAGTTCTGTTATACTCACAGACATCATTCAAACAGTTTTAGAAACTTCAGAGTGTCTATCCAATACTAATAATAATATGCATATATTAGCATGTGGGACTGAGTAGGAGGCAGTTTACTCTGGGCACGCTTTTCATCCAAAAGTGAAAATGCTGCCCCCTAGCCCAAACAGGTTTAACTGTTATGAACTCCAAGCACAGGACACATATAAATCAATTTTCTTAGGCATTAATCATGCAAACACATTTCTTTTTTTATTGTGGCACGGCATCAGGGAAATTCGAACCTACTATCTTATGTTCTCTACCCATGGAATTAGTTCACTCCTCCACCAGTATGGAGCTAACATGTCATGTTTGTTTTTTTATTCATACAAAGTTGTTCATTTTGGTCAACTCAAACAGACCCCATTTCAAAGGAAACTAGCACTCATTAAGATCAGGTGTGGCCAATTAGTGGCCAACACACTTAACAAGATAGAGGATAGTTCCTCACAACCACACTCTCACCAAGCTCTAAGAAACATATGGTTCTCAGAACATTATCTGCTAGCTGGGTGTGTGTTTGGGACTATATCCAGACCATTAAAACCATTAGAACTGCTGTAGTTTAATGGTTTGCTTGTTCACCAAGAATGGTTTAACTAATCCAGAAATGTTGTGAAGGGAATAAACCACACACAGAGCAGCCATTTCCTGGACACAGATTAAGCCCTAGAGAAGGACAAACTGAATTGCTTTCATGGAGGACTGGCTTGAATTGTGAGGATGACCACACATTTTATTTTCATCATGAGCAAAAGCTATTGGTTTTCTACCCACAGTTCCAAAGAAAATGTTGTAATCCATTTAAACACAAGACCAGCTGGATAAAATGGTATGGCAGTAGCAGGGACAGTGGCATCTCCAATGGCATTGAGGAGTACACCACATCTGTCATTGGCTTCATCAATAAGTGCATCGATGACATCATCCCCACAGTGACCGTGGACACAGTGTTGTGGATCTTAATGTTTTCCCTCATAATCCTGGACTATCGGACCACCATTTTATTACGTTTGCAATTGCAACAAATAATCTGCTCAGACCCCAACCAAGGATCATCAAAAGTCGTGCTATAAATTCACAGACAACACAAAGATTCCTTGATGTCCTTCCAGATTCCCTCTGTCTACCCAAGGACGCCAGAGGACAAAAATCAGTTAACCACCTAACTGAGGAACTCAACTTAACCTTGCGCAATACCCTAGATGCAGTTGCACCCCTAAAAACTAAAAACATTTCTCATAAGAAACTAGCTCCCTGGTACACAGAAAATACCCGAGCTCTGAAGCAAGCTTCCAGAAAATTGGAACGGAAATGGCGCCACACCAAACTGGAAGTCTTCCGACTAGCTTGGAAAGACAGTACTGTGCAGTACCGAAGAGCCCTTACTGCTGCTCGATCATCCTATTTTTCTAACTTAATTGAGGAAAATAAGAACAATCCGAAATTCCTTTTTGATACTGTCGCAAAGCTAACTAAAAAGCAGCATTCCCCAAGAGAGGATGACTTTCACTTTAGCAGTGATAAATTCATGAACTTCTTTGAGGAAAAGATTATGATTATTAGAAAGCAAATTAGGGACTCCTCCTTAAATCTGCGTATTCCTTCAAAGCTCAGTTGTCCTGAGTCTGCACAACTCTGCCAGGACCTAGGATCAAGAGAGACGCTCAAGTGTTTTAGTACTATATCTCTTGACACAATTATGAAAATAATCATGGCCTCTAAACCTTCAAGCTGCATACTGGACCCTATTCCAACTAAACTACTGAAAGAGCTGCTTCCTGTGCTTGGCCCTCCTATGTTGAACATAATAAACGGCTCTCTATCCACCGGATGTGTACCAAACTCACTAAAAGTGGCAGTAATAAAGCCTCTCTTGAAAAAGCCAAACCTTGACCCAGAAAATATAAAAAACTATCGGCCTATATCGAATCTTCCATTCCTCTCAAAAATTTTAGAAAAGGCTGTTGCGCAACAACTCACTGCCTTCCTGAAGACAAACAATGTATACGAAATGCTTCAGTCTGGTTTTAGACCCCATCATAGCACTGAGACTGCACTTGTGAAGGTGGTAAATTACATTTTAATGGCATCGGACCGAGGCTCTGCATCTGTCCTCGTGCTCCTAGACCTTAGTGCTGCTTTTGATACCATCGATCACCACATTCTTTTGGAGAAATTGGAAACCCAAATTGGTCTACACGGACAAGTTCTGGCCTGGTTTAGATCTTATCTGTCGGAAAGATATCAGTTTGTCTCTGTGAATGGTTTGTCCTCTGACAAATCAACTGTAAATTTCGGTGTTCCTCAAGGTTCCGTTTTAGGACCACTATTGTTTTCACTATATATTTTACCTCTTGGGGATGTTATTCGAAAACATAATGTTAACTTTCACTGCTATGCGGATGACACACAGCTGTACATTTCAATTAAACATGGTGAAGCCCCAAAATTGCCCTTGCTAGAAGAATGTGTTTCAGACATAAGGAAGTGGATGGCTGCAAACTTTCTACTTTTAAACTCGGACAAAACAGAGATGCTTGTTCTAGGTCCCAAGAAACAAAGAGATCTTCTGTTGAATCTGACAATTAATCTTAATGGTTGTACAGTCGTCTCAAATAAAACTGTGAAGGACCTCGGCGTTACTCTGGACCCTGATCTCTCTTTTGAAGAACATATCAAGACCATTTCAAGGACAGCTTTTTTCCATCTACGTAACATTGCAAAAATCAGAAACTTTCTGTCCAAAAATGATGCAGAAAAATTAATCCATGCTTTTGTCACTTCCAGGTTAGACTACTGCAATGCTTTACTTTCCGGCTACCCGGATAAAGCACTAAATAAACTTCAGTTAGTGCTAAATACGGCTGCTAGAATCCTGACTAGAACCAAAAAATTTGATCATATTACTCCAGTGCTAGCCTCTCTACACTGGCTTCCTGTCAAAGCAAGGGCTGATTTCAAGGTTTTACTGCTAACCTACAAAGCATTACATGGGCTTGCTCCTACCTATCTCTCTGATTTGGTCCTGCCGTACATACCTACACGTACGCTACGGTCACAAGACGCAGGCCTCCTAATTGTCCCTAGAATTTTTAAGCAAACAGCTGGAGGCAGGGCTTTCTCCTATAGATCTCCATTTTTATGGAACTGTCTGCCTACCCATGTCAGAGACGCAAACTCGGTCTCAACCTTTAAGTCTCTACTGAAGACTCATCTCTTCAGTGGGTCATATGATTGAGTGTAGTCTGGCCCAGGAGTGGGAGGGTGAACGGAAAGGCTCTGGAGCAACGAACCGCCCTTGCTGTCTCTGCCTGGCCGGTTCCCCTCTTTCCACTGGGATTCTCTGCCTCTAACCCTATTACAGGGGCTGAGTCACTGGCTTTACTGGGGCTCTCTCATGCCATCCCTGGAGGGGGTGCATCACCTGAGTGGGTTGAGTCACTGATGTGGTCATCCTGTCTGGGTTGCCCCCCCCCCCCCCCCCTTGGGTTGTGCCGTGGCGGAGGTCTTTGTGGGCTATACTCAGCCTTGTCTCAGGATGGTAAGTTGGTGGTTGAAGATATCCCTCTAGTGGTGTGGGTGCTGTGCTTTGGCAAAGTGGGTGGGGTTATATCCTTCCTGTTTGGCCCTGTCCGGGGGTGTCCTCGGAGTGGGCCACAGTGTCTCCTGACCCCTCCTGTCTCAGCCTCCAGTATTTATGCTGCAGTAGTTTATGTGTCGGGGGGCTAGGGTCAGTTTGTTATATCTGGAGTACTTCTCCTGTCCTATTCGGTGTCCTGTGTGAATCTAAGTGTGCGTTCTCTAATTCTCTCCTTCTCTCTTTCTCTCTCTCGGAGGACCTGAGCCCTAGGACCATGCCCCAGGACTACCTGACATGATGACTCCTTGCTGTCCCCAGTCCACCTGGCTGTGCTGCTGCTCCAGTTTCAACTGTTCTGCCTTATTATTATTCGACCATGCTGGTCATTTATGAACATTTGAACATCTTGGCCATGTTCTGTTATTATCTCCACCCGGCACAGCCAGAAGAGGACTGGCCATCCCACATATGCTCTCTCTAATTCTCTCGTTCTTTCTCTCTCTCGGAGGACCTGAGCCCTAGGACCATGCCCCAGGAATACCTGACATGATGACTCCTTGCTGTCCACCGTCCACCTGACTGTGCTGCTGCTCCAGTTTCAACTATTCTGCCTTATTATTATTCGACCATGCTGGTCATCTATGAACATTTGAACATCTTGACCATGTTTTGTTAAAATCTCCACCCGGCACAGCCAGAAGAGGACTGGCCACCCCACATAGCCTGGTTCCTCTCTAGGTTTCTTCCTAGGTTTTGGCCTTTCTAGGGAGTTTTTCCTAGCCACCGTGCTTCTACACCTGCATTGCTTGCTGTTTGGGGTTTTAGGCTGGGTTTCTGTACAGCACTTTGAGATATCAGCTGATGTACGAAGGGTTATATAAATAAATTTGATTTGATTTGATTTTGATTTGACCGTACATATATACCCCAACCAGAAACCATGGATTACAGGCAGCATCCGCACTGAGCTAAAGCCTAGAGCTGCCGTTTTCAAGGAGCGGGACTCTAACCCAGAAGCTTATAATAAATCCCGTTAAACCTTCAGACGAACCATCAAACAGGCAAAGCGTCAATACAGGACTAAGATCGAGTCGTACTACACCGGCTCCGACGCTCGTCGGATGTGGCAGGGCCTGCAAACCATTACAGACTACAAAGGGAAGCACAGCCGAGAGCTGCCCAGTGACACGAGCCTACCAGACGAGCTAAACTACTTCTATGCTCGCTTCGTGGCAAATAACACTGAAACATGCATGAGAGCACCAGCTGTACCGGAAGACTGTGTGATCACGCCCTCCGCAGCCGATGTGAGTAAGACCTTTAGACAGGTCAACATTCACAAGACCGCAGGGCCAGACGGATTACCAGGATGTGTACTGCGAGCATGCGCTGACCAACTAGCAAGTGTCTTCCCTGACATTTTCAACCTCTCCCTGTCCGAGTCTGTAATACCAACATGTTTTAAGCAGACCACCATAGTGCCTGTGCCCAAGAACACTAAGGTAACCTGCCTAAATGACTACCGACCCGTAGCACTCATGTCTGTAGCCATGTCCCAGGCTGGTCATGGCTCACCCTGGGACTAAACACCTCCCTCTGCAACTGGATCCTGGACTCCACCCCCAGGTGGTTAGGGTAGGTAACAACACATCCGCCAAGCTGATCTTCATCACATGGGCCCCTCAGCGATGCGTGCTCAGCCCCCTCCTCTACTCCCTGTTCACTCATGACTGCATGGCCAGGCACGACTCCAACACCATCATTACATTTGTCAATGGCACAACAGTGGTAGGCCTGATCACCGACAACAACGAGACAGCCTATAGGGAGGAGGTCAGAGACCTGGCCGTGTGGTGCCAGGACAACAACCTCTCCCTCAACGTGATCAAGACAAATGAGATGATTGTGGACTAAAGGAAAAAGAGGACCAAGCACGCCCCCAAGTTGAGAGCTTCAAGTTCCTTGGTGTCCACATCACCAACAAACTAACATGGTTCAAGCACACACGTGACAGTCGTGAAGGGGGCACAACAAAACCTATCCCCCTCAGGAGACTGAAAAGATTTGGCATGGGTCCTCAGATCGTCAAAAGGTTCTACAGCTGCACCATCGAGAGCATCCTGACTGGTTGCATCACTGTCTGGTATGGCAACTGCTCGGCCTACGACCGCAAGGCACAATAGAGGGTAGTGCGAACTGCCCAGTACATCACTGGGGCCAAGCTTCCTGCCATCCAGGACCTCTATACCAGGCGGTGTCAAAGGAAGGCCCTGAAAATTGTCAGACTCCAGCCACCCTAGTCATAGACTGTTCTCTCTGCTACCACATGGCAAGCGTTACCGGAGCGCCAAGTCTAGGTCCAAGAGGCTTATAAACAGCTACTACCCCCAAGCCATAAGACTCCTGAACATCTAGTCAAATGGCTACCCAGACTATTCACATCACCCCCCCCCCCCCCCCCCCCCTCCCCTCTCCACACAACTACCGCTCTCTGTTTTCATCTATGCATAGTCACTTTAATTAACTCTACCTACATGTACATACTACCTCAACTAACCGGTGCCCCCGCACATTGACTGTGTACCAGCACCCTTTTATCTCTTATTCTTATCCATATTTTTTTGAAACTGCACTGTCGGTTAGGGGCTCATAAGTAAGCATTTCCCTGTAAGGTCTTGTTGTATTCGGCGCATGTGACTAATAACATTTGATTTGATATAGTGGGCAAAACCTGGTACTTTCACACTCATTTATCGTAAATAATGTAAGTGACTTCAATTGGTAATTTCTCTGAACAGGTGAACAAAACATCACAAGATACACAGGGAAGCAATAATCCAAGAATCTCAGAGAATCTCATAGAATCTCAATTCTATACTACAATCTGAGAAGAATCTGAGATGGTGGGTGTCAATCTTTTTGAGGTGGAACCACACCACATGGAATGTAAACGAACGGGTCATGAGTTGACATACATCCTATTTTTTAGACAGCCTTTAACAGTCGGCCTCCCGGTGGAGGTCTGATCAAATCAAAGTTTATTGGTTGCGTACACAGTTCTGCAAACGTTATCGCAGGTGCAGTGAAATGCTCATGTTTCTCGCCCCAACAATGCAGCAATATCTAGCAAAAAAATTAAGTACAATAAACTAAGACATTAAGAACAGGCAATCCTGGGTGTTTGTAAATCAATAACCTTCAACATGTTCTGCGGGCTGGGACACTTCCACTATGGTTAGTGTCGCTGTGTGAAGGTCCCTCAAGATGCACTAGACCCAATCAGTTCATTCAAGTATCCCCACATCCAACCCTGATCCACATATTGTTTACTAGTGGGTTATGGGGGGAATGAACTTCACTGGCCAGGCTTTAGAGAGAGAGAGAGAGAGAGAGAGAGAGAGAGAGAGAGAGAGAGAGAGGATGCCTGCACCACAGGAGTCTAGATCAGGTTCAGATATCACCACCACTACACAGTTATATAGCTGTAAAAATGAGTTCCACATAACCAACTGCAGAATGGCTTCAATTCATGTGAGAATGTGTGACCAGAAGGTGTTCATCACATTTGAACCGCCCAGACAGACATACAGACAGACAGACAGAGAGAGAGCCTGCCACGTCCATTTTCCTGCCGTGTCTCTTACTCACCTCGGTTGCCACAGTGCTGTGGAAGGTCTCCTTGCTGAATTCCCATCCCCCTTGGCAACCCTCAGTGGCGTGGCTGTCACTAAGGGCCAGGGCAGTGCTGTGATTCAGCTGGGCCAGCGGGGTGCCAGGGATCCCCCCAGGGGCAGAGCAGGACCGGCCTGGGTCACCGTCTGGGCCAGTCACCAGGCTGAAGTTGAAATTGGGAGGGTCTGAGCTGGCGGTCAAGGGCCAGGTGGTGTTGGTGGAGCGACAGAGATGAGGGGGGACGGCCCCTGTGAATATGGATATCAGCATGTGGAACGCCAGCAGGATCTGGGGGAGGCAAATCCACACATACAGGCTCTTCTGGAACTTGCCAAAGCCCCCAATATGAGAAAGAATCTCGTCAAAATTCATGCTTCTTTCCATGGCTGCTATTCCAATGCAGAACTTACCCTAACGTATCACCACGGATACAAGAAGTAGGCAGGCTGTTGCTGTCGTCTGCGGTGTTGTGAACCCGCAGCACTTCACTAGCAGGGTAAATATAACTGTCATCTGCAGGGGGAGAGGGAACTAGATCATGGGGTGGAGTCCAAGCTCAGAAGGAGGAGTTGCTCTTTGTGATAGCTGAGTGACTGCATTCGCTCGCTCTCCCTCTCGCTGTTTATTTGCATGGTGAGAATCTTATATTATGGAAACAGTGGTAATAAGTCATATAGAAGCCCATAACACAACATACAGACATAAAGTGAAGGCTAATTGTCAAATGTATCAGAGGGACTCAAATTTCAAGAGGGATGTACAATAAAAGTCAACGCAAGCCCAAAGTTATCGTGCAAACAACTCCTTAGAAAGTGTGTGTTTGTACATGTATTTTTGCTTTACATTATGTTTTCAACAATCAGATTCCCAACAATGACGTGGGAATATTGCTAAGCTGTAAATCCACTTGCCTGTCCCCTGAGACACCACAGTTGCAAAACACCACCAAATGCCCCCAGTTCTAAAGAAATGCAAATTCTCTCTGGCACCCAATCATTCATCTGGCATGGGGATGCCAACAGGGGAGAGCTGGCTGGGGCTAAGCTGGCCAGACAAAAGCAGCAGATAAATACCATAGCAGGGGACTTGTACATGACACAAATGAAAGGCATGTACTCTGGCAACTCCATAACTACCCATTTTCCCTGGCTCTTATCATTTCATCTTTTCCCCTGTTGTGGTGTCACATGTTTGAACGTGGTGAGTGTTCTTTTCTCCCAATGAGCCACAGCCCATCGCTCTCAACTAGGGAGGAACTCAATCATGTCTGGATGTTGAAATGACTGCCACTGACTAACATGATCATATTCCTCAGACTCACATGTGAAACTAGCATGTGAAGATTTCCTGTGTTTCTGGAGTGACATGAAGACAGCGTCTATGCAATAGATCCTGTGAATGGCAGTGTTGGGAGAGCAGGAAGCGATCAGAGATACAATTTGGCTACGTAAGCCTACAAACATTTACAATAGCAAAATCACAAGAATGGCTACGTTGAGACCGAAGGGAGCAATAGTCTTTAAATTAAAGATCCAGGCAACTCCTTGTTTTAACAATAAATTGTCGAGGTCACCCTCTCTCCTAGGGTGGGTGACATGTTTGATGCCGATATAACATAGGGATGAGATTGAGTGGTTTGCTTCCAAAAAGTGGGCCGCAATTGGGTAAGTTGAGTTTTTGCACCTAATGGTGCTACGATGGTCCGAGATTCGTACTTTTAATTCACGCTTTGTTTTACCCAAATAATTTTTATCACAAGGACAAGTTATAAGATAAATAACTGTCTTCGTGGAGCACGTGATAACACCTTTGATTGGGATCTTTTTCCCTGTTTGGGGGGGTTTGAAGGATCTACATTTATAAGTGCCATTACATTGAGCACAGCCATTACACTTGTAGTTTCCATCCAGTTGGGGCACAAATAGACGTTGTGCAGGGATATCTTGAGGTGGTAAATCAGAGTTTACCAATTGATCTCTGAGGTTTTTGCCCTGTAAGAATATGATCAAGGGAGGGTCAGAAAACACATTACCGATACTGTCATCGGATCTTAGAATGTGCCAATGTTTGTGAACGATTCCCTTAATTTGTTCAGAGGACTTTGAATAGAGGGTAGTCTTTTTGCGAGACTGACCTTGAAAAAGATCCTGTTTCGGTTTGTTTTGAATGTTCTCAATGGCAGTATTAATCGGACCATTTTTGTACCCCCTCTCCTTGAATTTTCTTTGCGTCTCAGCCATATTTATGTCGAGATCAGATTGTTTTGTGTAAATTCTTTTGATTCGACAGAATTGGCAGTAGGGCAAACTGTTTTTTGAAGGGAAGCGGGTGAGAACTATGAGCCCTCAACAAACGATCAGTAGGTTTCCTGTAAAGATCAGTGTATAGAACATTATCCTCACACAAGATCAGAAGATCAAGGAAACTGATTTGACGTGTGTCAGATTGCATAGTAAATCTCAGATGCTCAGAACAGGAGTTAAGAAAAGCATGGAACGCCTGGAGCTGTTTTGCATCACCCCTCCATAGAACAAAAATATCATCAATATACCGTTTCCAAATAATGATGTTAGGCAAGAAAACGTTTTTGAGAGGATTGAAAATGGACTGTTTCTCCATGTAACCCACATACAAATTAGCATAGTTAGGAGACATGGGGGATCCCATAGCAGTACCCTTTGTCTGAATAAAGAAATCATTTAGAAACATGAAGTAGTTGTGGGTGTGAATACTATTTCAGCCAATGTTATAATGCATGCACTGGAAGGTAGTTCATTCAGGTCACGTTGCAGAAGAAAATGTTGCATAGCTTCAATACCGCCCTCGTGTGGAATATTCATGTATAACGACTCAACGTCAAAAGTAACTAACAAAGTATTATCAGGGAGAGGATCAAGAGATTCAGTAATAGAGATCATAATGCTGGTGTCCTTTACAAAGGCAGGGAGGTGTTCTGCGAGTGGTCTAATAAAAAAAGTCAATAGAGGGGCCGTTACTGCATCAATGCCCGCTACAATAGGGCGCCCTGGAGGTTTTGTAACATTCTTGTGTAATTTCGGCAAAGTATAGAAAGTAGCAATTTTAGGGTGTTGAATAGCCAAAAAGTCGTATTATTTTTGTGATATCTGACCAGAACTTCAATACCCATCTAGGACAGTAAAGATAGTGTTCTGAAATTGGGCAGCAGGGTCCCTTCTGAGTTTCTTGTAAAAGGTGTTGTCAAGCAGTTGTTTATGACACTCATTTACATAAACAGTCCTATCCATGAGTACAACCGACCCACCCTTATCAACAGGGCAGGTAAGGACTGACGCATCGGATTGTAAATCAAGCAAAACTTGTTTTTCATCCTTAGGTAAATTATGGAAAGATATGTACTCCTGTTTGTTCTTAAGGAGATGAACAACATATTATTCAACGAGTCTGCAAAATGTCTCAATAGAGTGATTGCGATTGTAATGAAGGTACAAAATAACTCATACTTCTAAAAGGAGTCGGGGTATGTGCAGGTGAGCAACCCACATGTTCAGTGGAAATATCACGATTAGGGGAGCTAAAGTATTCCCCTTAAACGTGTTGTTTTATTCAAATGTTTTATTAAAAACTTAAACATGTCTACCTTAACATCGAAATCGTTGCACTGAGTTGTAGGCACAAAATGTAGTCCTTTACTAAGCAAGGAGACATGGGCAGGGCTCAATATCTTGCTTGATAAATTGAAGACACTCAGTCCCGTGGGTCCCTCTGCCTTTGGTAGTTGTTTCTTCTTACTCCGTCGGGTGTGGCATCTCGTCGGTCCGCGTGTCCGCCGCCACCTCCGAGCTTCAGTCAGCCCAGTCTCTGGTTGGATAAAAAAACTGGCTCTGGAAGCGGGTGGATAGAAGTAAGCGGTCTCCCTCCTGCATCTATCATGGAGAGGAGGAGTGGAACATTCTGCCAGTTGTTCAAGGCTAAAGTGGGGATTTCATAATGGAAACTACATCTTAGAGTGGTCTGGATAATGCAGGACAGGAAGAAAAACCTTAGTAAAGTGGAAAACAGGCGGGCCAGGGAATGGCAAATGGCTGTCACAGACTTGACGTGGTGGGCACTAGGCAGTGGGCTGTAATCTGCTGTAGTCGGATATAGGTTTAATGCAGATTCTTTGAATGGTGTGTTTCAAGGATAACAAATAATAATGTAAATCAGGAATGGCCCGCGGATCAATTTCCAAAGAAAAAAAGATATATATGTTTTTGAGGGTTAGAATAGTAGAATACACAAGGTGCAATTTCAAACTTTGCTTCTGCATTGCCAGTTTTTCTCTTGTGATGTCAGTCACTGACAGTCACTAAATTAGCCCATGTCAGCTAACATTTTTTAGATAGGTAAATTAGTGTAGCGGCCAGCTATCTAAACTTATAGTAATCATGGTTGAATTAACGATCGGGGTCTCCCACAGATATCATATTAAAAACTGCAACCATTTCTCTCTACTCCATGTGTGGGTGTGGATGTGGGTACACAGACCCGTGAGCCACTGTGGCCCTCCATGATGAGTTCAGATTTTTTGTGGTCCCCAACCCCATCAACGTTGCCCATCCCTGATGTAAGTGTATGTCATATCCATAAAATAATACATTTGTTTACAAACCATCAAAAACCGGTAGTCGAAACCGGCAGACCTGCCTTGAGAGCAGTCTTTGTTTCCACTATAGCAAGATTGACATTCCTTGACGTTTACAATTTATTTGCATAATTCCTCAAATCTAAGCGAATCAGATAAACAACCAATCTTACAACCTTTCATAAGCCTCATTATGTGAGGATGCATTACACTTCTGTTGAAGCATCATGCTGTTAGTTCTTCAGTCCAACATATTGTTGAACACAGATGGTTTCTATAACGGAAACCACTACTCTACTCCGGTTTATTGTGAGATCCTGTGAAAGGTGTGTGTGTGTAATTTATGAGTGGCTGAGCTGAGAACAGCACAGCTTTGGACAGGAATGTCCCCCAGGGCCCCCCTGTCTAGGGGACCTGTCAGAGATGTCTCCTGGGAGGAAGAGGAGGTGGCCCTCTGTTTTGATGTTTTATAAAGTACTCAGTGAGGTCTCACCTACATTTTTGTTAAATAGTTTTTAGCGATCACCAACGGCGGAAACAGAAGTGTGAATAATTGCGCTGTAACTGTCAAGTTCAAGACATCAGGTAGTATATTTAAGACGAGAGTGAAAGTAAAAATAACTACTCAGTTTGAACCAGATACATTTACTGCACAATGGGGTTCATGAAAGAAGCTCTATCACAAACAAATTCCTGTTTGTGATATAGGATTCCCTCTGGTTGTTCTGTGTGCCCCCTTGTGGTAGGAGAAGTATATTTTATGCAACAGGCAGCTACAAAACTGTCAGTAGGGTTACTGTTTCAAAAACTTTCCGGACGTTTTGCTGTCATGCACTGGCCATAAGAGAAACACTTTCATAACCCCATGCCATATGATATGAATATTTTGGATGAAAAGTAAAAATAACCACATGCACAAACACATACAGTGAGGCAAAAAAGTATTTAGTCAGCCACCAATTGTGCAAGTTCTCCCACTTAAAAAGATGGGAGAGGCCTGTAATTTGGCCCCGGCCTCTCTCATCTTTTTAAGTGGGAGAACTTGCACAATTGGTGGCTGACTAAATACTTTTTTGCCCCACTGTATGTGTTTGTGCATGTGACGCCTGCCTCAGCACCTCCGTCCCAAGCCCAGTATCCTGTCCACAGACCCCATCCTTGTGTACGGCACAAGACGAAGGGGGACACATCAGCAGCTTGTGCCCCCACATCCACTGGGGCCTGTCTCTGTCTGTCTGTCTCTCGATCAAGCCGGTCGGTTGTTTGTTCGATTGGCACCGTTGCCAGCCAAGCCTACTGGTCGTTCGTTCCATTGAGGTTTGTTCTATTGGCACGTTGCTATGCCAAACAAAGATTGTTGCTTTGCAGGCTCTTCTCCCTTGCTAGCTAGCAAACTACACAGCTAACACGATCCCTTCAAACTGATGCTGGAGAGACAGCAAACCAGCTGCATTTTGTTTTGTTTGAACTGTTATTCTATTGAGATGATGTATACATGATTTTGCATGTCTTAGAAAAGCTGTCTGTCTTGTCAAGACATGTGGATTCTCTTTGGGCTGGTGGAAATCGCATTTCAAAATGTTGCAAAGGTCTGTTTAAATCCCTGCTGTTGCAAACCAAATGCTAGTATACAAGCGAGGGGAAATAATGTTTAGATGCTTTTTTACAATGGAGATCGAGTTTATGGATTGCCTATATATATATATATATATATATATATATATATATGTCTTTTAATTTTAGGATGTTGTCTGACTAAGTGTTTTTTTGACAGATGTATTCCTAAATATTTAACACAGTCCTTTACAGGAATATTTTCTATTTCTTTATCATCAGAGTCAAATAAACACAAGATTTCACATGTAGAAACATTCAGCATTAATCCTGATGCAATAGAAAAGGCAGTTATAGCATTAAGGGCATGGGCGACCTGGTCTTTGTCTCTTAAGAAAAGAGTAGTATCATCAGCCAGTTGGGAAATTTTCTTTGTTGAAAATGGTTAAGCCATATACATTTGCATTATTCAGAATATCTAGAGATAATTCCACAACCAAAATTATCTGGTTGAAAATATATATATATACATATTTTTACCTTTATTTAACTAGGCGAGTCAGTTAAGAACAAATTCTTATTTTCAATTACGACCTAGGAACAGTGGGTTAACTGCCTGTTCAGGGGCAGAACAACAGATTTGTACCTTGTCAGCTCAGGGATTTGAACGTGCAACCTTTCAGTTACTAGTCCAACACTCTAACAACTAGGCTACCCTGCCGCCCCAAGTATTGATCAAAAGATGTTTGATCAATACTGATTCAATATGGTATTTAATTCCAAATAATGTGTTTAACAAGTTGGGAGGTCTTCAATTTTTACTGAAATGTAATTATATTCTTGAAAGATTACCCGCCAAATTGGCTAAGTTTCACCAACAAGCTTTAATGGCCTGGAAAATATGTTTCCTGCACAATTTTTCCCCACATAAAGCTCTTTTGTGGAATAATTCAGACATAACTGTAAGGAATAAGTCATTGTTCTACCCCAGTTAGCATGAGAGGAATATTGACTTTGTTCTTGATATTTTCTACAACGATGGTAATATTCTCACATATGAACAATTTATAACATTGAAAGAGTTTCCAATACCTTTCAGAGAGTTTATTTCTGTGATCAAAGCCGTTCCCAGTGGTCTAACTACACTAATGAAAACTCATCTTAGCTTTGGTAATGATCACAAAGTTTATCCAGAACTCAGATTGGAAGGCGTGGGCTTACTTGAGAGAGCTTGTTGTAATAAATATATAAGACAAATTCTTCATTCACAAAACCAACTTACACCGAGAGGAAAAAAATTCTGGAACACGCTTATTCCTGACATTGTCTAGAAAAATGCATGGTTAAGGCCTTACAAATACTGTATACCAAACAAAGTTATGGAAGTGCACTTCAACATTTTACATAAGATATATCCATGTAATTCTATGATATCCAAATTTGTGGCTATAGATGATATCTGTGTTTTCTGGGAAAAAGGTGAGAATCTGTCTGTTGTTCTTTGAATGTAAATTTGTGTCAGAATTTTGGGATAACCTTGCAAAATACTTATTTACCATTATGAACAATGCCTATGTTTTTGACATGAAAGATATAATATGTTATTATTGCAATGATAATAAGACCATTGAAATGATTGTGCATTTTCTTATTCTTGTGGCCAAATACTTTATACACAAACAAAAATTCAATACCAAAATTACACTTTTTTAAATTGAATGTAACTATTTTCTTAAAACATTAACCCTAGTGAATAAGAACAAGAATAACATTTTCCCCAAATCATTATAAGATATTTTCAGAGTGATTACAATTGCACTAGAATTGTTTATTTTTTGATTACTTGATATTTTTTATATGTTTTAGTATTTTCTCGTTAATACCTGTGTTCTGTTTTGTATGATGTAACAATGCAAATTGTTGATTTGTATTTTTAACAACAAATGAAAAATAAATGTGTACCGCTTACAACACTTTAACCAATCACAATGCTTGTTTTGACCAACCCTTTGTAGAAACTACTATTACTACTACCACTACTACTACTACCCAACACCAGTCAGAAGGGAACATTAGGGCATACTATACTGAACAAAAATATAAACGCAACATGCAATAACTTCAAAGATTTTACTTAGTTACAGTTAATATAAGGAAATCAGTCAATTTTAATAAATTGATTAGGCCCTAATCTATGGATTTCACATGACTGGGAATACAGATATGCATCTGTTGGTCACAGATACAGTGCTGTGAAAAAGTATTTGCCCCCTTCCTGATTTCTTTGCAAATTTTTCACACTTAAATATTTCAGATCAAACAAATGTAAATATTACACAAAGATAACCCAAGTAAACACAAAATGCAGTTTAAGTGATAATTGTATTTATTAAGGAAACAAAACTATCCGAACCTTCATGGCCCTATGTGAAAAAGTAATTGCCCCCTAAACCTAATAACTGGTTGTGCCACCCTCAGCAGCAACAACTGCAATCAAGCGTTTGCAATAACTGGAAATTAGTCTTTCACATCGCTGTGGAGGAATTTTGGCCCACTCTTCTTTGCAGAATTATTTTAATTCAGCCACACTGGATGGTTTTCGAGCATGAACAGCCTTTTCAAGGTCACGCCATAGCATCTCAATCGGATTCAAATCCGAACTTTGACTAGGCCACTCCAAAACCTTATTTTTTTATTTTTTTTAAGCATTTAGAGGTGGACTTGCTGGTGTGTTTTGGATCATTGTCCTGCTGCAAAACCCAAATGCGCTTAAGCTTGAGGTCACTAACAGACAGTACATTCTCCTTCAGGATTTTTTGGTAGAGAGCAGAATTCATGGTTCCATCAATCATAGCAATCATAGCAAGTTGTCCAGGTCCTGAAGCAGCAAATCAGCACCAGACCATCACACTACCAGCACCATATTTGACTGTTGGTGTGATGTTCTTTTTCTGAAATGCTGTGTTACTTTTACGCCAGATGTAACGGGACGCACACCTTCCAAAAAGTTCAACTTTTGTCTCGTCAGTCCACAGAATATTTTCCCAAAAGTTTTGGGGGTCATCAAATGTTTTATTTTGCCAAAAGTGAGATGAGCCTTCATGTTGTTTTTGGTCAGCAGTGGTTTTCGCCTTGGAACTCTGTCATGGATGGCATTTTTGCCCAGGCTTTTTCTTATGGTTGAGTCATGAACACTGACCTTAACTGAGGCAAGTCCGGCCTGCAGTTCTTTAGATGTTGTTGTGAGTTCTTTTGTGACCTCTTGGATGAGTCGTCGCTGAGCTCTTGGGGTAATTTCGGTAGGCCGGCCACTCCTGGGAAGGTTCACCACTGTTCCAAATTTTCTCCATTTGTGGATAATGTCCCTCACCGTGGTTTACTGGAGTCCCAAAGCTTTATACATGGCTTTGGAACCCTTTCCAGACTGATAGATGTCAATTACTTTGTTTCTCATCTGTTCCTGAATTTCTTTGGATCGCGGCATGATGTTTAGCTTTTTGAGATTTTTAGGCCTACTTCACTTTGTCAGACAGGTTCTATTTAAATGATTTCTTGATTCAACAGGTCTGGCAGTAATCAGGCATGGGTGTGGCTAGTGAAATTTAACTCAGCTTTCCAAAAAATTTGATTAACCATAGTAAATTCATGATTTAACAAGGGGGGGCAATTACTTTGTCACACAGGGCCATGAAGGTTCAGATAGCTTTTTTCCCTTAATAAATACAGCATTTTGTGTTTACTTGGGTTATCTTTGTGTAATATAAACATTTGTTTGATGATCTGAAACATTTAAGTGTGACAAATGTGCAAAAAAACAAGAAATCAGGAAGGGGGCAAATACTTTTTCACAGCACTGTACCTTTAAAAAAAAGTAGGGGCGCGAATCAGAAAACCAAGTTGCTGGGTATTGCCGGGAACTGGAAAACACTGTCACACATGTCGACCCAGAGCATCCCAAGCATGGTCAGTGGGTGACATGTCTGGTGAGTATGCAGGCTATGGAAGAACTGGGACATTTTCAGAATCCCAAACAGATATAATATTTGACTAAAACATAACAATGTATACAGTCACATTTGTATATGATCAAGTGTCTCTCTATTATGTGTGGGAATACCTGGGAAAATATATCCAAAATTAAAATGACTTCCTGGTGTTTTTACAGAGAGAATGATCATAACCTGCTCTACAGTATCTCAGATGAGCACTACATTTAAACAAATGATTACGGTTTTCTAATCATTTTTGATTGGATTATTTTCATTCAAAAAGTGATTTCAAAAATTCAAAATAATATGCTCATACCACAGTAAATTGAAGCAAAAAAAAGATCAATGACCTGTTATTTTCTGTAACTGTAGTAGTCGATTGTTGTGTTAGGGGTTTGAGGTAGGTTACTGGCTGTGAGAGGGACCTCTTTACACAGTGTAAATAATTAAGGAATGTTACCTTAAATATATCCAGGTCCACCAAAACAAGGACATGCCCAGCACCACACGAAGACGAAAAACCCTGTACACTCCTGCTTGAGAATATCACTTCTATATAAATTAATTCACATATACTGTCTATCTTTAGAGTATGTGTGTGGTGTAAACATGTTCATCTAAAATGTGTCCGTATAGTGTGGTTTCAAATACGTTTTTAACTGAAAGCTACAAGGTTTGAGAATGAAGCACAGATGAATCCAATATGAATGTGCTTGTGTTAGCCAATAGATCTACAGACTGGGGGATAAACAAGTGGGTCAGACTTGGAGGTCTAAGAGCATACCAGAAGTTATGAAGTTAAATATTTCTCCTTCGGATCAGTAAGCCACAGAAAGGTGTGCTTGAAGGAGACAGAGGGGTGCTTTGTGCCTCTCCACCAGGTCAGCTCCCTCAATCTCTCTTTCCCTTTCCCCCTCCTCTCTCGGTCGCTATCCCTCCTTCCCACTCCTTCGTTCTCGAGCTCCCAGAGTTCACCCAAACCTGGGTACTTAAAAGATGCTATCTCTGCTCTGCTCTTTGCTCCTGGTCATTCTAGCTCAACAGGTAAGAGCTGCGACTTTCCTTTTCTCTTAACAATAATGATGGGTTGTGTCTCCGCGGTTTCTGATAGGACCAGGCTTGATGTGATACTCAGGGAGAACCAGGAAAAGGTGTTGACAACAAACCATAGAGAAAGGTGGTAGGGTTGTAATTAAGGCATCAGTTGAACAGATGTTATTCACACTTTACAATTTTGGGTACTTACGTTACTTTCTAGGTTAAAGTGTTTTCTTGGCCTTATTTCATATTTACAACTTGATTCAAGGTTTTGTTTTGAATGAGTGGCTAATTCTACAGTGGCAGGAAATTACTATTGAGGCTTGCTGAGTGAGGTAACGTCACAGTAAAGTCGCAGTCAAAGGGGTTCCCTTCACGTCACTTTTTTAAAAGATGTTCCTGGCAAAAGAGGGCAAGAGGTATGAGGTTCGCTGTGCTTTTCAAATGAGCGCATTCTGTAAACCTGGTAGAAAGGAATCCAATATTTGGCATAACCAATCAATCAAATGTATTTTATAAAGCCCGTTTTACAACAACAGTTGTCACAAATTGCTATACAGATACCCAGCCTAAAACACCAAAGAGCAAACAATGCAGATGTAGCACAGTGGCTACGAAAAACTCCCAAAAAATGCTGGAACCTAGGAAGAAACCTAGAGAGGAACCATCCTCCGAGGGGTGTCCAGTCCTCTTCTGGCTGTGCCAGGTAAAATTATAAGAGTACGGCCATTTAGTAGAAAAAATAGTTGAGATTGTAATCAGGGGTTTGTGGAAATATTTTTGGTTTACAACGGTTTTCCAAGATTGCAAAAACAGGGTACTTTGCCCTTGTTAATATCTCTGTTTTTATTGTCATAAAGTGCATGTCTAAGATCACACGGGACACCAGAAAGGACAATAAAGTTTTGAGATCACACAGTGCACCAGATAGGACAGACAGACCCTTGCCCCCCACACTCACTTCGCCAAAGCACAGCCCCCACACCACCAAAGGGAAATCAACAGACCACTAACGTACTACCCTGAGACAAGGCAGAATAAAGCCCACAAAGATCTCCTTAACCATACGAGCCTGAGGGGGGTACAAAACCGGACAGAAAGATCACGTCAGTGGCTCAAGTCGAGTATAGCAAAAAAAAGCCTAGCATGTTGTGATGCGCCCTAGGGATGGCATGGGAGGCCCCCGTAATAGGGTCAGAGGCAGAAAATCCATGTGGCGAGGGGAGAGCCAGCTAGGCAAAAACAGCAAGGGTGGTTCGTCACTCCAGTGCCTTGCCGTTCACTTTCACACTCCTGAGCCAGACTACACTCAATCATAGGACCTACTGAAGAGTTGAGTCTTCAGTAAGGACTTAAAGGTTGAGAGACAGAGTCTGCGTCTCTCACATGGATCGGCAGACCATTCCATAAAAATGGAGCTCTATAGGAGAAATCCCCACCTCCACCTGTTTGCTTAGAAATTCTGGGACAATAAGGAGGCCTGCGTCTTGTGACCATGGCATATGTGTAAATATGTATGGCAGGACCAAATCAGAGAGATAGTAGGAGCAAGTCCATGCAATGCTTTGTAGGTTAACAGTAAAACCTTGAAATCAGCCCTAGACTTAACAGCAAGTCAGTTGATAATGATTATCTGAAGTACCCAAAAAGGCCAATAGATGTCATCTGATAAAATTCCATACATTCCTTGAAAGTTACCAAAATTCCAGTAGTTTACTGGTAAATTTAGAAAATGTCAAATAATATACCATCCATTTGCAGCCCTGATCATAATCAATGGACATTCCATAGAGTTGTACCTTTTTTATATAATGCATTTTAAATCTGTGCTATAGAATTTCTGTATGTTGGAACAGAAATGAATTGCTCCCAATTAAACTGACCTAAATACTGCGACTTACTGCTAATGTACAAAGGAGCTACTTGTTCACGGGCTGAAGAGGTTTTTCGAGGGCTCCATGTTGATTTAAACATGGCAATTTCTAGATTAATAACAGGTCATTGCTGATTATGGAATGAAAAAGACAAAGATTGTAAAGAAATTTACACATCAGGTATGTATGATATGTTGTGTGTATCAAAATGCCAATCTGAATTCTATCACTATTAATACTGATATAATTTCTATAATTTTTTGCCTAAGATCGATTTTTATAATTCACTAATGGAATTTGTTGATACTTTTGTAAGAACACCATGTTACTAGTCCTGCATTGTTTTGGTGTTCTAATCTTTTCATCCTTGTTCGTAGCCTCTTGACTGTTGTGAATGTTCTGAATGTTCTATCTTAGGTGACTTCTTGGTGAACTTTAAACTTTACCAAGAATTTACCAAAGGCAAAACTATATGAAGTCACATAAGGCAACACAATCGCAGGCTTTGTTACCTATTGGGTAACGATTAACTTAGACTACATATCCATAACACATTTACAGTATTACACGTCTATAAGCATTTCATTAACATTTTATAACAGGTCCCAACCGCATTCGTGTCATGCTATGCAATAGCTAATATTTTGGTATCTTAATACAGTAGATGCAACATTACAATGAAAGTGTAGCGTCATCATTATGGCAGTTGTTTTTATTTTCTATAAAAGAGTGCTTCTGTATACCAATGTTAGTCAATTCGCCAAAAGGTATACGAAAATGTTGCGATGGTGCCGGACGCCGTGCGTTGTTATGATTCTGAACGGTCAGATAGCTAGCAACAATGACAAGAAGCTTCCATGTGGGGAATCGTAGGTGGCTTGTTTCAGCTAGTTTTATGTAGTTCGTGATACGACTTGCTTTGAGGTGTTTTGGCTGATTTCATGACAATGCTAATATGGCTAAAATTCTCTAGCTAGCGAACAAACAACTGTAACGACGTATTGAGAGACAAGTGCTCTTCGTGCAAATGTATTTATATTTTCAATACACATTTGGAAACTAAATATAGTTTACAACAACTAGCCAACTCTGTCTGTTTTTCCCAAAAGTGGCGCACATATCGGTTTTGTTGCTAAACAACCAACCCCCCTATAGGCCCGTGTCTTACCTTCTCACCAATTCCTGTAGTTGAGGGTCGTAGTTGAGGGTCAAAATATAACTCATTAGAATTATTTCCAATCACTTGGATGTAAGTGGTATATTTTAAAAACTCTTAAGTACAAAACCGATAAGACGTGTAATGTCCCCAATCTTATGTTCAGAACCTTCGATTGTGCATTCACCCATGAGTCATTCATGAAAAATCTACGTTTTCCGTGAAATACCATGAGAACATTTAGTTTTGTCACCAATACATCAAATAATGAAAGGCTCACCATTTAAGTCATTTTAACTACCAATTGAATCCAATTGCAAATAATACATGATACACATTTCAAAACTGTTATTTTTGAAGTGCTGAATATAAACAATAGTAGATGGTATCATTTTCCATACAGTATTTTACGATTACTTGACATTTAAAAAATAAAAAAAATTGTATGCAATGGCAGGTTGTGAGCATGTTGAGAAATATGTATGTTTTACAGTTCATTATCCTTTTACAGTAGAACAAATCATCAGAAATATTGGTTTTGTATGACATTTCTGCCCCATGCAACATTATACAAGATCACCTTTCTATGCAACTGATACAGTACAGTATTGCCTGTCAGCCTACAGTGTATCAAATAAATGTATATAATGAATGGAATATATTGTTATATACAACCCAAGGATTTCAGCAGTGCATTGTACACTACACTATAATTCCAAAGGCTAGCACATAGTGACTCTGTCCACTTTGTCCTATTGAAGCAATGGAGAATGATGGAGTATTTACAGCCACATCCATATATGATTTGGTTCTACATTCCAACATAACTTAATGTCCAACTTATACATTGATAGAATTGTACAGTGTTCAGCAGTTAATAAACTATATAATTTAACTAGACACTACATAATTTGGTTCAGTAGTTATTCGTTTTGAGTAGTTTGATTAAGTGATAGTCGATTATATTGTTAACAAATTACAAGAAAATCATATCAAAAGTAAAGTTCATTTTGAAAAGTAGATATTTTGATTGAATATGTATCCAAATTGAAAGAGTGATTTGGTGCAGTGAACAAGTGACTTTGTGGATTTGTTTGCTGTACTCAGCAAATAAAAATGTGCTTAGTTTTGAAACCATTTTGATGCTTAGATTTTTGCTTAGAGTTGTGAAAATGTACCACATACTTGTGAAAATTGCACCAAAGTGAAAAAGAACTGTAACAGCCCTGCTTCACATCATAATTAGACCTAAATTGGCCATACTGGTTTATAACGCACGCATGAAGGGTCTATGTATGAATTCTATTCAGTCAAAGTCAAAGTTAAATCTATTTTCCCATTCATAATGCATTGATAGCTAAGCACTTCATGGTAATTAATGCTGCGTTCACGTGCTATCAGAGTTAGCGAAAGCTCCTAGTTCCCAGTGGGAACTTTCACTTGAATGACCCTCCAAGTCAGAATTAAAAGTAAAAGTGGGAAACGGAGAAAATGTTGTCACCCGATTTGCTGAGTTGTGACATTTTACCACTGACTTTTTTTCACCTTTTCAACCAAAAAAATGACAATTAAGTTTGACAATACAACCGTATCAATATGGATAATGTTGCTAGTCTGACCATATTGTTAAGCAAGCTAGCTAACTTTATTATTAGCAATGTTAGCAACTTTATCAAGCTAGCTAAAATGTCCGACTTCAAAAGCACTTGAACACAATCATGTCTGACTTACCACTTCCCAGTTTCCTATTTCTCACGAGCATGTGAAGCCTGCATACCTGTGCAGTTTGCCACGCTGATCTATAACACCAACATTATAAGGTCTATGAATTCTATGCAGTCATTGTACTGTCATTGCTATTTTCTGATTTCTAAAGCATTTATAAACATGCCTCACTTATAAAAAATACTCAGCTACTAAAAATACTTAAAAAATACTTAGACCTGACTACTTAGCTACTAATGTAGCTAGCTAAGCCCCTGGCACAATGTAAACATGTTAATCATCATTAATCATCAGGTCTCTCACGTTAATCATCAGGTCTCTCCACAGATGTTAGATCGGGTTCAAGTCTGGGCTCTGGCTGGGACACCCAACGACATTCAGAGACTTGTCCCTAAGCCACTCCTGTGTTATCTTGGCTGTGTGCTTAGGGTACTTCTACTGTTGGAAGGTGAACCATCGCCCCAATCTGAGGGCCTGAGTGCTCTGGAGCAGGTTTTCATTAAAGATCTCTCTGTACTTTCCTCCGTTCATTTATGCCTCGATCCTGACTAGTCTCCCAGGCCCTGCTGCTGAAAAACATTACCACAGCATGATGCTGCCACCACCATGCTTCACCATAGGGATGGTGCCAGGTTTCCTCCAGACGTGATGCTTGGCATTTAGGCCAAAGAGTTCAATCTTTGTTTCATCAGACCAGAGAATCTTGTTTCTCATGGTCTGAGAGTCATTTTGGTGTCTTTTGGCAAACTCCAAGCGGGCTGTCATGTTCCTTTTACTGAAGAGTGGCTTTCGTCTGGCCACTCTACCATAAAGGCCTTATTGGTGGAGTGCTGCAGAGATGGTTGTCCTTCTGGAAGGTTCTCCCATCTCCACAGAGGAACTCTGGAGCTCTGTCAGAGTGACCATCGGGTTCTTGGTCACCTCCATGACCAAGGCCCTTCTCCCCAGATTGCTCAGTTTGGCCGGGCGGCCAGCTCTAGGAAGAGTCTTGCTGGTTTCAAACTTCTTCCATTTAAGAATGATGAAGGTCACTGTGTTCTTGAGGACCTTCAATGCTGCAGAAAGGACCTTCAATGCCTTGAGACATGGATTGTGTATGTGCGCCGTTCAGAGGATGAATGGGCAAGACAACAAATGTAAGTGCTTTTTAACGGGGTATGGTAGCAGGTGCCAGGCGCCCCACTTCGTGTCAAGAACTGCAACGCTGCTAGGTTTCCTGTGTGTATCAAGAATGGTACACCACCCAAAGGACATTCAGCCATTCTTGACACAACTGTGAGAAGCATTGGAGTCAACATATGCCAGCATTCCTGTGGAACGCTTTCGACACATGCCCCAATGAATTGAGTCTGTTCTGAGAGCAAAAAGTGTGTGTGTGTCGAAAGGGGGGGCAGTACGTCCAACTGGCCTCATAACCGCAGGCCACGTTAATGGTGTGAGACCGGCAAGTCTTTTGCATGACAATAACCGGCTGACAAAATTACATGACCGTCACAGCCCTAGCTTGGCGTTTAGGCATATTCACTAACACTGGTATGGCAGAAGCACACTACAGTGTCATTGCAATTATGCATCTATTAAGATACCTACATGTGAGCTCTTGCATAGCATGACATGAATGCACTATAGATCAAATCAAATCAAATTCAATTGGTCACATACACATGGTTAGCAGATGTTAATGCGAGTGTAGGGAAATGCTTGTGCTTCTAGTTTCGACTGCATTAAAATCTAACAAGTAATCTAATCAATCAAATTCAACTACCTTATACACACAATGTATACTAATATGCGATGGATATAGTTAATTATTAATTAACATTTAACAATGTGGTTAGGACCTGTTAGAGCAAGTTAATGAAATGCTTATAGGTGTGTAATGAATGCATTATGGCTATGTAATCAAAGTAAATCGTTAGCCTGTTAATTCCACCTCCCAAGCAGTGGTATTTTACCACTGCACCACATGGAGATCCTGAGTGGTGCAGAGGTCAAAGGCACTGCATCTCGGTGCTTGAGGCGTCACTACAGACACCCTGGTTCAATTCCAGGCTGTATCACAACCGAGTGTGATTGGTAGTCCCATAGGGCGGGGCACAATTGGCCCAGCGTCGTCCGGGTTTGGCCGGTGTAGGCCGTCATTGTAAATAAGACTTTGTTCTTAACTGACTTGCCTAGTTAAACAAAGGTTAAACAAATGTTACATATTAAAAACCCTACAAGAACCCTGTCCTTCCTACCTTCCCTCCAGCCTCTATGCAGGGCTCAGAACCATGGTGGGCAGCTGTCTGGTCCGCGAGGAGGCAAGGCCGTGTTGGAGAGGAAACAGTTGTGCCAGTGGCCGTGTAAGTGCAAGGCCAAGCCCCAGTGTGCCCCGGGGGTCAGCTCAGTGCTGGACGGCTGTGGCTGCTGTAAGAGCTGCGCCCGGCAGATAGGAGAGGCCTGCAACGAGAGGGACATCTGCGACCCCCACAAGGGCATGTACTGCGACTTCTCTAATGACCAGCCGCGATATGAGGTCGGAGTCTGCGCTTGTGAGTGAACTTTTCATTTCATATGTTACCCCTTCGGGCTATTCATAAGAGTTAAAAGTCAATGTATGACTGAATGTCTCAAGGTCAATAACTTTTTTTCAGAGGGGGCAGGAGCTGGATTGTGTAATAGGACCCAGCTACTTCAAAGACCTGGCTAGAAACTGTACTACAGCTAAATACTTTAATCCCATGCTACTCACTCAGGATTGTAGATTTGCATAAACCTGTAGTTCCATGGGATTGGTAGAGTCATTTACCTTTAGTCTCTTTGATCATGCAAAGAACCCAGTAGGTCGCACACATATATCAATCAGGCAAACACCCCAAGGCCAACCACACTAATAGAAACACACTAAGACCAGAAGACTGCTGCAAGCAGTGCACAGGCCAGTCAACCGAGTCGTGTTCAGTTTCCCCATCTCCTTCTCTGTAGACTTGATGGCAGTTGGTTGTGACCTGAATGGGGCCCACTATGAGAACGGCGAGGCCTTCCAGCCCAGCCCGCTGTATAAATGCACGTGCATCGCGGGAGCCATCGGCTGCACCCCGGCCTTCATCCAGAAGCCCGCTGGTCTCCTGGGTCCTGCCCCTCTGAGGAGCAACGCACCCCTGCCAGCTGGCCTGCAGAGCGCCCCTGGTGCCTCCAGAAAACACCAGCAGGACACACCAAACATGGCCGCAATGCCAGGTGTGTGTTTGCAGGGAAAACCAGGGCCAGAACCGCCAGCTTGTCTGCCCTGGAATGCTAATTGCTGTAAAAGCTGGATGGAAAGAGGGTGGCGTTTTTGTTTACTTTGGCTGGGAAGTGCAGAGGGTGGATGGAGTGTGGCTGACTGACTGTGGTTAGCCACACAGAGGGAGTAGGGTGGATGGTTCCAGTCATGCACAAACGTCCATAGAGAGAGCTCTAGTTCACTTTCCATCAAAAGCACCAATGCCTCTTTTAAGTATGCTTCTTTTGATATATTTGAGTAAATGTTCGCTTTGCTTGGCTTGATAAACACAAACGTCCTGCTTTCTAGTGAATCTGAAAGGTTAGCCGTCACTAGGTGTTGATGTTTTTGATATTGCCAACACACAAATCAAATATGTTTGCAATCACTGACTTCAAACCTTACAAAGAGGCAATTGAAACCATCTTGACATCATGGCCCGCCTAAAGATAATTTCTCTCCAACTGAGCTTTCCAATCATCTTTAGCAGGCAGAATGACTGAGGACCGAGAGCTCTTGATTCACTCTGAACAGCATGTGCTCTATAGCAGCATGGCGGCGTACAGGCCGGGTTCCTTCCTCTAGCGATGCCCTTTTAATACTGTAAAACCGAAAGCTTACAGGGATCCTCCTTTAGCCTGGAAGAAGAATTGCCTGATCCAGACCACTCCGTGGAGCCCCTGCTCCAAGACCTGCGGCCTGGGTATCTCAGTCCGGGTCAACAATGACAACGGCAAGTGTGAGATGAGGAAGGACCGCCGCCTCTGCCTGTTGCGGCCGTGTGAGAAGAGCATCATGAAGTCCGTCCAGGTGACTGACCACTGATCAGCTTGGCTCTTCTCTGAGAGATGTGTTCTGATGGTGATCGGTGAAATGTTAAATAACTGACTTGTACGCCCAAAACACCCAGTGATATTTCTAATTCTGAAAATATGACAATGGTCTGGGAACTACTGTATATAGTGCCTTCAGAAAGAATTCACACCTTTTGACTTTTTCCACATTTTGTTGTATTACAGCCTGCATTTAAAATGGGTTAGATTGAGATGATGTCGTCACTGGCCTACACACAATACCCCACAATATCAAAGTGGTATTATGCTTTTAGAAATGTTTACAAATGAAAAGCTGCAATGTCTTGAGTCAATAAGTATTCAACCATTTTATGGCAAGCCTAAATAAGTTCAGGAGTAAAATGTGCTTAACAAGTCACATAATAAGTTGCATGGACTCACTCTGTGCAATAATTGTATTTAACATGATTTTTAAATGACTACCTCATCTCTGTACCCCACACTTACAATCATCTGTAGGGTCCCTCAGTCGAGCAGTGGCTTTTAGACATAGATTCAACCAGGTTTTCCAATGCCTCGCAAAGAAGGGCACACATTGGTAGATAGGTAAAATAGCAGACATTGAATATCCCTTTGAGCATGGTGAACTTATAAATTACACGTTGGATGGTGTATCAATATGCTCACTAAGAATATACAGGCGTCCTTCCTAACTCAGTTGCCGGAGAGAAAGAAAACCGCTCAGGGATTACACCATGAGGCCAACGGTGACTTTAAAACAGTTAAGAGTTTAATGGGTGTGATAGGAGAAAACTGAGGATGGATCAACATTGTAGCTACTCACTAAATGACAGAGTGAAAAGAAGGAAGCCTGTACAGAATAAAAAAACATTCCAAAACATTCATCCTGTTTGTAATACGGCATGAAAATAATACAGAAAAAAACGTGACAAAGAAACTAACTTTATGTCCGTAATACAAAGCGTTATGGTTGGTGCAAATCCAACACAACACATCACAGAGTACCACTCTTCATATTTTCAAGAATGGTAGTGGCTGTTGTTATGGGTACGTTTGTCATCGGCAAAGAATAGGGATTTTCCGGGGGGGGGGGGGGGATATACACTGGAGTTGCTTATCAAGATGACATGGAGTGGCCTAGATACAGTTTGACTTAAATTGTCTTGAAAATCCATGGCAAGACTTGAAAATGGCTGTCTAGCAATGATCAACAACCACCTTGACAGAATTTGAAGAAATTTAAAAAGATCATGTGCAAATATTGTACAATCCATCTCACTGTCAACTGCGTTTATTTTCAGCAAACGTAACATGTGTAAATATTTGTATGAACATAAGATTCAACAACTGAGATATAAACAGAACAAGTTCCACAGACATGTGATTAACAGAAATGGAATAATGTGTCCCTGAACAAAGGGGGGGTCAAAATCAAAAGTAACAGTCAGTGTCTGGTGTGGCCACCGGCTGCATTAAGTAATGCAGTGCATCTCCTCCTCATGGACTGCACCAGATTTGCCAGTTCTTTCTGTGAGATGTCACCCCACTCTTCCACCAAGGTACCTGCAAGTTCCCTGACATTTCTGGGAGGAATGGCCCTAGCCCTCACCCTCCGATCCAACAGGTCCCAGACGTGCTCAATGGGATTGAGATCCGGGCTCTTCGCTGGACATGTCTTGCAGGAAAATCATGCTGGAGGGTCATGTCATGATGAGCCTGCAGGAAGGGTACAACATGAGGATGCCTTCCCTGTAACGCACAGCGTTGAGATTGCCTGCAATGACAACAAGCTCAGTCCGATGATGCTGTGACACACCGCCCCAGACCATAACGGACCAACCACCTCCAAATCGATCCCGCTCCAGAGCACAGGCCTGTGTAATGCTCATTCCTTCGACGATAAACGCAAATCCGACCATTACCCCTGGTGAGGCAAAACCACGACTCGTCAGTGAAGAGCACTTTTTGTCAGTCCTGTCTGGTACAGCGACGGTGGGTTTGTGCCCATAGGCGACGTTGTTGTCGGTGATGTCTGGTGAGGACCTGCCTTACAACAGGGCCTACAAGCCCTCAGTCCAGCCTATCTCAGTCTATTTCGGACAGTCTGAGCACTGATGGAGGGATTGTGCATTCCTGGTGTAACTCGGGCAGTTGTTGTTGCCATCCTGTACCTGTCCCACAGGTGTGATGTTCGGATGTACCTATCCTGTGCAGGTGTTGTTACACGTGGTCTGCCACTGCGAGGACAATCAGTTGTCCGTCCTGTCTTAGGCATCTCACAGTATGGACATTGCAACGTATTGCCCTGGCCACATCTGCAGTCCTCATGCCTCCTTGCAGCATGCCTAAGGCACGTTCACGCAGTTTAGCAGGGACCTTGGGCATCTTTCTTTCTGTGTTTTTCAGAGTCCGTAGAAAGGCCTCTTTAGTGTCCTAAGTTTTCATAACTGTGACCTTAATTGCCTACCGTCTGTAAGCTGTTAGTATCTTAATGACCATTCCACAGGTGCATGTTCATTCATTTTTTATGGTTCATTGAACACGCATGGGAAACCGTGTTTAAACCCTTTACAATGACTTTATATCCATTTTGACATAGTATTTTGTGTAGATCTTTAACAAATCTATTTTTATTTCACTTTGTAGCACAACAAAATGTGAAAAGTCAAGGACTGTGAATTCTTTCTGAAGGCACTGTATGTTCACAAAAGGAGAGCAGAAGTATGATAGGGTTTCTATCAATCTATCATATGACAAGAGAAGATTTAACTATGTCCCTTTTCCCTCTAGATGCTGAGAGGAAAGACGTGCAAGCCCAAGTTCCAGGCTAAGAAAGCAGAGAAGCTGACCCTGTCTGGGTGCACTAGCACCAAAAGTTTCAAACCCACTTACTGCGGCATCTGCACTGACAAGCGCTGTTGCATCCCCAACAAATCCAAAATGGTGACCGTCAACTTCAAGTGCAAGGGCGGTTCCAACGTGCACTGGAAGATGCAGTGGATAACTTCCTGCGTGTGCCAGAGGAAGTGTAATGACCCTGGGGACATGTTCGCAGAGCTACGCTTTCTCTAGCACCTTCTCCAGCATCTATAAATCAACCTCAGAGCCATGTCCATGCCCATAGACTAACACAGGCCTGGCCTATCTGCCTCTGTGCTGCCCGAGTCGGTATGGTATTTGTGTGTACAGGGCTGAGCTGGTCAGGGTTCGGCCTGGCCATGAAGTGCTACTAAACAGTGCCTGTGTTCTCTGGCGATATGCCAGTGGGCTGGTATGGAAAGTTTAAACGTGGAACCCTCAACTCATGAAGACTGGAGAGAAACAACTTGTTCTGGGTATATTGCTTGACAATTAACATAAAAGGAAATGTAATGTACGTGATGACAATGTGGGGTTAGACCTCAATTCTATGGTTTTTACAGTACCTCTTTAAACAATAAGGCTGTGAGTGAGGCCATTAGTGACAACAGGGATAGTTTGCTCGATCTTAATTCATCTTTGTAGCGACCCACTGATTATACCCCTTATCAACAGTGTACCAGCTGGATCACAATACATCTTCCTACCAGTTAATTCTCAACATAGTTTGCACCACAATACCTCATACAATCTCATGTCCACTCTGATTCACTAGAAATTTAGATTCAGAATCAATAAAATGAATTGTTATTTTTTTTGTATTTTCCCCTGTGTTGTTGACCCTTTAAGGCATACATATTCATAACTCAGTTATCCATTAAAAATACATTACAATTAATAGGGAATATCATTTAGACACAGGTAAGAAACGCTTTGTAACTTATAAAAATAAATAAACCAAGTTATAAAATTACAGGACTATTTTCTGCTAATAAAACACAAAAGTGCTTTGCATACACACACAAACACGCTCCACTATGTGTAGTCTGCTAGTGCGAACACACAGAGGACCTTCATGTGGCGATGTTGAGCCTGGCAGCATCAGGCATAAGTCTGTCCTTGGTGGCATCCAGCTGACTGTACTCTTCTATCAGAGAGGAGAGGGAGGAGATCGCCTCCGTGAAGCAGCCCTGCTCCATCCCGTCCACATGCAGGTAGTGATGCATGTGAGCCTGTCAAAACAATCCATCGTGTCAGACAAGAATACTCCACACGGATTGCGAAAGGAAGGAAAAAAAGTGATTGGGAAAACACAGGTGCCTACAACCCTACTTAGAGAACATTAACTGTTAGTCTTTCCTTAGTATAACTCTGCTATTGTCGACTGTGAAATAGAAATGGGTATTTTTGCTGTCTTTTAACCCTCAATCTTCTGGACCATAAACACTTATTTTGTAACAGAGTTTTGGATTGTTGCGATTGAAGATTAAGATGTACCTTCTTCCTGTAGAGCTTGGTGAAGCGGTCTCGGAGCTCCATGAAGGTGGATTTGACACAGGTGTTGTTGGCCAGGGCTAGTAGTGAGTGGGAGTGACCCACAGGGGGCACAGAACACAGGCCTGTCTTCCATCCCTCCTGATTCCATGACACAAAAGGCAGCATGGGCTTCAGTCTGAGAGGAAGAAGGAAAGGAGAATAAATGCTGCTTTTCTATGAAGACGGATCCGCTTGTCCTTCTCCATAGAGAATATTAATTAAAAGTGCATTTTAGGCTCTGGGAAAATCAGCCCAAGGATGTTTATTTTTAACTTAGTCACAAGAAACCCATTAAGACCGGGGTCTCCTTTTCAAAAAGGTGCCCTGAACACAGCAATACAACAAAATAGTCACTCTAACCAGACTCACAAAAAAAACCTACAACATTAAACACAACAATTTCTTCTTAAAAAATAAATAAATACAACTCTCATTCAACACATTTAATACTAGAGTAAAAAACTGCCAATGCGGCACCGGGGACTCAAGATGCAAAGAGTTTCAAGAATGGGGGCCATTAAAACGGAACACGTTTACCTGGAGCGGTAAGGAGTCGGACTAGTCTCGAGTTCACCACCCCTATGAATGGGTTTGGTGTCTCACTTTTTCTTTCTCCCCTGTGAAGTTAAGTAGGTTGCAAGCTTTTTCAGCAGAGCTTTGTAAACAAAAAGGAACTAATGAAGTGCTCTATGGGACTTTAGTGAGCACCAGCCGACCTTCTGACACGGGATGCAGTGATGAGTACTAAACCAGTCACCTGTGATAAAGCGAAG
The DNA here is from genome assembly GCF_057628025.1 of Oncorhynchus mykiss. Taxonomy (NCBI): domain Eukaryota; kingdom Metazoa; phylum Chordata; class Actinopteri; order Salmoniformes; family Salmonidae; genus Oncorhynchus; species Oncorhynchus mykiss. Next base: position 63,825,240 of record NC_143025.1, on the reverse strand, counting down.
TGCTCTATGGTTGACTGCATCCAAAGGTTTTAAAGTGGTGTCTGCTGCAATTTGACAAATGGTCTCACCATAGTCCAAAACTGTCAGGAAAGTTGATTTTAAAACCTGTTGTTTCCTGCTGTTTAGAGATAGGCAAGATATATTTCTAAAAAAAGAAGCCCACTTTAAATCTTAGCTTTTTAAACTAGCTCATCATGCTTTTAAAAAAAAAATTAGATCTTTAATAATCCAAAACGGCCAGACATTTATTGGCAGGAACACACACGATGAGAGAATCAGCCAATGAGTAAATACTGTAAGTAGTCCATCCGATACCTTTTTTGCATGAATTAGAGAACATATATTTAGATTTGCCCGAATTAAGTCAACAAGGGCTTTCTGTAATGTACTGTAACAAAATCAGATTGCAGCTCTAACATAGCTTGGTCAACAGTTGGTGCAAATGACGTACATAACCGTATCGTCTGCATACAGATTCATATTACAGGAGATTACAGGTCCCAGACACTGAAGCAACCCACATATCCAGGGTTGACTTTAAAAACGGTATCTTTATGTGCAGGCTAATTCAACAACCAAGGTGAATAATACGGTCGCTATCAAAAGCCACTAAACGTGCCAAGAGTGCTCCAGGAGATTTCCCCTCCTGATTTAGATGGTGGTCACACACACACGCAAGTATGTGCTCTCATAGAAGCTCCTGTTTCTGTTGCTCTTGACAACATGCCACGTGAAAAAGGTCTCTGCAGGGAGGGAAGAAGGTGGGAGCTGAATGGGCCAGTCATGAATCAGGGGTGTCTGTACTGGAGCACAAACACACGGCGGTGAATGGGAACACTATTTGAGAGTGAGCAGTCGGGGAAGGTCATCTCTGGGTCTTATGAGTAGTTATGATGCTGGGTGAACTGGCAGCCCTTTTTATTCGAGAAGGGGGAGGAGAGGATAGTGCTCAAAGTCATTTCCCCCGTGGGGGATCAGTGAAGAATGGATTGTTCCATGTCATTTCAGCAAGCCACGACACCCACCATCTCAGATTGTTCTGAAGTTTGGTCCAACTCAGATGTTTGGTACGACACTGAACAAAAATATAAATGCAACATGTAAATGTTCTGGTCCCATGTTTCATGAGCTGAAAAACGATCCCAGAAATGTTCCATATGTATAAACATCTTATTTCTCTCAAATTTTGTGGACAAATTAGTTTACATCCCTGTTAGTGAGCATTTTATCCTTTGTCAAGATATTCCACACCTGCCATGTGGATGGACTACGAAGAAGCTGATTAAACAGCATTAACATGACACAGGTAATGATCATGGGGACAATCAAAGGACACTTCAAAATGTGCAGTTTTATCACGCAACACTATGCCGCAGATGTTACAAGTTGAGGGTGCGTGCAATTGGCATGCAGACTGCAGGAATGTCCATCAGAGCTGTATCCAGAGAATCCAATGTTGTTTTAGAGAATTTGGCAGTACGTCCAACAGGCCTCACAACCACAAGTAACCACACCAGCCCAGGACCTCCACATCTGGCTTCTTCACCTGCGGGATCATCATAGGGGGAGGGCATGGTGCTGAGGAGTATTTCTGTCTCTAATAAAGCCCTTTTGTGGAGAAAAAGCAATTCAGATTGGCTGTGGGTGGGTGGGCCTATCTATGCCCCTGCCCAATCATGTAAAATCCATAGATTAGGGCCTAATACATTTAAATTGACTGATTTCCTTATGACCTGTAACTCAGCAAAATTGTTGTGTTTTTATTTTTGTTCAGTATATACAGTACCAGTATGAGGGCATTTTCTGTTAAACCTTACCAATGCTTGTGCACTAAAATATCCTTCTTTAAGCATGGACATTGGGCTTGACTTTGTTAAATAAACGAACTCATATAAGATAGAAAAGTACGTTTTGCATTAATAAGAGACCTGTGTGTGTAGAACGACCCCATGATGTCTGGGTGCTCAGCCAAGACAGAAACGAACTGGTTCCTCCTAGCTTAACTGGAGACAGAGCAAAGGTTAAATCCTGCATACCAGTGACAGAGCTGTTGTTCTGTTTGGAGCCTGTTTCTGGGCCAAAGATTCATGCTTTGTGTGTGTGTGTGTGTGTGTGTGTGTGTGTGTGTGTGAGACCAGTAGGACCATACATCATCTGGGACGACAGTCAAAGGCGCTTGCTTGCCCAACTTGGGGGAACCGTTGAGCTACTGTTAGAGGAAGTATGTCTGGAGTGACTTCCTGTCACTTTGGTACCCATTGTCCTCACTCAGTTGTGACAGACTGAGACAACCTCTCCATTATCGTCTGTACCCTGTAACCCAGTTGTCTCCACACACACACACCCTTGTTTTTGAAAAAAAAAGTTATTTTTTTTGTCCATTAAAATAACATCAAATTGATCAGAAATATAGTGTAGACATTGTTAATGTTGTAAATGACTATTGTAGCTGGAAACGGAAGATTTTTTAAATGGAATATCTACAACGGCGTACAGCGGCCTATTATCAGCAACCATCACTCCTGTGTTCCAATGTCACGTTGTGTTAGCTAATCCCAGCATCATTTTAAAAAGGATAATTGATCATTAGAAAACCCTTCTGCAATTATGTTAGCACAGCTGAAAACTGTTGTTCTGATTAAAGAAGCAATAAAACTGGCCTTGTTTAGACTAGTTGTGTATCTGGAGCATCAGCATTTTTTGGTTCAAAATGGTCAGAAACAAATAATTTTCTTCTGAAACTCAGCCTATTATTGTTCTGAGAAATTAAGGCTATTCCATGCTAGAAATTGCCAAGAAACTGAAGATCTTGTACAATGCTGTGTACTACTTACAGAACAGAACAGCAAAACGGGATCTAATCATAATAGAAAGAGGAGTGGGAGGCCCCGGTGCACAACTGAGCAAGAGGACAAGTACATTAGAGTGTCTAGTTTGAGAAACAGACGCCTCACAAGCCCTCAACGTGCAGCTTCATTAAATAGCACACGCAAAACACCAGTCTCAACGTCAACAGTGAAGAGGCGACTCCGGGATGCTGGCCTTCTAGGCAGAGTTCTTCTGTCCAGTGTGTGTTCTTTTGCCCATCTTAATCTTTTATTTTTATTGGCCAGTCTGATGTGGCTTTTTCTTTGCAACTCTGCCGAGAAGGCCAGAATCCCATAGTCGCCTCTTCACTGAATTCAAGGCACACTTAACCAGGATGGCTACCATAGCATTCTGCAGCGATGAGCAATCCCATCTGGTTTGCGCTTAGTGGGACTATCATTTGTTTTTCAACAGGACAATGACGCAAAACACACCTACAGGCTGTGCAAGGGCTATTTGACTAAGGAGAGTGATGGAGTGCTGCATCAGATGACCTGGCCTCCACAATTACCCGACCTCAACCCAATTGAGATGGTTTGGGATGAGTTGGACGGCAGAGTGAAGGAAAAGAAGCCAACAAGTGCTCAGCATATGTGGGAACTCCTCCAAGACTGTTGGAAAAGCATTCCTCATGAAGCTGGTTGAGAGAATGCCAAGAGTGTACAAAGCTGTCATCAAGGCAAAGGGTGGCAACTTTGAAGAATCTCAAATATATATATTTGGATTTGTTTTAACACGTCTTAGGTTTCTACATGATTCTGTGTGTTATTTCATAGTTTTGATGCTTTCACCATTACTCTACAACGTAGAAAATATTAAAAATAAAGAAAACCCTTGAATGAGTAGGTGTCCAAACTTTTGACTGATACTGTATTTATTGAATATTATGTGAACCATAAAAATAAATTAAAAAAAGGGCCAATTTGCGTGCAATCAATTAGCTTATTTTCTCCGAGATCAAATACAATTTCAATGAATAAAAATGTTTCAGGAATGCGACTCTTACTTGTTTCTAACTACAGAAACAATTTCAGGAAAATCTGAGAGGTGGAACAATCCTAGTAGCTGTCTCTGGGTCTCACCTCTCTATGTTCCTGCGGAGGTCAGACACTTGCACGTTGCCACGGACCATGAGGGCACAGGCCAGGTACAGGCTGTGTTTGGGGTCAGCCCGGATCAGCTGGTGGTCTTTACTGAAGGCATCAGTGAACATCTGATCAAGCCTGAGGTAGACAGGGTACACAGCTAAGGAACAACAACTATACAGAAGGGATACATGCCATTTACATTTGACTCATTCAGTAGACCATATTATCTATCCATGGTGCCAAACTAACAAAAAAAGTGCCTTTAACTAAGAAATGTGAAATACCACACTAGCTCTTTTACAGTACACTTAACATTATACAGGCTTGAACATTATACAGGCTTGGACATGATCATTGGCACAATGTGCTGCTAATATATTTCCCACGTTCATCCAGAAAAGAGACCCACTCGAGTGAAAATGAGTTCCTGTTCCGTCTTGTCCTGTACATTTTTTGCCCATACTGTCCCAATCGCACAGTTCTATTACCCCACAACTTTCCTGTCCCGATGAAAATCACCTCCGCTCAATTTAACGCACAGAAATCAGAAATAACTTCTTCCGTTAACTGCACACTGCTGCATGAGTTTCCATACCAATGGCCTCGTTTCGGGCTCACGAGACAAGAGTGGGGGCTGGTAGCTAGCTACTATTTTGTTGCCTGCCCAGCTGGGTACCAAAACATTTATGCAGTAAATATGTTTTGATTTGTTTCACACATTTTTGGTTACTACATGATTCCATATGTGTTATTTCATATTTTTTATGTATTCACTATTATTCTACAATGTAGAAAATAGTAGAAATAAAGAAAAACCCTTGAATGAGTAGGTGTGTCCAAACTTTTGACTGGTACTGTATAAATAAATGCCATATATTACGTATAATATTGATATTTATTATGTGAATTGTTGGAATCATATAATTAAAAATGAGTAGGCTATTCTAATTCTGTGGTTGGTGTTGTCATGAAAGTGAATGAAAAAGACAGTATAGTAGGAGTTGTGAAGTCAGTGCTTCCCAGGGGACCCAACCCTTTAAATAGAAATGTTATCAAGCTTCACCTATTCTCTCTGATCCAGAACATGACTTTGTTCAAGCAACATGCTGCCACCACCACTGGCAAGCACCCGTATTCAGTGATGCCAAGATTTAGCAACTTTTCAGACTACCCTGTATGAGGATTCTGTGTTATGCACTATAGCCTGTTACCATATATGTTATTGAAGATTATCTGCTGTTTGTCTTGTGTGGATGTATGTATGTGTTATGCAACCCTAACACCTGGCAACTTTTTTTTATTTTTTTAAACAGCACCTAGCAACAAATTTAGCTACTTTTAAAAATGTATTTGGAATTTTAGCAACTTTTGAAAAGTGACTCAAACGCTAAAATGCACGCATTTTCCCACTAAATGACACAAAAACGATTTTCTCTGTCACACACTCGGTCACAACACACGTGCCTGGCTGCAAAAGTGCATTGTGAGTGATGTCAGTAGCAGGCGCTCAGCTCGTGCACAGCCAGCAGCAATTTCTGCAAATTGCAAATCATTGTTGGCTGACTGCAGCTGCCTGTGCACGAGCTGAGCGTCTGCTGCGAACGTCACTCACAATGCACTTTGCAGCCAAGCATGATAACTAATTACCAATACACTGCTTAAAACTATAATTGTTCAGAATGTGTAGGTTTACTAGATTAAAAGAAAATAAGTCAAATGTAATTATTCAATAATGTGTAATTGTTCAATAATTAGGTGTTATGTTTAAAAATAAAAATATCTGATCATATAAAATGTGTTGGTTGATATTACTTTTACAAATACAAATATGTGATAAACAAAAAAATCTAAACTAACAAATGTCAAATCATATTTTTCGCCGAGATGGCCAGTCAATTTGAGTAACGTTACTGTGTATTCCACGTAATGACGCAGTTTTACGTTATTACGCAATGATATCACAACGTCATTTAGCAACTTTTAGCAACAAATCGACCTGCCTCAAGCAACTTCCCCTGATAATTAGTTGGCAACACTGCCTGTATTAGAGCTAACGTTTGCTAGCCAGATATGCCCTAGCTTCATATTACGTGCTAGCTCAATGCATTTACCTAGCGATTAGCATTAGCAGCTAATGCAAAATAATTATGTGGAGCTTGCTAAGACTAACTTACTAGCAGTTGGCAGAGATGAAGAAACTAATAGTACAATATAAAACATGTGGATTGATATGAAGAAGCAAAGTTGAAAGCAGCATCATTCTTGTTTCTTGACTGCATGGGAATCCTGTTCCAAATATAATATTCAGAGTTACAGAAAAGTCAAAACGGAAAAGAGGAGTAAAATTAGCAATAGGGACAGCAGAGCAGACCTTCGGGTGGGGATGTTGACATCAGCCAGGGTGTAAAGAGGGGTGAGGCTGGGCACCAGGTAGTGCAGTCGAGGGAAGGGCACTAGGTTCATGGCTATCTCATTCAGGTCCATGTTGAGTGATCCCTCAAAACGAGCTGAACTGCAATAAAAGAGAAACAAACAGTTTATTGATATCACACATCAGACATTTCACAATCAGACAGATGCTATCGCCTAAAACAAACAAGTGGTCTTCTTTATTGACATAAATAACCCCTTTAACAGTTCAATGACTGCACTATGCAATGACGATGTTGCTGGCGAGATGGATTTTTTGAAATTCTAATGAAATTCCGATTTTTCTCTTGATTTTTACAGTGGCAGTAAAATGCACTGGAGACCAGACTCCAAACACCTGGGAGGCTTAATGAAGAGAGTCTGTCAAGGTAAATAAAAGGCCTAGTGCCACAGACAGCAGCCAGTTCTCGTCTCCAGTAGTCTACCTGGTGATATTGAGCAGCAGGTTGGCTACGATGTTGTTCATGGCATCAAAAGGCTTCTCGGCTCCACTGACCCCTCCCTGGCCTGAGATGATGGCACTGTCCTTCTTGATCACAGAACCTGGCTTCCCACTGTGGGACATGTGCTTGATCTTGTTCACTATGTCTACCAGTGACTGGAAAAGGAATCATAAGAATGGACAAATGGAAGGGAATTGTTATTTACAACAGTCAGTTACAGATTGTAAAACATGGTCATGCATCGTATGCATAATACGGAAATACCTTACATGCACACAAACACACCTGATTCTCCACAGGGAGGACACAGTCGGCATGCTCGGTGAGCTCCCGCATGGCCAAGACACTGTTGTAGGGGGAAGTGACGACATCGTCCTCTGCTGAGGGGTAGACTGAGGTGACGATACGACATACCTCGGGGAACTCCTCCTCCAGAAGTTTCAACACACAGGTGCCCAGGCCTGATCCAGTTCCTGACCATCACAGCATAGGACACAACACATCATGGTTATCCAAAACGTTACACTGAAAAAGCAGAACACCCCAACGTCGTTCATGTAGTAATAATGTGTTTCAGTAGTTATGAGACTATGTATACATTTGTACACTCGAGTCCTCACCTCCACCCATGGAGTGAATGAGAAAGAAGCACTGCAGGCAGTCACAATGCTCTGCTGCCCTCCTCAGCTGGTCCACAATCTGTTCCCTGTAGGCTGAGCCATACGTCCAGTGGCCCACTGCCCTGGAGAGGAATAAACAGGTGGCACAGCTGTTTTACAAATTCATGTTATCAAACATAAAATGTACCTGCAATTGTACTGATGGAAATTACTACTGAGTGCCAGTCTGGTGCCATCATGCCAAGTCCTTGTCACTCATAGTTATGCCATAAGAAATTGAGTTGGCAAGAGCACCAACAGATCTGGGACCAGCCTGGGAAATGACCATGTATAGCCTATGCAGAAAAAAAATAAAGAGTTTCATAAGCAGTATTTTGAAGGAATGCGAGATGGCCCCCCTGCGAGGCAGGCAGGCACAGTCGCTAACCAGTTGTTGCCTGAGCCGGACACATCAGTGATGAGCTGAGTGCTATCAAACAATTCTCTCAGCGGGCCCTGTAGGATCTCATTCACCACACCCTCCTCCATGTCCACCAGCACCGCCTGTAGTGAAGACATTAGTCTTGTCAGAGTGTGTGAAGCCGACACACAAACAAACACGTCAAAGTGAAGCAATAACTGTCACTGGAATTTACCCTGGCCTTCAGGGATTGGATCCTCCCACCAGTGATGTCACAAGATCCCCCGACGCTTCTCCTGGAAATACACACATAGCAGGGAACCACAGCGGTCATTTGAGAAGGCACTCCATTTGTTTGTCTGAATGAACATGCACATTTCACAGCCATGTGGTAGCTAGGGTTGAATGGATCACAGCAAGAGATTGGCAGGATGGAATTACCTTGAGTCAACGTTCCGAAAGAAGCTGCTCAGCGCCTCATCGTAGATTCCTTTCTAAAATTAATAAATAGGAAGGACATGCTAGAGATAATGCAGCTTGGGTAATGAAGAGCCTATGCCTGTTGTCCAATGGAAACATACCAGTAGACTAACTTCCTGTCCCATTTCACACAACAAGTGAGAAGACAACAGGAGGCAAGTATATTTAGGTTACCAGCCTAGACTTTTTCCACATAAAATCAAATATTTAATCTTTATTTATTTTCTTTAAAAAGTATTACTTACTTTATTGACATGGGAATGTTCCCGCAAAGCAAGATCCCAAAACCTGCAGCCCACCTGGTTACCACACTGCCCAACTGCAGAACACAGACCATAAAAGCTAAGGGGATATTCTGTCATAGGAAATTGTGAAACCAGCTGACCCATGTAAACATTAGCTAGCTCTTCCAGTTTCAAGTAATGATATTCCCATTGATATGCCTCACTCATCAGCCATCTGGGTAACACACCTTTCGCCAACATGGCGCTGCTTTGTTTACGAGACCATGGTAAACAATGAGCTCAAAATAGATCATCTTGGTCACTGCTCAAAAATCGTAGAAGTCAGACAGTATCAAACAAACTCACCCTGTACAACAACTGATTGTGTCATCACTGGAAATAATAGCGGTCTTCTACGACTTTGTGCAACGTTCTCGTTTACAGAACATCATATCAACTTTCAGGGCAAATGTACACGACTGTAACAATACACTTTTATATCCGCCACGCACGTTTGTCGCATGTTGATGGCGTATATTTGTCATGGAAACATAAACCGTGGACCAATGCAACTTGTTTCTTTCATCATATTCCCCCCTTCAGTTTGACATCGGCTTGCATCTGTATGGCCGAGATGCAATGGCGATGAATGTTGAAGCAATCGAAGAAGAACGCGATGAATCAGCACAGAGAAATGTTCCATCAACTTCCATCTTCCACTGTCATCATACGCTAGATGGCAGTACACTGTGGTTGAAATTCATACCTCTCCCTCCTAGAATAATAAACAAGGTAAGACCTTATTTATTGCATTATATATATACTTTCCATAACAAATTGTATGGAAAGCAATATACTTTCCATACAACATTTGGGGTTTAAGGCCGCCTTCCTGATTCAAAGTTTAAAATAAAACCATACTCTATGGTCAAAACCAACTTACTCCGCACAACTAAAATAGTACATCGACAAAAGTCGTAAAAGTAAAAGTAAAGATACGTTAATAGAAAATGACTCAAGTAAAAGTGAAAGTCAGCCAGTAAAATACTACTTGAGTAAAAGTCTAAAAGTATTTGGTTTTAAATATACAGTTGAAGTAGGAAGTTTAGATACACTTAGGTTGGAGTCATTAAAACTGGTTTTCAACCACTCCACAAATTTCTCGTTAACAAACTATAGTTTTGGCAAGTCGGTTAGGACATCTACTTCGTGCATGACACAAGTAATTTTTCCAACAATTGTTTACAGACAGATTATTTCACTTATAATTTACTGTATCACAATTCCAGTGGGTCAGAAGTTTACATACAATAAGTTGACTGTGCCTTTAAAGAGCTTGGAAAATTCCAGAAAATTTCATGGCTTTTGAAGCTTCTGACATAATTTGAGTCAATTGGAGGTGTACCTGTGGACGTATTTCAAGACCTACCTTCAAACTCAGTGCCTCGTTGCTTGACATCATGGGAAAATCAAAAGAAATCAACCAAGACCGCAGAAAAAAATGTGTAGACCTCCACAAGTCTGGATCATCCTTGGGAGCAATTTCCAAACGCCTGAAGGTACCATGTTCATCTGTACAAACAATAGTACGCAAGTATAAACACCATGGGACCACGCAGCCGTCATACCGCTTAGGAAGGAGATGCGTTCGGTCTCCGAGAGATGAACGTACTTTGGTGCGAAAAGTATAAATCAATCCCAGAACAACAGCAAAGGACCTTGTGAAGATGCTGGAGGAAACAGGTACAAAAGTATCTATATCCACAGTAAAATGAGTCCTATATCGACATAACCTGAAACGCCACTCAGCAAGGAAGAAGCCACTGCTCCAAAACCACCATAAAAAAGCCAGACTACATTTTGCAACTGCACATAAGGACAAAGATTGTACTTTTTGGAGAAATGTCCTCTGGTCTGATGAAACAAAAATAGAACTGTCTGGCCATAATAACCATCGTTATTTTTGGAGGAAAAGGGGGGAGGCTTGCAAGCCGAAGAACACCATCCCGACCGTGAAGCACGGGGGTGGCAGCATCATGTTGTGGGGTTGCTTTGCTGCAGGAGGGACTGGTGCACTTCAGAAAATAGATGGCATCATGAGGGAGGAAAATTATGTGGATATATTGAAACAACATCTCAACACTTCAGTCAGGAAGTGAAAGCTTGTTTGCAAGCTGGCTTTTAAGGACAACAAAGTCAAGGTATTGGAGTGGCCATCACAAAGCCCTGACCTCAATCCTATAGAAAATGTGTTGGCAGAACTGAAAAAGCATGCGCGAGCAAGGAGGTCTACAAACCTGACTCAGTTACACCAGCTCTGTCAGGAGGAATGGGCCAAAATTCACGCAACTTATTGTGGGAAGCTTGTGGAAGGCTACCCGAAACATTTAACCCAAGTTAAACAATTTAAAGGCAATGCTACCAAATATTAATTGAGTGTATGTAAACTTCTGACCCACTAGGAATATGATGAAAGAAATAAAAGTGGAAATAAATAATTCTCTCTACTATTATTCTGACATTTCACATTCTTAAAATAAAGTGATGATCCTAACTGACCTAAAACTGTTTTTTAAAAAGGGATTAAATGTCAGGGATTGTGAAAAACTGAGTTTAAATGTATTTGGCTAGGGTGTATGTAAACTTCCAACTTCAACTGTACTTATGTATCAAAAGTATAAACCATTTCAAATTCCTTATATTAACCAAACCAGATGGCACAATTTTTTTGTTTTTAAAATGTACGGATAGCCAGAGGCACACTCCAACACTCAGAAATTATTTAGAAATGAATTATTTGTGTTTGTGAGTCCGCAAGATCAGAGGCAATAGGGATAACCAGGGATGTTCTATTGATAAGCGTGTGAAATTGACCATTTTCCTGTCCTGCTATCCATGCAAAATGACGTTAGCTAGCTAAATTGAAACTGCTGGGGGAAAGGTACAGTACCTAGCTAACTCTCACCTTAATCACTGCAGTGTAGCTAATGTTAGCTAGTTTTCTAGAAAATAAAAACTATAGCTATATTTTAAAGACTTGTTGCTGACTTTTGAACCCTTTTTGTCAAAGTACTTAATTCCACTGCCTGTTTATTTATTAATTGGTGACTGAAAAAGTTGCTAATAAAAATGTCCCTCCAAATTTCACTGCAAATAGACTAATAGGCTGTATTGGTTGGGTATCATTTGGCTGATGTGGACATTTACATGACAGGCTGACCACACCGCTGGCGTCGCGTGCGCGAGCGTTGCAAAATAAATTTAGAAATCTGTGTTATTCAATTATTGCACCCACACTGCTCGCGCACGCCAATGAGCGTCTGCGTTGCCACGGGCTAAAATAGAAATCAGTTATATTTCTGACGCAGATCGCGCTGCAAGTCCTGCCTCTCCTATCTTCTCATTGGTTTATAGAAGCAGGTACCCACATGCCATCTCCTCATTGGTTATACCCACGTGGATGACTGAAAGACGAACGAGGTCAGTGGTGGTAATGCATCAAATTTATGAAATTTATGAAATTTGCAATATAAAGTTAAGAGAATAAAATGCCTGGAAGGAAGAGAGATGACTAGAAATGATTCAGTTGACCGTTTTATGTGTGGATTCATTGGTAGAGTAGAGGACCTTGTGCATTTCAGGTAAAATACAACTCAATGTTTATATCCCAAGACAAATTAGCTAGCAACAGCAAGCTAGCTAAATAGGACAAATTAGCTCGCAAGTGCAAGCTAACTAGCTAAATTGCCATAAATATTTAAGGCTTTTCGACCTGTCCCCAAATTAATATAATTGGTTCAGATATTATAATTGTTTTGATATTTTAACCTGCGTGTCGTGATCGCGTTTGGCGTGGGGGGGACAAAATACATTTGTGCGCGACGGTGCACGCGCTCAGCCGGTTCAGGTTCCGTGTGACTGTTTAGTTTTGCGAAGTTACTGACTTATAGGCATATTGTTATTCATGTTTTTGTTATTGCATTTTAGGTGGAGAGGGAGTAAGATCACTAGAAAGCAGCATGCTGCCACAACCACTGAATACTGGGGCCTGCCTTGGAGTATTGTTGTATTCATCTCCACCACTTGCCTAGAAATCATATGACGAACCTGCATAGACTAACAAAGGGAAATTCTATCTAGGTTTTTGTTCCAGTACTTCACTAACCCCTCATTCAACTAATTGTGGTCTAAATTGAACAAACACTTGCACAGTTTAGCCCCCTGGGACAGAAATCACCCAAGTCTGTGTTATTGAATGAGCTTCCAAAGTTACACGCTTCAATTCTGCATGATAGATTATAACATGTGTGGAACTATTTCTATCATTATTTTACTTGCAAATTTCATCCTACAAATTAACAGAACTTCCTTCAACGTGACAACAGTGACAGAACTCTGAACGAGCGCAGATTCAAAATCTTCAAGTGTATTTTTTATTCACAGCAGAATATTCATAGTCGTAAATGGACGTGCAGTAATTTTGAATATAAATTATGCTTTCAAATCTTATTGAATGTATTCAAATGTAGAGTTAAAAGTTTTCTTGACCTTTATTAAACATTTCACACGTCCTGATACCAAGCGTGCGAAATTAAACGACACATTTTGCGAATGGTACTTGCAACCACAGAACTCTATTTGCGACCACAAAAATGTAAAATACAAATTCACATAGCTCTGTCATGATTATAATCCCATACAACATAAGCTCTTTCTTATCCTCAGAAGTACACCAAATAAAAACGGTCATTTTCTCATAATCCTCCCAGCATTTACTTTACCCATCACTCTTTCCACCAGATTGGATATCTCAAATGGATTCCTCAGGTTTGGCAACTTGATATGCCCCTTCTCAATTCTCCCCGTTTCCCATTCTTTTGTACCATAGGCCAATCCTCCTCGCCTTCACCGCCATTAGTTCCAAGATCTACACCTAATCATGCCATCTTTTTCTCCTTTCCGACCTCTCTCTTTCTGTGTGTGTGAGGGGAATAAACCAATAACAGCAAGGATTTTCGAATATACATTTTATTAATCAGAAAAAAAGTAGAAAAACTGCACTGTGACAAAGCAATGAAGACGATTTTGTTACATACAGATGTGGCAGCATTGAGATGACAATATAGGGTGGTGGAAGCATTGTCTGGAACTGGACTGCACTCCTACAGTACATCATAGCTCTCTGACAAAAATATAAACTATGCTTTAGGCTCCTATCAACCAAACCCAAACCAATCCCTTTGGAGTGGGAGTGTGGATTTATGAGTTCTGCCAATGTAGATTAAAGGCCCAATGCAGCCCTTTTATATATCAAATCATTTCTGGGTAACAATGAACTACATTACTGTAATAGATTTCCATTAAAATGGGCAAAAACAGCTTTTTTTTAGCAAAAACAAGAATTTTGCTAGTACTGTCTGGGAGTGGAAAACTAGAAACTAGCTGTTATTGGCAGAGAGGTTTGGAATTCTCTTTGTTATTGGTCTATTAATCACTGTACTGCATGGTGATGTCACCATGAAAAAACGAAAATCCCACCCATGCAAACCTGCTGATTAGAAGGTCTTGTGTAGATTGTATTTTCAACCAGCAACTATCAGGAAATAACACTGATAAAAAATGTTCTCACACTTTTACAGTGTTAGTTTCATCAGCTGTTGTACAATATTATATAAACAATGCATTTTGACTGTACTGTACTTTAAGAAAATGAAGATACCTTTTCATAGGGTGATACAGTTACAAGCCTTCTTAAGTTGGCTATAATATGAGCAGTGGTCTTTAATCACATCATGTTGCAGTCCAACTCTTTTGGCTGGATATTTTCTAATGTGAAACTAATTCATATGGGAGGGTTGGTTACGTTGCCAGGTCATTTTCTTTTCCAAATGAAAACAAACATTGTTCTAGTTAACATCAAACAAGAATAGACAATTTAAAACACAATGGAAATGACTTTTCATGCTTTATTGACAGTGTGGAAACTTGTTAGGAAGCAGAATTTGGTCAGTCGTGTTGCTGGAGAGCTGGGCTGTATTCGTTATGACAGGGCCTTCAGGCAGCTGGACAGGAGCCCACACTGACGGCCCCGCTGACCAGGGCAGCTTTGCTGAAGGCCACTTGGCTCTCGTTCACCGTCAGGTTCCTCATACAGCCTGTGTAGGTCCTCCTAGTGGCAATGCCCTCTGGGAGAAGAGATTCTAGGAAGATATATAATAAACAACATTATAAACACATTTCCTTTTATTTTGCAAACTCAAGGTTGATAGTGCTGCCTCACCCTGTAACCAAAGTACTCACAGTTTGGATGTGTTTTGTTAGTTGGAATGTCAGATAGTGTCTAGCAAAAAACTATTTTGTGTGAAGTTCAATCGTCTTGAAATGCATGGCTTTGCCACTGACCTGGAGCTCCACCAATGAACACAGGGGCCCTGGCATTCTGGGTACTGTGGTAGAGAGGTCCCACCACATGGTTGACATCTGAGTCCACATCCAGCTGGATTACATTGGCATCTCGGATCACTGAACCAGAGGCAGAAAGGACAACAGAACACATTGTTGTCAGCCACTGCACATAACATGGGCCAATCATTGCAAATGAACCGTGGTCCCATACTGTTTAAATCAGGGGCAGTCAATGCAATAAAGAGATCTCTTACCTGTGATCCTGTGCCAGCTCCCATCACACAGACCCAGTCTAGGAGTGACCTGAGTGAAGAACTCACGGACCCCATTGTTCACCAGCACCACCACCTGTGAGCATAGAACAATACTTGCATTGAAGATCTACTAATAGCAAATTAGCAAATTACGACTGATTGCTTTGTATTAGTCGCTTACCGCTCCTTGATGAATATACATTGTTAAGTACTCCTCTGCTGCTGTGTAGACATGCAGTAGTACCCCTGACGCCACACGAGGGCGCACCTCTACCACCAGCTCAAACTTCCGCCCCAGGTTGAACGTGTCATCTGAGGGAGACGGACAGAAAGAGTAATTCAAGTAAAGTCTGCTCTACCAGCCCCTCTGTCCGTTCGGAACCTCATCTTTAACGCCTGTAACCTGGAATGTTTCACTGCACTTCGGCCCAATGGGGTCGTGTGCACGTGTGAAACTTAGCCAGCCACAGTAGGGTGTGAAATTGCTCTGCACTCGTTCAAACAGCTGCAGCTTGGCTTCCAAGACCTTGGAGATTGCAGCTCTCCTCCACGCCCTCAACTTTTCCACCAGGCCAAATTTTCACTACAGCTGCACTGGCCATATCAAATTCCGATATCCTGACTAGAGCCTCTCTGCTTCCCCGTCTCTGTGGTGATTGGTGAGCGGCCCAGGGGTTTTGTCTGCTTTCCAGAGAAAATCTAACATGGCGTGTGATATAACTGACACATTGTTTCCAAACAGCTCCAGACCCTGCCAAAGTGAACCGTGTACAATGATAGGATGGAGTATGTCCTGAAGATTGCAGGAAAATCAATGTTTCACAAGCTTTTCCTTTGGTATCATACTTCAAATTAATCTGGTAGGGTTCAGCCACAGTATAAAGCCAGAAGGGCCTTGAGGATAATCATATGCCATTACTTTCTTAATTCCTAGCTAAATGGAGAGGCTTGGCAAAGTGTGTTTGTGTCTTACCCAAGACGACATATCCTCCCTCTTCAGAGAAGTATGTCCCCGGCTCAGAGAGTCCCTCGAAGCACGGCGTCACCCCGAAGGCCTGGGACACGGAGGACAGCCATTGGCCATTCAACTGGAAGTTCTTCACACAGCCAGTGAAGCTGTACGCAGAGTTTCTCTATTGGAGACAAATACAGCACAGGAAAGTGTAAATGGGTGGTAGTACAGATATCTGTAGATAATATGTTCCACTAACAGACCCCAGGGAGGGGTCACATTGATGGTTTATTGTTTTCTGTGGGAAACGTATCGTCTGAGTACAGGAGTCTGAAGTGACAATACTTGGATGGCTCCCAGTGTGAACATATGCCAGAAAAAACTAGAGGACCATAAATCATTCCAGACATCTCTTATAATGTTCTTTATCGAAAGGTCAGGATCTTGACTTTTTAGTTCTTCTTATACATTCTTGGCCAGGGTTTTCATATGTTTCCAGGTTTCCACTGTAAAAACATTATGCTCCATTTTCCTTCAGTAGGATATAAGGTCCTGCGCTGTGTCCCAAATTACACCTCATTCCCTATATAGTGCACAACTTTTTGACCCTGGTGAAAAGTAGTACACTACATAGGGAATAGGGTACCATTTGGGATGCAGCCCTGGGCACTAAGGGGTGTATCTTACCAGTATGTTTTGCTGGGCCCTCCCTGGTGGCACCCCTCCCACATAGAGGGTACTGCTGACGTGCCAGGAGACGTTGGAGCCCTGAGCTCTATCCTCCAGCAGTGTCAGCCCATCAATGATTAATCGGCCCAGATTCCCATCACGAATAAAAATAACCTGCAGTAGGAGAGACAAGACAGTGCTGTTACAGTGTCGGGTAGAACTATGTCACTGCTGAAAACGAGTGGCTTATCCCATAGAACAATCTATTTATGTGTGACAGATGTCAGAGGTAAAAGTTTTTTAGTATATGGTTAATGGGGAATAAATACACTACCGGTCAAAAGTTTTAGAACACCTACTCATTCAAGGGTTTCTTTATTTTTTACTATTTTATACATTGTAGAATAATAGTGAAGACATCAAAACTATGAAATAACACATGGAATCATGTAGTAACCAAAAAAGTGTTAAACAAATAAAAAAATATTTAATATGAGATTTTTTAAATAGCCACCCTTTGCCTTGATGACAGCTTTGCACATGCTTGGCATTCTCTCAACCAGCTTCACTTGGAATGTTTTTCCAACAGTCTTGAATGAGTTCCCACATATGCTGAGCACTTGTGGCTGCTTTTCTTTCACTCTCCCGTCCGACTCATCCCAAACCATCGCAATTTGGTTGAGGTCCAGGGACTGTGGGTCTAGGTCATCTGATGCAGCACTCCATCACTCTCCTTCTTGGTAAAATATCCCTTACACAGCCTGGAGGTGTGTTGGGTCATTGTCCTGTTGAAAAATAAATGAACGTACCACAAAGCCCAAACCAGATCGGGTGGCGTATCGCTGCAGAATGCTGTGGTAGCCATGCTGGTTAAGTGTGAAGCCTTGAATTCTAAATAAATCACAGACAGTGTCACCAGCAAAGCACCCCACACTACGACACCTCATCCTCCATGCTTTACGGTGGGAAATACACATGCAGAGATCCTCCGTTCACCCACACTGCGTCTCACAAAGACACGGCGGTTGGAACCAGTTTGGACTCCAAACCAAAAGACTGGTGGAAATTTGTCCAATGTCCATTGCTCATGTTTCTTGGCCCAAGAAAGTATCTTCTTCTTATTGGTGTCCTTTAGTAGTGGTTTCTTTGCAGCAATTCGACCATGAAGGCCTGATTCACGCAGTCTCCTCTGAACAGTTGATGTTGAGATGTGTCTGTTACTTAAACTCTGTGAATCATTTATTTGGGTTGCAATTTCTGAGGCTGGTAACTCTAATGAACCTATCCTCTGCAGTCTTTCATTCCTGTGGTGGTCCTCATGAGAGCCAGTTTCATCATAGCACTTGATGGTTTTTGAGGCTGCACAAAGTTCTTGAAATGTTCCATATTGATTGACCTTCATGTCTTACAGTAATGATGGACTGTCGTTTCTCTTTTGCTTATTTGAGCTGTTCTTGCCATAATATGGACTTGGTCTTTTACCAAATAGGGCTATCTTCTGTATACCCCCCTACCTTTTCACAACACAACTGATTGGCTCAAACGCATTAAGAAGGAAAGAAATTCCACAAGTGAACTTTTAAGAAGGCACACCTGTTAATTGAAATGTATTACAGGTGACTACCTCATGAGGCAGGTTGAGAGAATGCCAAGAGTGTGCAAAGCTGTCATCAAGGCAAAGTGTGGCTATTTGAAGAATCTTAAATATAAAATATATTTGGATTTGTTTAACAATTTGTTGGTTACTACATGATTCCATGTGTTATTTCATAGTTTTGATGTCTTCACTATTATTCTACATTGTAGAAAATAGTAAAAATTTAGAAAAACCCTTGAATGAGTAGGTGTTCTAAAACTTTTGACCGATAGTGTATATTTACTTACATTGTGCCATGTTCCGTCGTTGTACTTCTCCGGGCTCTTGACCTTGACCTGTTGTTGACCCAGGTTGAAGGTGTACACCAGCTTCCCATGGGAAAGAAACAGAGCCATGTAGTTGTCCTCTGCCTCGTCTGATGCATAAAAGATGAGGCCGAACGAGGACTGGGTCTTCAGGGACAGGGAGAAGTGAGACCTGGGGGGTAAAAGGTGCATTATAAACTGGGTGGTTCGAGTCCTGAATGCTGATTGGCAGAAAGCTGTGGTATATTTAAGTAATAAGGCCTAAGAAGGGTTTGAGGGCCTTATTGCTTTCATAAAATGGTTACCGTAATACGGTTTAGAAAAATATGAATAACTTTCTCAGTAAAACATGATTTTAATGGGTAAATTCATTTTTGCATTCTGAAGTTGCTACCCAAGCGTGCTGGTCGTTTAGTTATTTTCTAATGTTTTGACCCAGTCGTTAATTCGTTTCATTCTACGTTGCTATGCTAAACAAGCCATTGGCTTGTAGCTAGCAGATAATCAATGATGATGAGACAATAACTTCAATAAATATTTAAATATCCAATAGGCCTACATAGGCCGCACTGCTCTGGTTAATGAATTAATGGGATTCTGAGTGTTTACGGTTTCCATGGTGAAGTATTCGTTTTGCGTTCATTTATGGGCTAGCTAGCTAGCTTACAGGCACGGGAGAGACCGCATTTGTAAAATGAAACATTGTTGCACAGGTAGTAGAGGCATACAGGTGTCACGATCGTCGTACGAACTGGAAATATACTCAGACCAACGTGCAGTGTGATTTGGGTTCCACATGTTTAATAAAGGAAACTTACAAAAACAGCAAACGAAACATGAAGTCATGGAGTGCTCACAGGCAACTACAAACACAAGATCCCACAAAAACCAGTGGGTAAATGGCTGCCTAAATATGATCCCCAATCAGAAACAACGATAAACCGCTGCCTCTGATTGGGAACCATACCAGGCCAACATAGAAATAAATGCACTAGATCACCCACCCTAGTCACACCCCGACCTAACCAAAATAGAGAATAAAAAGGCTCTCTATGGTTAGGGTTGTGACAACAGGTAGGTTTTATACAACCTCCAACTGTTGCAAACCAAATAGCAGCATGGGAAAATAAAGCTGTAGAGGCTTTTTTCCCAGAGGGGATTATGACATTAACACGTCATGGTTGTCCCACAACTCTCGCATATCAACCAATCAGCATTCAGGATCCAAACAACCTGTTTTATGACAGACCTATACCCACGAGTGTGACACAAAAAATGCTTTACTGTTGTCATTACCCTTCAACTGTTCTGCCTTATTATTATTTGACCATGCTGGTCATTTATGAACATTTGAACATCTTGGCTATGTTCTGTTATAATCTCCACCCGGCACAGCCAGAAGAGGACTGGCCACCCCACATAGCCTGGTTCCTCTCTAGGTTTCTTCCTAGGTTTGGCCTTTCTAGGGAGTTTTTCCTAGCCACTGTGCTTCTACACCTGCATTGCTTGCTGTTTGGGGTTTTAGGCTGGGTTTCTGTACAGCACTTTGAGATATCAGCTGATGTACGAAGGGCTATATAAATACATTTGATTTGATTTGATTACGTTGGTAGCAATAAGGCACCTTGGGAGTTTATGGTATATGGCCAATATACCACGGCTGACTTCGCGTTGCGTCGTGCTTAAGAACAGCCCTTAGCCGTGGTATAGTCGCCATATACCATACTACCTTGTGCCTTATTGCTTAATTATACTATACTCAGACCATTACTCAGAGACCCTGAGTAAAGTGCATGTGACTAGTACTTAGACCAAGAAAACAGAGTGGAGTTCATGTGTAGAGTGGGTTCATGATTGACCTGGTTGACCTCTGGTTGACTTCTGCTTGACCTATCACCTATGTTGTACCCCCAGGTTGTGTCCCAAATATCACCCTATTCCCTTCACAGTGTACTACCTTTATACAGAGCCCTATAGGTGCGGTGAAGAGGTCATTGGAATGCAGACCATGGGGGGATAGAGGAAGGATGCAGGATTGATCTAACAAAGTGGGTATTTGTCAAATCCGTCATGGTTGATTTATTGGAACAGGCCCACGATGTGGTTAATAAAGTCTGATATGGATATCTTTGGTTGTTTCTGCATAACATTTAGAAGTTGTCCCTTTTCAGGTTGAGATGTGTCTGCTAAATGCTAACTCCCGTTCATATAAGCTGGTAGCATAGAGTAGCTAGCATACATCGGTGGTGGTAGTCAAAGTCATTTTTAACTGTACTGCAGTTGATTGGTGACGATGACATGAACATGTGTTGGGGTTGACATCCATAAAAGCATTATACTCTGATTTGTACCTCAACATAGTGTGAAATACACATAGAAACACTAGCCTACATGTAGGATCATTTTGCTGGGGGGCAATGAGGAGATTGGGGATCTTTCCCAGACAGCATCTTTAAGCCAGGCGTTTCCATGGCATTTCCATTGTTTTGGTTGAGTTCCATTGACCTCTTTACCACATCTATGGGCCCTGGTCAAAAGTAGTACACTCTATAGGGAATAGGGTGCTATTTTGGATGCAAGCCAGGTGTGCTTCCCTTTCCTGGCCTTACCGCTCAGCGAGGGACTCTGGGATGTCAGTGTACTCCTGCCTGCTGTTGGCAATACCCCCGTAGTGGTGGGCGTGGCGGGTGGCATGGGGCCTGGCGGACAGGTAGCATGGTGTCTCTTCTGTCTCTCCTGGCTTCTGGTCATCACTGTTCAGTCCCAACAGGCCTTGTGGCTGGTTGGTCTTGTCTCTGCCCACCTTAGTGAGAGAAGGGAAGTTACTTGACTGTTGGTAGTGGGTCAATGCATGCCTATTGTTCGGTATACAGTATCGTCCTTAAAGATCGAAATTGGGGGAAGCAGCGCTACTGTTTGCCCCAGCGCCTTTGTTATTGTGGGGAATGGCGCCTCCGGCAGCATGGGGAAAAAAATGTGCAGTTCATATTCTGCTGTTCAATTACACGTGCAATGATGTCCGAGGTGTTTGTTGTTTGGGGTAACTTCTTTGTTAATGTATTATCCCAAACGGATGTGGCAGTATCACCAATTAAGGATTCCATCTTTAAGTGTTTATAGTGTTCATATTTTTTATGAATGAATACTGATGACTTTTGTATCCGGCAGGCATAAGCTTTTAGAAGCCAAACTTGGGTTCAATGACATGTATTTAAATGATCTTCATTTCTTTACCTTCCTAGTATGGCCCTGGTTGGATTTGGCAGAGTTTTTGCTGTGCTTTGAGAGCAGGGCAGCGGGCGGTCGCTCCACAGGGCAGTCCTGCAGGGAGGTCTGGACATTCTCAGTGTACTTCTGAAAGTCCTCAGGCTCAATGTCCCTGTCTTGTCTAGAGAGAGAGAGAGAGAGATAGAGAGAGAGAGAGACTAGCAACTCAGTGCCAAAGACATAAGAGCCATAGAGATACTCACACACACACACAACTCTGTCTCCATGGAAACACACTCCATGTCCTCCAACTCGGCTCTCAACAGCAACTCTACATGGCTTTCTTCCTCTCATATATACAGCTAGGCAGCAAGGTTTTCACCAACCGACCTGAGCCAGATGTCCAATGAGCTTGCTATCATAACAACGTTCTCTGGAGATAAGAGGTGTGTACAACCTTGGACTCGTTCACTTGCTAATATTAGATGCAATCCATTACACTCCATGACGTCAAACGCATTACGCTTTTAATGTGATCTGAGTGCTGTCGCAGTGAGAGAGGGGCCAGGTCACCTGCTGATGTAGGCGTAGCTGATGCAGCCAGTGAAGTTCTTGATGCTGCTACTGGGAGAGCCTCCTAAGTAGAAGCTCCTCACTGTGGAGGCTGAGGCGGGGGAGGACGGACGTTTCTTCTCATGCTTGTCTTTGTCATCCACCACCAGCTCATATCTGATGGCGATAGATAGTTATCGGTCAATTGTTACAGTGAACAATTATAATACATTTTGCTAGTAAATCACACTTTTAAATATGAAGAAATATGTATGTGGCTTGACAGCGAGGCAATCCGTAAAAAATACTTGCCAGATAAAGAGAGATGTTTTTAACGATACGTTGGATTCTTACTTGTCATTATTCGCTGAAGCTACCAGGAAATGGGTCATTCCATCGTTGTACTGCTTCTTGTGTGATTTGACTCTGGTGCCCCTGGAGTTCAATACCACTGCTCCGTTCTCCAGAGCGATGGTAAACTCATCAGACTGAAGGAGGAATAGAGTTTGGAGTTGAACAACAGTTGTATTTCCTTTGCAGTTCCTTTGGAACTCACAAACTCAGCAAAAAAAGAAACATCCCCTTTTCAGGACCCTGTCTTTCAAAGATAATTCGTAAAAATCCGAATAACTTCACAGATCTTTATTGTAAAGGGTTTAAATCCTGTTTCCCATGCTTGTTCAATGAACAATAAACAATTAATGAACATGCACCTGTGGAACGGTCATTAAGACACTAACAGTTTACAGACGGTAGGCAATTAAGATCACAGTTATGTAAACTTAGGACACTAAAGAGGCCTTTCTACTGACTGAAAAACACCAAAAGAAAGATGCCCAGGGTCCCTGCTCATCTGTGTGAACATGCCTTAGGCATGCTGCAAGGAGGCATGAGGACTGCAGATGTGGCCAGGGCAATAAATTTCAATGTCTGTACTGTGAGAGGCCTAAGACAGCGCTGTGTGTTACAGGGAAGACATCCTCCTCCCTCATGTGGTACCCTTCCTGCAGGCTCATCCTGACATGACCCTCCAGCATGACAATGCCACCAGCCATACTGCTCGTTCTGTGCATGATTTCCTGCAAGACAGGAATGTCAGTTTTCTGCCATGGCCAGCGAAGAGCCCGGATCTCAATCCCATTGAGCACGTCTGGGACCTGTTGGATCGGAGGGTGAGGGCTAAGGCCATTCCCCCCAGAAATGTCAGGGAACTTGCAGGTACCTTGGTGGAAGAGTGGGGTGACATCTCACAGCAAGAACTGGCAAATCTGGTGCAATCCATGAGGAGGAGATGCATTGCAGTACTTAATGCAGCTGGTGGCCACACCAGATACTGACTGTTACTTTTGATTTTGACCCCCCCCCCCCCCCCCCCCCCCCTTTGTTCAGGGACACATTATTCCATTTCTGTCAATCACATGTCTGTGGAACTTGTTCCGTTTATGTCTCATTTGTTGAATCTTATGTTCATACAAATATTTACACATGTTACGCTGGCTGAAAATAAACGCAGTTGACAGTGAGAGGACGTTTCTTTTGTTGTTGAATTTATGATACAAATAAATACAATTCAGGCAAGAATCAATATACCCCCTCGATGTGGTAGAACAGGAGACCAGTAGGCTGCAGTGTCCTGAAGTTAAGGCCACCCTCGAAGGCGTCGAAGGGAGATATCTTTGCTGCAGACCCCAGGTAGCTCTCTCCAGTGAAGTAGGCTTTACGGGACATCTGTTAGAATCCAAGACCCAATAGGGACATTGTCAACTATTGTAGTTCAGTTGGTTCTGTATACACCACCAATGCTTTGTCTAGTAGCATTTGCTATGGACTACAGTACATACAAAGGACTCCTCAGGACAACCGCTGCTGATGCCAATAGTGCCTGGTTCCTCCAGGAGGTTAAAGTCTTTCTTCTGGAACTGGAAGCCCTTCACACAGCCCTTCAGCCCCATTAAGGAGGATAGCTCAGGCCTGGGGGAGAGGGAATATGCTCAGTGTAATGCTAATGTAACAATCTGTTGATATTGTGTTACAATTGTCAACAATGCTTACAAAGTAAGACCTCTTAAGGTCCTTGGATTGGTGTGAGGAAGTGCACGTGTGAGTAGATAACTGACTCACCTGGAGAGGAGAATGAGCGAGGGGGCCCCTCCTATGTAGATATCGGAGAAGGGCAATGTTTTTTTTTCATTCTCCATGGACTTCACGTGACTCTTGTCCACCAATAGAATGATCTTCTTGGAGTAGTGATAGATGACTGACACCTATAAAAAGAACAGCACAGCTTAGATTGGATTAGGCCTACTGTTGAAAGGAAATTGATTGCATTCACATCTTAATAGGCACACCACTGCCGACAGAAAGACAATGGGCTGATTTAGATTTACCTCATGGTATCTTGCGTCATTGATCTGTAGTTTAGGTAAGTTACTCTCCATGACGATCGGGCCTCCGCTGAAGCCAAAGTCGTACATGAGACGTAGGAAGCCATTCTTCAACTCTAACAGGAAGAACTTGTCCTGGAATTAATTATTGAACAGTTTTTTTCTAGTCATTTTTCCCCAGTAACATGACGCAGAAAAAGTATTGGTAAATCTCTCTATGCTCTCTGAAGAATTGCAAGGCATAGCATTGCATCACTGACTGACACTATGTTGCTTGTTCAAAAATAAAGGGGACATTTTCGCCACTATATTTACCTCGGTGACCATGAGTAACAGGATGCCGTTGTTTGCTACTGTCCGAACAGCAATGTCAAACCGGGTGACGATGCCAAATTTACCCCTCCTCTCCATGTTGTTGATGAGGGCATATCCAGTTCCGTCAAACAGGTAGCTGGCGATACGACTCTGCGAGAATGCCAGCTTATACCTGATACGGCAAAGAAAACAATGTTAGAGTTAAGTCGAAATGAAGCGACTTGCCTGAAGGAGCCTCCGATGGAGACGTGGACTCTTTAAGGGCAGAGGTAATATCTAATGTTCCCAACAGAAAACGTATATAGACAAGATACAGTACGTCATACCTGGGACAAGGTGTTGAAGCAACTACATCCATCTTGTGCGTCTGTTTGAAATTGTACAGACTGATGACATCATTATTTAAAGAGGCCAACTCGATGCAGCCCACAAAAGGAGCTAGGCTGAGTGCAGGTGGAAGCTACAAGGAAAAACAAAACATTCAGAATCTTATCTTGGAAGGAAAAAGTAAATAGAGAGTCAATACTGATTCAATTCTGCTGTGTCAGTGGTCCATGAGTGAAGTACAGTTTACATCATTGTACGATGGAAATGGTCTGCTACGCATTAGCCAATGCCACAGAACTCTGATCAGAGGTCGATGTCATATCCTGTTAGAAAGTGATACCGTACCCTGACGTCAGCGGGGACGCCACCCACGAAGAAGACAGTGTCTTCAGGGTCCAGGTTGAACAGGGAGTCGGTGCCAAAGGCTTCGCCCTTTTGGATGAACTTCTGCTCGTCAGTGGACGTCTGACTGGGCACAGTCAGGAACACTTTTCCATGTCTGCCCAGCCTGTCAAAACAAAGACACAAATAAGCGTGAATAATCAGTCCCATCAACACCGTTGCATACTGCATGGGCAGAACAGCCTCATGAATCCCTGTGAGTGGTTAGACGAGACAGATGTCCTGTCTGTGGGAATGGACGGACGGTCTTTAGCAAGGTTGCAAATCTGTACTGTATGTGCTTTAGCCAAGTTCTTTGTCATCGCTTGTCCTTCATGAAACATGTATGGCATGACGACAGACACGACAGATGTCTTGTCTAATAAGCATTCGTTGATCTTCTACCAGGCTATGCCAGTCTATCTGTGCGACTGGATCTGTTGCTTAGGTAACACACTACTGTACCTCTCCACTTTGATGAGGTTGAAGACTGGAGGCCATTGGCTGACAGGCTTTGAACCCAGCGGGATTTCAACATCTTCCCCTCCCAGGTTGTAGATGTACACCAGGTTGTCATTCTTGATGGCCAGACCCATGTAGTCCTTCTTACCCTATATGATATGTAGGAGAGAAACCAAGGTGACAGGTTTTATACAGCACAGTGCCTGTATTGTAATATTGAATCCCTGCCTGCGATCTTATTCAGGAAAATCTCCTAATCTTTGCTTTATAAAACCAACGAAGGGTCACAGAGCGCCATTTCTAAGCATCAAGCAGACTTACACAAACACCGCTGCATAATTTACAGCAGTGGCAGAATCACCAGGGTAAGCAGCATCATTAAAGAGAACAGAGAGGCCCAGAGAGAGCTCCTGTGGGTGGGGGGGTAACGGCATTTATGTAAATGAGCCCCGACTTTGGCGGCAGTGGCGCACACAACAGGCGTCTCCCGGAAACCTTTTGAAAAAGGCAACTGTCTCAAAGGCCTCTTCTGCTCACATGATCACAACAAACCATTCATCTGCACACAAGCTGCTCTCGCCCTTTTATCTCAAGCCATCCTCAGGGTCCAAGTCTGGGAACTATCATTAGCAGATCTGGGCCATTCTGCAACCCCCTTCTCCAACCCACCCACTTCTTGCACACAATAGAAAAACACGTCAGCATTATCACAGGGGCTGTTGCGCTATATGCTGGTCTATGCTAGCCTGATCCCAGATGTGTTTATGCTGTATGGCCAACTTCCATGGTTGTGGCATGACAACAAAAGGAGTCGGCTATACAGGACAAGTAGATCTGAACCCAGCACCAGCCCAGCTCCCTATTTCCTAACCCCCCCCTCCCCCCAGCCTCCTCACATTTCTGTCTCCCAGATAGAAGATGAAGCGGTCCTCAATAGGGTCCTTATCTGGGTCCACCCTGATGAACAGACTGATGGTGGTCACTGTCTTAAGGTCCGCCACATTGATGTGGGGCTGCACTTCAACCGACGACTGACCGTTGAACTTCATGGACACTTGGACCTACAGTATGGTGTAACAAAACATGATATACAGTGCCTTCGGAAAGTATTCAGGCTCCTTGACTTTTTCCACATTCTGTTACGTTACAGCCTTATTTTAAAATGGATTAAAGAAATTTCATTATGGGGTATTGTGTGTATATCGATAAGGAAAACAACTATTTTATCAATATTAGAATAAGGCTGTAACTTAACAAAATGTGGATAAAGTCAAGGGGTCTGAATACTTTCCGAAGGCACTGTATCTGTGTCATACAGGACTCGATTATGAACAAGACTTGGGATTATAGTAACACAAGACTGTACAGGGCTTTTCATTGGTGGTGATAGGTGATAATATTGACCTTCTTGGCCACACTCCTGGCCTGGGCGATGAGCTCTCTGATCCTCATGATGTTGGTGGTCACGTTGTTCACTGGCTTCTTCTCAATAACACGCAGCTTGTCCAGCAGCTCAGGAACCAGCTCAGACAGGTTCTCAACTGAAAAACCCACCATGGATGGAGAGGATTACCACTTACTAGTTTGAGGGTAATGCTTAGTAATTTAGTCTTCTCTGTCGAGGATTGAAATACTGTAGAAGTGTTGATGAGTATACTGTACCTGCTTTCCCAGCAGAGACTACAGCGCGGTCAAAGGCTGCAGCAGAGTAATCTTGGTTCTTCATGTTGGTGGCCCACTCCTCCACCTTCTCGTGGATGGGGGTGATGGTCTGCAGGACCTCCACAGAGCGGTTCAGGGTGCCTTCAGCCACCTCCTTGGTGAGCTCCAGACGCTTGGTGGTTCTGCCTGGAAGATCAAAGTGGAATTCAGAACAACAAATTCAGTACCGAGATGAGGAGAGCAGTGAATGGCAGTGAATACAATGATGTGCATGTCAGAGACCCTAGATAGGCTATGGTCCGGAACAAGAATGTGTTTTACCTGGCTCAATTTCCTTGATGTCTTTCAGTACTTCCTCTAGTTTTTTGGTGTTGTCATCCATGGTCTCCTTGGTCTCCTCAATATATTTAATCTTGTCCAGAACCTCAGTTTCAACCTCTGTTGAGACAATTCACACATGAATCATCGAGGAGAACCCGTACAGTCTAGTCTAAAAATAACCAGACATTGCCCAATCTAAAAAATGTCATACCAAGTTGCTCAGAATGCAATGAAATAGATTCCTTGAAGATGTTGTCACTCTGGGTCTTCAGGAACCCCAGCTGTGTGTTGATCCCGTTGGTGGCCTGCCGTAGACAGCACAGTTTTAGCTTATCAATTGAAAACCACTCTATATTAGCCTAAATACTGTATGTAGCTAACTGCTGCGCATTTCGGACAACCTACATCCTCAGCTCTTGTTGCTAAATCCAGTGTTGTCAGGCCAGTCATGTTGGCCTCTTCGATGTACTGGACTATGTTGTTGTACACATTGGCTGCAACCAGAGCCTTCTGCACGAATCCGTTGGCATCGCTGCCTTTCAGATCACTAGGTGGAAAGAAACGTACAACAACGTCAAGGTCTAGTTGGAATCTTTGTAAAGCATTAAGGGTAAAGAACATAGCTGTAGTGTTGGCCTGCTTTTAACTGTGATACTACTACTGTACTACTCATTTGTGCTTCAAGTAAAGTGTGATTGATTGTTGATCCGTTTTGAATAATGTTCAGTGGTAGTTTTGTTCTTGAATGTGGTGTGCATTATAATGGAATAAAGTGGATAATCGAGTCGTGTTTAGCAGTTGGTTGTTTGGTTCTACAATGTGATGTGCATTAGAGGGATGCCATTATGAGATCATTACTATATGACATCACTACTACTCACTACTCCAGCTCTGTAGCTTGATTCTGTAGATCCGTTGCGTGGTCCTGGGCTCTCTGGACTAGGTCTCTGTCTGCCAGGGACAGCGCCTCAGTCTTCTCCTGCAACAGCTTGCTGGCACCATCGATCGCAGCGTGGTACTCAGTCACGTTCTACACAGATACAGACCCCATTCCAGGACTTAACTAACAAAGTTACGTCTGAATGATTCTATTTCACCACTGACTTAACCAATAGAGAGCCAATTGACTTAAAGGGATACCTTGGGATTTTGGCAATGAAGCCCTATGCTTTCCATTAATGCCCAGCCATTATGCTAATGCTAGTTAGCAACATTCTTCACGCAGAGACATACCAATGGTATCCACAAGTTCATCTGACTCTGGGGAAGAATACAAAGTGCTTCATTTCGAAAATCCTGAAGTATCCCCTCAAAAAGGGAATTGTATAACCTGTTAAAATCTGAGCGATTGTTTTGTGTCCTGTACAGGGTCTGGCAAATGTTGGTGGGTTATAAGAATGAAGTTCTTACCTTTCTAACAGTACTAAGCATGTGTTTGTAGTACTTATAGTTTTGAAACCGAAATGTACTTTATGAGGTATACAATATCATGAATCGTTTAGAAAATGCCATCAGAGGGCGTCAGAGTTTGCAGCAGCGTTTTTGATCTCATGCAACCTCAAAAAATGCCCTAATATCATTTTGGGTGTCTGTTAGATTTGTCATGGATTCATACAAAGTGCATTGACAATACGTGGTACTCTCCCTGTCATGCCATACAGTGCCTTTAGAAAGTATTCACACCCCTTGACTTTTTCCACATTTTGATGTGTTAAAGCCTGAATTCAAAAGGGATTCCATTTAGATGTTGTGTCACTGGCCTACACACGATACCCCATAATGTCAAAGTGGAATTCTGTTTTGAGACATTTTGACAAATTAATAGAAAATGAAAAGTTGAAATGTCTTTAGTCAATAAGTATTCAACCCTTTTGTTATGGCAAGCCTAAATATGTTCAGGAGTAAAAATGTGCATAACAAGTCACATACAAGAGGACCACAATGGAAATAAGTCCCAGACTTTACTGTGTGTTATCCTCAATGATTTTATTAATGTGCATGTATGGCTTTTAAGTTTTATGTGTGCTTGTTTTTTAAAATGGTTGAATTAATAAACTAAACTAAACTAATAAGTTGCATGGACTCACTCTGTGTGCAATAATAGTGTTTAACATGGTTTCTGAATATCTGTAAGATCCCCCACCTGAGCAGTGAATTTCAAACACAGATTCAACCACAAAGACCAGGGAGGTTTTCCAATCCCTTGCAAAGAAGGGCACCTAATGGTAGATGGGTAAAAAAGACATTGAATATCCTTTTCAGCAGTGATTAATTACACTTTGGATGGTGTATCGATACACCCAGTCACTACAAAGATACAGGCGTCCTTCCAAACTCAGTTGCCGGAGAGGAAGGAAACCACTCAGGGGTTTCACCATGAGGGCAATGCTGACTTTAAAACTGTTACATAGTTTACTGGCTTTGATAGGAGAAAACTGAAGGTGGATCAACAACATTGTAGTTACTCCACAATACTAACCTAAATGACAGTGTGAAAAGAAGGAAGCCTGTACAGAATACACATTTTCTAAAATATGCATCCTGAATCAGGCACTAAAGTAAAACTGTAAAAGATTTGGCAACAAAATTATCTTTATGTTCTGAATACAAAGTGTTATGTTTGGGGCAAAACCAATACGACACATTACTGAGTACCACTCTTCGTATTTTCAAGCATGGTGGTAGCTGCATCATATTATGGGTATGCTTGTCATCGGCAAGGACTAGGGAGTTTTCTTTTGGATAAAAATAAATGGAATAGAGTTAAGCACAGCACAATCCTAGAGGAAAACCTTATTCAGTCTGCTTTCCAACAGATACTGGGAGTCCTTTCAACTTTCAGCAGGACAATAACCTAAAACACAAGGCCAAATATACACTGGAGTTGTTTACCAAGACGACATTGAATGTTCCTGAGTAGCCTAGTTACAGTTTTGACTTGAAAATGGCTGTCTAGCAATGATTAACAACTAACTTGAAAGAGCTTAAATAATTATTTTAATAATAATTTGCCAATATTGTACAATCCATGTGTGCAAAGCTCTCAGAGACTTATCCAGAAAGACTCACAGCTGTAATTGCTGCCAAAGGTGATTATAACATGTATTGACTAAGGGGTTTGAATACTTATGTAAATTAGAAATATTTTTATTAAAAAAACATTTACCCCCTTTTTCTCCCCAATTTTGTGATATCCAATTGGTAGTTACAGTCTTGTCCCATCACTGCAACTTCCGTACGGACTCGGGAGAGGCGAAGGTCGAGAGCCGTGCATCCTCTGAAACACGGCCCCGCCAAGCCGCACTGCTTCTTGACACACTTCTTGCTTAACCCGGAAGCCAGCCGCACCAACGTGTTGGAGGAAACACGCTGGCGACCGAAGTCAGCTTGCATGCGCCCGACCCTCCATAAGGAGTCGCTAGAGCACAATGGGACAAGGACATACCGGCTGGCCAAACCCTCCCATAACCTGGACGACGCTGTGACAATTGTTCGCTGCCTCATGGGTCTCCCGGGTCACAGCCGGCTGCGACACAGCCTGGGATCAAACCCGGGTCTGTAGTGCCTTAGACCGCTGCGCCACTCGGGAGGCCCCCAAAATGAGATATTTCTGCATTTAATTTTCAATAGATTTGCAAAACATTTTTTTAAACATGTCTTCACTTTGTCATTATGGGATAGATGGGTGAGGGAAAAAACATCTATTTAATCCATTTTGAATTCAGGCTGTAACACAACAAAATGTGGAACAAGTAAAGGGGTATGAATACTTTCTGAAGGTACTGTGTCCAAAACATGCACTGAAGCAATCCAATCCATCGTAATTACATGTATAATACAGGTGATCTCATTCAGTGATCTCATTCTCATCCAAAATACAAAGCTTTCCGGCATAGGTTAATGGTGACTGTGGTATTTACAAAAAGAGAACAGGCCTTACCTGCACCAGGAGAACCATCTCAGCAACAGTATTCTCAGTGTCCTTGACGAGGTCTTCAGCTGTCTGTAAGGTGTCATTCACAGCTTCGTAGTTCTCCACCAGTATCTGCTGCTTGGCCTGGGAGAGAGATGTTCAGTCATATCTTTGTTTTAGTACAGAGCAGAGGAGGCTGGTGGGAGGAGATATACGATGGACAGGTTATACATTATGTGTAGTGAGTACAGGTTAGGCATGTCTCCCATATGAACACTCTTATCACAAAAGCACATAAATCATAGGAACAATAATATTAAACGTGAAATGAAAAGGATGAAAAATTTGTTTTTTCCCCAAAGAGGCAAGATAGAGATATTTGTTGACAAAGATATAAGTATAGCACAGTAACATTGTCCTACCCCCAGAGTAACCCTGGCTTTGTTCCTGTTGCTACGACTAGTGTTGACCAATCTGCTTAGGGAAGGAAGAGCCCCAGATTATGGGAGGCCTCCTGTTTGGACAGTGCACCATTCATGTCATTGGTTTACAGCAGAGGCCCTGAACCACAATGGGCCCATAATGTCAACTTGGGCATGACAACAGGCCAGTCTGTGTGCTACAAAGAATCCCAATCCCTCAGGTTTTCACACCGTAATGAATAGGACCAACAGGCCTGTTGTATTGTATTTCGGATCTATAAACAGAACAGACACGCCCCACGACTTAAAGAAATGTTAAGGAGCTTTACAAAATGACTGTACACATGATACCCAATTCAATGTCAAGCAGCTGTATTTAACTCTAAGGGGCATAGCCTCTTTATATGGGGATATGATTGTGTGGTGCAGTAATGTATCTCCCCCAGTTTGTGCCTCCTAACAATCCAATCCAACAGCTGTTTCTGTGTTACTGTTCTCTACTACTAAATACCACGGGTAATTGAGTTCTCTGGCAGACTTTGGGAACAACAACAATCCCCATACAGATGGAGAGAAATATCTGGTCTATTCCTTGGCAGGAGCAGGACAGTGTTGCTTCCCAGTGATAAAGCCAAGCTGAACTCCTACAACATTCAGAGAAGAGATAGAGGTAGACGGCACTGAGGCAGAACTCAACAACATCACACTCCCCCAGAGCAGGCTTGAGCTGCACTTATCGTTTTAGCAGGGCGTTCTCACAGTGAACTGTAGTAATAAACCCAAGCGGACGAACACAGAGAGCTGGAAACCAGAGAGCCAGGGAGTCAGGAAATCAGTCAGAGAGTCAGAGGGTCAGGGAGGCTGGGAGTCAGGGAGTCAGCTAGAGACATTTGGGGAGCCAGGACGAGAGTGGCTCCCGGCGGCACGGTTTGGGCCAAGCGGACCCCGGGGGTTGTGGGAAGTTACCTCACTCCTCTGGAATTTGACGGTGTTGGCTTTGTTCATGTCCTCTGTCTCCTGCACAGTGTTGGCAGCCTTCTGGAGGATCTCCTGGGCCTCAGAGAGCTTTTTGGTGAAGCGGGAGAGCACCTCCTGTACCGGGGCCATGCGGCCTTCCGTACTGATCAGCTTCTTCTCCAGCTGACGCACGTTTCTAAGGACTGAACGACACACAAATGGGACCCCAAACGCAGCCTTTTGTAACAAACCATCAAAAAATGTGTGTGTGTGTGCACAAGCACGTGTTTTCCTCACGGTCGTGGGCCTCCGTGGACTCATCGGTGGCGGTGGGCTCTCGTGGGGACAGGTCCAGTTTCTTCATCAATGTCACCATGCCCTCGGCCATGGCCGTCTTCTTTCTGATGACCTCTGGGTCCAGGTCCTGATGGACACTGTAGAGCTCCCAGTCACTGATCATTTCTGTGAGACACAAACGTAACAGGGAGCACAGGGTGAAGGAAGGCTGGGATATGACTGAGGCCTCGTTACCAGAAGCGCCCCTCGAAAACTCAAACGCTGATAAATGGATGACTGTAGGAAATACAGCAACGGGGATTTGGATTTCAATCTTAAGCCAAGGCGTTATTCAAAAGTTATTGGAAATCACATATCAACATTTAGAACATACCTAAAGGCCTATAATAATCACAAGGGAGGTGGACAGTACTCAAAGAGACAGAGCAGTGTAGCTTTAGCAGACCTAAAATTACCTTCAAGGAGTACGTTGAGGGTGGTGAGGTTAGTGGTCAGCTCGTCAGCCAGAGTGACGCTTTGTAGTGTGTCTTCATCCACTCGGTCCCCCATGGACTTCACTACACTCTCCTGGCCCACCACAAACACCAGACAGATCAATGACATAGTCAAGACAAACACCACAAGAACACACAAATCAATCACACAGTCCGGACACTACCACTACAGCTCAATAAAATAGATGTGATGGCTCTGAGAGATAAGCTAACTGATCTACACTCCCCTACTTATTTATTTGGACAGTGAAGCTAAAATATTCTCACTGGCTCTATACTCCAGGATTTTGTATTTGAGGTCAAATGTTTTTTCTCTGGCGACAGTACAGAATGTCACCTTATATTTGAGGGTATTTTCATACATATCTGTTTTACCGTTTAGAAATGAAAGCACTTCATGTATCTAGTCCCCCCATTTGAGGATGTCATACATTTTTTGGGCAAATTCACTTGTTAGTGTATTAAAATTGGTCAAAAGTTTAGTAATCTGCCCCATATTCCCAGCATGCAATAACTACATCAAGCTTGCAACTCTACAAACTTCTGCAGGTGGACTTTATTTCACCTCCAGCGTAATGTAAACAGTGGAAGAGGGAGGAAGAGGAGTGCAAGTGAGTTAGATGAGCGATGAAGGTGTCCTCTTACCGTCTCTGCCAGATGGTTCATGTCTGAGAGTAGAGCAGCACTGGCCTCCTCCAGCTGCCCTGTCTGTGTCCTCATCATAGATGACTTATTTCTCCAGTTCATAAACTGAGTCTGAAAACAAAACGGGAGAAGTTAGATACACTTACACAATACTATTACAATACAGTCTATGCGTGTTAGGGTTGTGAGAAGAGAATTGTGTGATGTGCACTGTACAATGTTTGGTGTATTGGTTGGTTAGTTGGTTGGGTGGTTGGTTGGGTGTTTAGTGTGTGAGATTTGCCAATATCCAGCGGCTTTGTAATAGTTAAACTCCCGAAGTTGCTTATTTCTCTTGTTTAAATCAGAATGAACTGATAATATAGGTGTGCATCAACATGATTGAGTCCCGACTATATCAGCGTGAGCAGAAAGAGAGGCTGTACTCTACCTGCAGACGGTGGGCGGTGTAGTTGTAGTACTTGAGCCTGTCATTGGCTGCAGCCCCAGTGGAGATGTTCAACACACTGACCTTCACCTGGTCCAGCGTTTTATTGGACAGCCTCAGGTCACCAGTCAGGTGCCAGATACACTCATCACAACCTGATAGGAGGGAGGAGCCAAATGACGACAAAATTATTTTCTATGTCATTTTCCAACACAAATAAATAGTTGTTTAATGATGAACTGAAATGTCTTTTTTTTTAATTTCTAACCAGGCCCTCTTACTGATGTTGCAGGGGTTGACCATGGCTGCTTCTGGCAAACACTCCCCAGTGTGCATGTCACAGTGCCCGCTAGCACAGTCACATTCTGGATGGAAGAAACAGACATACACATGCACCTCATATATAGCTACAGTTGATTACATGTGGAGTTCCCTTCATCAAGTCGAATGCTTTATCAGCCGGACACGTGAGAGTCAGTCTGGGTACCAAAAATATGATGGAACCCATGGTGAGTATTATGGCTGGGAAGGAGTGCTGCTGCACGTGCTGAGTGGTTTGGTACTGGCTCTGACCGTGTACTGTATATAGCTTCCTCTCTTAGTTCTTATTGCTCATGTTTTGTATTTTCTTATAATTGATACTTTTGAATACTGTGCTGTTGGGTAGGGCTTGCAAGCGAAAGGTGCAACATGCCAAAATCGCTCCGCTATTGCCTGGATGCTAAAATTCTAAAAGTTCGGACTCATTTCTGTTTATGTGACAAAACAATCTATGCATAGTGTAGAGAATCATTGTGCCATCTAAACCACTGTGGAATACCTTATCAATAGCCCAAAATATTGTATTTTCAGCTGTTTGAAGCTGGTGTACAAAACCTAAAGTAAAAGACGCAAAACCGAAAGTTAAGAATGGGCAGCATAGAAATAGCGCAATAGATCTACCGCTTCTTAGACTTGCTTTCAATGAGAATGACAGTTCTACAACTCACATTTCTACGTGAATTTGGTTGGGTTGCCCAAAAGTTACAATAGCAGCTTTAAGCATTTCACTGTACTTGCACACGTGACAAATAAAACTTGAATTTAGTTCCCTGGTTCTCTATACTGTGGCTGTGGGATGATTTTGGCAGCTGGCCAGATTAATTGGGGCTGGGCGGTGATGTCAGAGGAAAGTTGGATGCTAGCTGCAGTTTGTCCATGTGATTGTGTACAAATGTGTACAGCTGGCCCCGGGGTTGCAGATTGCAGCAGATGCCTGCCTGACATCATGTATGAGTGGGTGTGAGAACAGTGGACTAACTAGCTAGCTGCAGTAAAAACTCTGGGGAAAACAATTTCGGTTCCGAATGTTTGACCAAACTGGTCTGGGTGGTTTATGTTCTTGAGTGTGTGAAACACAGAGAGAGAGAGTGACAGACACTAGCTTTTGATTCCAGGATTTCCTGCATGTGGGTGATTGAAATGGGAGTAGGGTCACACATGGCTTACTCTGGCACCCTGAGGGGCCGTAGTTCCAGTGGTCTGGGAGGCAGCGCTCGCAGTATCGGCCTCCGGCCCCTGGTTGGCACTGGCAGCTGTGGGTCAGAGGATGACAAGTAGGCCGGAGACCGGCAGCCCCACAGTCACACCTCCGGCAGCCCTGGCAACCGTTGAAACCTGTGTGACCCTCCTAAAGCACATTATAGACACAAGCCTTATAGTTAGTTTTGCTTGCTGTTGTTGTTCATGCTGTTGTTAACTATATACAGGTGTATTCACAGTAGCCTAAACAATTTTGTCTGCTCTCTTCTCCACCTGCTTTGCTTAGTTATCAGGGCAGACTGTCCAACAGTGTGAATGTGTGTCCACATGGTCGTACGGCTCACATTGAAAAGGCCCCTGAGTGACTCACCTCACATCGGTCACAGAGTCGGCCGGTGACGCCAGGCTTACAGTGACACGTCCCGGTCCTGTCGTCACACGATCCTGTCCCGCACTTGCTGCACTCACACGCTGTAACACAGGACACACACATAGGTAATACAGCGCGGGTCACAGAAGCGTGACATGGTCACAATGGAAAAGGTTATTTTTGCCCTTGCGGAGGACAATACATGTACATACACACACGCCAAACTATGTAAACACACAAAATGGACTTTGTTTCACATAGAGCTTTGTAATTGGCGTATGTCTATAACACCCATTATGAGCAACACAGGGGGGAATTGTCAGAGCTCTACCTGAAGACAACGCCATAGCAAGCCTTTTAAGACAAAGAGCAAGGTAAAAGCAGGGTTCAAATGCAACATAAAGCATTTTACTGCTCATGAACACATCTTCACCCTCCAGACAAGTGGGTATCATCTTCAGACGTATAAATATCTGTTTTGTTCTCTATGTTTTTCCATGGATAGTCTTCATTGACAGTAGGGCTGACCTGTATTCGTGGAGCAAGGGCCTTAGGGTTAGTCATGTTTAATAGTACTCTTGCCAAGTTGGCACGCACCTCTGCAGTTCTTGGCACTGATGGCATCACCGTAGAAACCCGGGGCACACCGTTCACAGTTGGCTCCAGACGTGTCCCCCCAGCAGTTCTGACAGAAGCCGGTCACGTTGTGGCACTCATTGAAGATGTGGTTGGGGTCCGAGTTACCGTTACAGTCGCACCTCTTACAGGAGTCACCAATCATCATGGGGTTGCCAGAGAAACCTGGAGCACATCTGGGTGAGGAAGACGCAAGGTGATTGCCAATAATTGTTTGACTTAGGGTGTCTTATCACTTATACTGAAACATCATTATTTGTAAGTATTTCCAAATATTTTCCTTTCAGGTTCAGAAAAATTGGCCCATATTCAACATGTAGAAATAGGGGAAAATGCAAGATTTTCATTTGTGGCTATTTGAGCTGATTTAATGTTATGAGTGTAATTGCTCCCATGGTGGAGTTGCAGTAACTAATGGTTGTGGCCAAGCCAAGTCCCTGTCAGCACTGACCTCTCACAGTAATGTCCAGCATAGCCCTCTTGGCACTTGCACCGTAGGATGTTACTGCTTCTGTCACAGTGCTCTGCAAAGCTGGCCAGACACACAGGGGAAAGAATGTCAGTCAGTGAGCTCTGCCCGCCAACACACAGCCCACTGGGCACAGACGTAATTTTGACATCTAGTTCTGATTTACATTTGGTTGAGTCGTCAACTAACGTGAATTAAACATGAAATCAACACAAAATGGCACCATGTCATTGGATTTCGATGACAACTTGGGTGAGAGGAAGACGAAATTCCTTTACACTGATGACTTTTGGCAAATTCAATCCGTTTTTTTTTCACGCTGATTCAACGTCATCAGTTTTGTGTATATAAATATATATATATTTTTTTTTTATGAAGTGGGAACAACGTTGATTCAACCAGTTGCCCAGCGGGAGGTTTCTCCCTGCAGGGCCGACACAACAGTAGGGTCTGGAGGTACATGCGCTGTGGCTTACTTGTTGGAGGGGATCGAGAGGGGACAGGCGCACGGCCGGCAGGAGTGACGTCCGTATGTGTTGACGTCAGGCATGTATCCGTCTTCACAGATCTCACAGAAATTCCCAGTGGTGTGGTCCTGACATGACTGTATGGTAGGGGAGAGTGGGGTAAGTTGAGCTACCCTTGTTTCTAGGAAACCATACACAAAATTCATAATTTGACCAAATATTTAGGAAGAGCCTATCCTTTAATGGAGCCTGTGAAGGGGAAAGAAACACATATAAAAGTGGTAAATAAGTCAAAGAAATGTATTTGTGTTAGAGGTTTCATGACGCTTGTATCTAAACCAAAGTAGATCATTTTAAGATTGTTCTATACATCAGTTGGGGTCTCCATAAGCTTCATTTAAGGTCCTAAACCTAGCATGAAAGTGCATCCTTGTGGCTGTGTGAGCTAATATAGTCTAAATGTTTGCCTTGGGGTAAGTTGAGCCAATGGTTGAGCAAATGGAAGTGTTTTCTTCCCAGGCGTAATGCAAGGCATTATCACTGGGATATGCGGTAACAACAGAGCCTAGCCTATGTTAAAAGTGTTAAAAAAAAGTACAAAGTGTTTGTTTGCTGCTAAGCCGGTGTAAAAAGTTGCTTAAAATGATTAAAATACCAAAATGATTGTGATTGTGTTGAAATGTGTTTGGGAAATAAAGATAAACATGGTTTTTAAAAGGTAGGGGTAATATTTATTTCAGTACAGGAAGTTGTAGGCGGTTTAAGTTACCCTATCCCTCGGCTCAACTAACCCCATGCCCGGAGTAAATTGTGCCAAGAAACCACTTTTTTTTGGACAAGCTACATTTTCAAAACTGCAATGTTTACATGAATTCTGATTATTTCCAGGGATACTCATCAAC
This sequence comes from Oncorhynchus mykiss, assembly GCF_057628025.1. Lineage (NCBI taxonomy): Eukaryota > Metazoa > Chordata > Actinopteri > Salmoniformes > Salmonidae > Oncorhynchus > Oncorhynchus mykiss. Next base: position 63,785,374 of record NC_143025.1, on the reverse strand, counting down.
CTAAAATATATGTAGATATCTTTGTGAGAAAGAATACTATATTTCCCTTGATGGAGTGATATTATATATATATATATAAACTCTACCCTAAAGAGTGTAATCTAGTTGAAATATATTACTGATATAATAGTATTATGATTAATCAAGAGGAGGTAATACATGGGAAAAGACTTACTATACAAATACCAGTGATCTCCTCACAGGTTTCTGAATGGCCTTTGCAGTTACATGGTAGGCATTTGTTCTGGTTACTGAGGAAATATCCTCTTGCACACACCTAAGAGAGGGAACATGAGGGAGATGTTTGTAAACAGAGTACAACCCCAGTTTCCCACAAGTACAAATTTGCCCCTGAACCTGATCTGTCTAAAATGAACCAGTTTAATGGCTGCAGAAGTAGAAACACATTGACCAGAGAGCAGCTGGGTTCCTGACGTTAATGCCAAGTTGCTAACGAGGCACTCTATCATTCAACAGCAATTTCAGAAAGTAGAGCACCTGGAATCGTTTTGGCCAGCCTGGCTTAGGTTGGTCTGTCATCAATGGGATACAACGTTCCACTGTTTTCCACAACATCTCTCATCAAACACACTCACATTCCTTCGTGGGAGAAGATGCTCTCTTATTCAGCTACTGTAAGATGTGGAAGTTAAGCACAGTACATGACCTGGGGGGAAAAAGTATGACGTACTCGATACTGCTCTGTTATATATTTACAGAATGTCAGTTACACCAAAACATTTGTGCCAAATTCACTCTGCCACTTTTTCTGCCACCGGTAGTGCTGTGGACTAAAGTGCAGGGATGTGGGAACGACAGTCCCGGCTCCGACACCTCTAGAGTTTCTCACTCGCACGGCCGACACGGAATTTATGAGACAGTACTTTTAGTCATCCCACGTCTGGTACATGTAAATCCACTTCGAGGTGGTTTCCTGCTGTAGTGTGATGTCAGAGTTCAGTAACCCCCCCCCCCCCCACACACACACATCACTTTGATCTTCAGTCACCCCATTCAAAGAGCACAGTGATCGTACAATACCACTCTGTTCATGTTGGCCTACTGTAAAGAATGCCAAGTTTGCCTCCCCCCTTGCTCCATACAGAGTGGCTGGGACAAATACATCATACATTGCAGAGATACTGTATGCTCCCAGTTGTGATGCATATTTTCCCCTTGATTTATTCATGAGCAGGCCGTGAGACAGAGAAATGCCTCTCCAGTGAACTAATGTGGAACATCCTGTGAACAGCAGTGCTTTCATGACCGGGGCAGATTTTTCCCTGTAGCCCCTTCCTTCCAGTGTCTTTCCTGACCGATAGTACACAAACTAAATAAGAACAGACTTATACATCACATTGTTACGATGTTATAGGATGTCCTGGTTATAGTTCAATCAATTCTACTGACCTTATGCACGCACACATACAGTATGTTTGCATTACAATTGATGACACACTTTTTTTTATTGAACTTTTGATTGAATAATTAGCAGAGAAGAAGAACCTAGACCAGACATGATGTAAAATGATCTGACTGTGCACTGGGACGATAAGCAGTCTAGAGATCCATATCACAGATGAGGTCATTGGACAAGGGTTCTAAGTCCACCACAGAATGTTAGTCCACCGGTTTTAGCGGTGGCTGACAGTGCTGAAGAATGACCCTTCATTGCTAATGACTGGATTTAGAATGATTAGCTGTGTGACATCCTGTGACGGGTCAAACAGCTGGACGATGCATCCACAACCAGACCCGTGGGACAAGAGGTTCCTGGGAAAGATGGAGCAGAATCAGCAGATGGTTTAGTGTGGGATAGGCTGTGTCCAAATGGCAACCGATTCCCTACATAGTGTACTACTTTTGACCACCAAGGCCAATACAGTAGGGTTCTGGTCAAAAGTAGTGCAATATGTAGGGAATAGTGTGCCATTTAGGACTCAAGTGTGTATACAACCCAGTAGCCTTTACACCACGTCATATCTAATTACATTATTTCCTGTTCGTATTAATGCTTTCATTAAAATGTAATTTGGTTTCGAATCCCCTATCATTCAAAAACCAAGCCCAAACTTTGGGTGATATTTCCCCTGGGCATAGGGAGTAATCCTGAGATACTGAACATGAACCCCTCAATAAGAATTCACAGCATGGTGAATGCTCTAATCTGCTCCTAAATGGCATGAACATTGAAATAATGGACATCTGTAGCCCTCTGGTCCACTGTGAATGTCCTCGGTATGTGAGCAATTTCGGAACTTCTCCTCTGTGTGCCCACTACCGTAGAGAACAAAGATGACATTCACCACGCGGTATAGCCTCTCTGTGTTTCATATGCAGCAGCATGTTCCAAAGACTATGTCACTGGGGCTCCACTTCTAACAGGACTGAACACTGTTAAATGGTATGTGTTTATCACTAGCTGTTCATATCATGTGTTCAGAAGTGCTGTAGTAGGCCTATGTTATTAGATTCACAAGATTGACCATGAGTCTGCCTCTATCTCTGCCTCTGGGACAGCGCTGAATAAATACAGTGGGTTTTTAGCTCAGGCAACAACAAAAAAACAAGAATGGGCTTCAAACAGGAATCCAGTCCAAAATCTACATCTCTTCAGGCCTGAGGCTGTGAAATCTCGCTCTCTTTGCAATGGGAACAACAAACCATATGCCTCCCTGATTCCACTGCTCACCAATAAGGGGCAGATAGCTTATTGACTTTGGCCCTGGTGAAGGCTTCAGTCCCTGGTTTAGTGGTAAACTCCTCGGAAGACACTGGGGGGAAAAGGGCCTGGTTAGGTCATGTGAATTTCATCATAATCCAAAAACAGAGCAGAGACGATATGTCTGCAGTGGAGAGGCCTCATTCTCCTCATGGGACAATGGTATTTGAATGCTCACAGAACAAGTAAACAATCTTCACATTTCACAAGAGGCGGAAGATCGTCAATTCTCAATTGGAACACTATGGGGGGTCTGCTTCCTGCCCCTCCGCCACACAAATCTAGCTATTAAACTCATTGTTCTTACATTAGTCTAGCTCTGGACACATTGTTTTGCCTGTGTCCCCCTGAGATAGAAGAAGGCATCTTTAAACTCGAGGCCCATTATAGGGGTCCCATTTGGCCCCACAAACAGGAAATACCAGCCTGTACCCAGTCTACCCACTATAAATACATCAGCAGCATGTCACGTATTGTTTCTCATACTCTTTCTACCCGCTGTGTTCCCTCTATGTGTGTTGCTCAACACTTGGCAGCTGGTTTCCATTAGGGCCCTATCGGGGGGCCAGCGGGTGCCAGTGGAGAATGGCACGGCCCTCATCGAGATCTCGGCTGGAGCTCCTCCGCTAACAGCCCGACCCCAGGCAGAAAAAAGAGAGGGTTGAGAGGCAGCACTGAGTGGCCAGAGTGCGGCCATAGAGATATAGATCCACACAGCAAGATCCTCTCACACCCAAACCACCCCAGCACTTCACAAATGTCTACGAAGCACAATGACTAACTCACAAACCTGTCTGTCTTACAGTGGCTCTCAAATATAAACCCGCTAGGGTTTAGCTACAGAGGCATTCAGCACAAGTCTTTGACATGACACAGTCCAAAGGACAGGACTCTTTCCACAAAAAAAAAAAAAAAAAGTTTGTAACAACAACAGGCCCTCTATATTTAGCTGCGATAAGGCACTGGAAGCCTGCTATGCATCCTGTACCAGCCAAGCAGAGGAAAAAACTAAAAGTCTGGTCTTACTTTTACCACCGAACGCTGTTCCAAATCTAAACCGTTGGGAGCCGCTGGGCAGACGATCCCTGAGAGGATGATGGAGAAAAGAAGGCAGAGGCATGGCAGAGCTCTAGTAGCAGACATGTCTGTGTGTAAGTCCAGTGGGGCACTGCTCCCTCTCTGTCTCTCCCTGTCCCGTCTGTCGGGAAGTCTCTCTGGGACACAGGCAGCTCTCTCCCTCGCTCCACTGCACCCGTTGGTTTCACTTTTCCACTGGTCCGACCTCCAGATGCGGTGCCTGCGCCAGCCCAGCCCCAAGTCCTGTAAACTGTGTGTACTTCCTCCTCTCCCTCCTCCCTCTCTCTTCGACTCCCCCCTACGCCTCTCTCAGTGGACCTGCCTCTCCCCAGAGCCTGAGCTTAAATCACATACATATGGGAAGTCTGGAGAGAGTGGGAGGGGGGGGGGGGTGAATTGAGGGAGGGAGGGAGGGAGGGAGGTAAAGAGAGAGGAGGGAAGAGAGAGTGGGATAGGAGATAGTTGAATTGAGAGGGGGGGAGAGGGTGAGAACGAGAGAGAGAGAGAGATGGAGAGAGGGGGGAGAGAGAGCAATAGAGAGTTCACTAGACTAGTGTGTATGTCCAGCAGACAGACAGACAGACAGACAGTGTAGTGTAGACATCCAGACGGCATATCTACCGCTGACTGTCAGAGTCACATTGAGTGCTGTCTGGCAGCAGTCGCCTCCGTTTGCAGGGTCCGTGTGTGGCACCCTTTTCCCTTGGGGGCCTGAGTAGCAGACACAACCCCCAAACCCCCTCAGACCCCTATCCCTTCCCCCTCTGCTCCACTCGTCCAGGAAGAGAGGGCAGCCGGAATAAGCCTCAGCACTCTGTCTGTAGTACAGGCTGAAGGAAAACCAGCTGTCCTCCCAACCCACCTCCTCCCCCTTCTCCTCCACCCCTCTCCCTTGCCGGCACCGCCTCTATGTTTGTTTACCCAGGTCAGACCGTCAAAGAAGGTGATTCATTTATGAAAAATGTGTAAGGGTCAGGATGCTTCCACACACCAGGAAGAGGCCGGTAACTGACTGACTGACTGCTACTTTCAGTCACAAAGGAAGTATTGTTCTGTGTATCTGTGTTTATGTGTATGGGCATTTTCAATGCAGAAACTCAAGACTATAAAGTGACATGTCATGCTGGACACTAGATTGTCACAGGGTGATTTTGTTCTCGCTTCATGTCTGCCTACAGAGAGCGTGTTGTAAGCCGTTTCAAATGCGGCTGAGTTGTGCCATTGGTCCTGACTGGACCATGTGGAAGTCATATGTCTCAGATGACCAATAAACAGGTTGTCAAATTCCATTGATGCACGTTAGGGATGGCAGTTAACCGCATCCACTTGAATGAGACACATCAAAGGAGAGCAAACCCCAACCTTTATAACATGCATAGGGTTTCTCTCTCTCACACACAGACACAGCACACACACTGCCTTATGTAAAGTTTGGGAGAGGCTGAGAGCTCATAATATGTTATTATAACCAAAAGCAGCAATTCAGCGTTCTGAAACGCGCACGCTCTCAGCAAGGTTTGTCTTAACTCAGTGAGCACCGTGTAAACAAACTTCTCTGGCTGCATGTTGAAGAGGCTGTTGAGGATACTGTGAGTCTCCTCTTGGTCCCCGGGAGTCCCTCCCCCGTTTGCCCTATTGCACATTGGTATTCGCAGCAGAGGGTCTAGACACAGGGGGAGATCACTCACAGGGCATCGCCTTCTGGAATGATCTGTGGGCTTCACAGAGGTTCACTCCTTCATGGGTAAATCAGTCTGTGGTGGTCTACACTGCCCCATTCAGCCCACTGAGCCCAGGAGTCACAGCAAGGCCATCAATCTGATGAAAAGCTTGGATTGAGGCTCCCTGCCCCTCCTCGCCCACTGAATACGTCAACAGTCATGACGCTGCTGCCCTCTGATCAAAAGACTAAAAACATATCTGATGCGTGGGGCTGCCGCCACCTGAGACCCTCAGTTCTGCATTGTTCATTGGTGTTTAGTGATGTTGTTCTGTGTGCTCTACTGCTTTCAGGATCCTTTCACTGCCCTGAATAATAAGGAGATGAATTAGGTTAGACTACTGCAATGCTCTACTTTCCGGCTGCCTGGGTAAAGCACTAAATTAACTTCAGTTAGTGCTAAATATGGCTGCCAGAATCCTGACTAGAACCAAAAATGTTGATCATATTACTCCAGTGCTAGCCTCCCTACACTGGCTTCCTGTCAAGGCAAGGGCTGATTTCAAGGTTTTACTGCTAACCTACAAAGCATTACATGGGCTTGCTCCTACCTATCTCTCTGATTTGGTCTTGCCGTACATACCTACACGTACGCTACGGTCACAAGACACAGGCCTCCTTATTGTCCCTAGAATTTCTAAGCAAACAGCTGGAGGCAGGGCTTTCTCCCATAGAGCTCAATTTTTATGGAATGGTCTGCCTACCCATGTGAGAGACGCAAACTCGGTCTCAACCTTTAAGTCTTTACTGAAGACTCATCTCTTCAGTAGGTCATATGATTGAGTGTAGTCTAGCCCAGGAGTGTGAAGGTGAACGGAAAGGCTCTGGAGCAACGAACTGCCCTTGCTGTCTCTGCCTGGCCGGTTCCCCTCTTTTCATTGTGATTCTCTGCCTCTAACCCTATTACAGGGGCTGAGTCACTGGCTTACTGGTGCTCTTTCATGCTGTCCATAGGAGGGGTGTGTCACTTGAGTGGGTTGAGTCACTGATGTGATCTTCCTGTCTGGGTTGACGCTCCCAGCCTTGTCTCAGGATGGTAAGTTGGTGGTTGAAGATATCCCTCTAGTGGTGTGGGGGCTGTGCTTTGGCAAAGTGGGTGGGGTTATATCCTTCCTGTTTGGCCCTGTCCGGGGGTATCATCGGATGGGGCCACAGTGTCTCCTGACCCCTCCTGTCTCAGCCTCCAGTATTTATGCTGCAGTAGTTTATGTGTCGGGGGGCTAGGGTCAGTTTGTTATATATGGAGTACTTCTCCTGTCTTATCCAGTGTTCTGTGGGAATTTAAGTATGCTCTCTCTAATTCTCTCTTTCTCAGGACTACCTGGCATGATGACTCCTTGCTGTCCCCAGTCCACCTGGCTGTGCTGCTGCTCCAGTTTCAACTGTTCTGCCTGTGATTATTATTATTTGACCATGCTGGTCATTAATGAACATTTGAACATCTTGGCCATGTTCTGTTATAATCTCCACCCGGCACAGCCAGAAGGGGACTGGCCACCCCTCATAGCCTGGTTCCTCTCTAGGTTTCTTCCTAGGTTTTGGCCTTTCTAGGGAGCTTTTCATAGCCACCGTGCTTCTACACCTGCATTGCTTGCTGTTTGGGGTTTTAGGCTGGGTTTCTGTACAGCACTTTGAGATATCAGCTGATGTACGAAGGGCTATATAAATACATTTGGTTTGATTTGAATTAGAGGCTACTGCTAGCACATTATTTAGGTGTTTTGACAGAGACAGATGCTATCTAATCCCAATCTCCCATTTATCTAACATTTTGGCCTGTCTAACCTTCAGTATGGGCTGAGAATGTCATGGTACTGTATGGAGAAGGGAGTCTTTACTGCTGCACATGAGTGTGTGGTTGATTTAAAGTAAAGATGTGTTTGTTACGATAGATCTTTTCCCTGGCTGCCTAGGCTTACCATGTGGCAGAGAGTGAAAGAGGATCTCCTAGGCTCAGCCACACGGCTTTAAGGGGCAAGGAGGGAGACAACCAGGGGTGAGGGGCAGTGAGGGTTGACTTGTCAGGGCTCTTTTGGACTCTCTGATCTCCCTCTCACTCCAGGAGAGACCGTAAAGCCAGTCTGCACTCCTCCCCTTCCCCCCTACTTTATGTGACCCTGCTCAGCCTAACCCTATCACGGTGGAATGAGGTATACATTTCACAGGCGAAATGACTTGGGGTTAAGTCTAGCACCCAAACGGTTTTCAAAATGAGCTCGAGGACACTGCCTGCTTAGTTGACCATAGACAAGGAAGTTGCAGGAAATGAATTATCCATGTATTTGGAAATCATGTATTTGGAAATCCTCATGAAATCAGTTTTAGTTTCTCTCTTCACTCCCAGACAGTCCTGGCAAATGTCTTGCTTGAGAAACTGCTGTTTGCTAAGAAGCTCTTTTTTTGTTTTGTTACCATTTTAATTGAAAACAATCACAGTAAGGTACTTAATTGTTACCCAGAAAGTATTGATATTGAGATGATAAAAAAAGGAATCCACCAATCTGGAGAAAACAGACAGCTCAAGAGGTACAGTGGCAGGAACAAGTATGTGAACCCTTTGGAAATACCTGGATTTCTGCATAAACTGGTCATGCAATTGGATCTGATCTTCATCTAGGTCACAACAATAGACAACTGTCTGGTTAAACTAACAGCACACAAAAACAATATAGGTTGTCATGTCTTTATTGAACACACCGTGTAAACGTTCACAGTGCAGGGTGGGAAAAGTATGTTTTTAAGAACTTGTTTTTTTACTTCTGTGTTTTGGGTCGTTTTCCTGTTGCATTACCCAACTTCTGTTGAGCTTCAATTGGCGGACAGATAGCCTTACATGCTCCTGCAAAATGTCTTGATAAACGTCGATAATGGCAAGCTGTCCAGGCCCTGAGGAAGCAAAGCAGCCCCAAACCATGACGCTTCCTCCACCATACTTTTGATGTTGGTGTGCTGTGCCTTTTTTTCTCTACACACATAGTGTTGTGTGTTCCTTCCAAACAACTCAATTGTAGTTTCATCTGTCCACAGAATATCCAGGTGCACTTTTAGAAACTTCAGACGTGCAGCAATGTTTTTTTTGGATAGCAGTGGCTTCTTCCGTGGTGTCCTCCCATGAACACCATTCTTGTTTAGTGTGTTACGTATCGTAGACTCATCAACAGAGATGCTAGCATATTCCAGAGAGTTCTGTAAGTCTTAGCTGACACTTTAGCTGATTCTTCTAAACCTCATTGAGCATTCTACACTGTGCTCTTGCAGTCATCTTTGCAGGACGGCCACTCTTAGGGAGAGTAGCAACAGTGCTGAACTTTCTCCATTTATAGAAAATATGTCTTACCATGGACTGATGAACATCAAGGCTTTTAGAGATACTTTTGTAACCCTTTTCAGCTTTATGCAAGTCAACAATTCTTAATCATAGGTCTTCTGAGATCTCTTTTGTTTAAGGCATGGTTCACTACAGGCAATGCTTCTTGTGAATAGCAAACTCAAATTTTGTGAGTGTTTTTTTATAGCTCTAACCAACATCTCCAATCTCATCTCATTGATTGGACCCCAGGTTAGCTGACTCCTGATTCCAATGAGCTTTTGGAGAAGTCATTAGCCTAGGTGTTCACATACTTTCCCCAACCTACACTGTGAATGTTTCAATGATTTATTCAATATAGACAAGAAAAATACAATCATGTGCGTTATTAGTTTAAGCACACTATGTGTGTATTGTTGTGACTTAGATGAAGATCAAATTTGATGACCAATTCTGTATCCTTAGATAAGCAGAAAATTAAACATATTTTTTTTTACATAGAATTCTGAATAATGATTATGGCTCTAGATTGCAGGAATTTGGCTGATTCAGGTGTTTGGAAAATGCAACATTCTCCAACATCCAGACTGGGTGCCCAGCCCCGCTCCAGATTTACCCCCAGCCATCCTCGTGTTTTGTGCCCCCTCAGATTTTTGGAGTGCATTACGCCCCTGAAAGGTGGTGCACTATACAGGGAATATAAGGTGACATTTGGGATGCAACCACTGAGGCAACATGGGAGAGGCTGTAAAGTATGCATCACTTCCGGGTCATGATTATCACCACCAGATGATGACGAGGATCCAATCAAAGAACAGGAAACATATTTGTTTATATCACCGGTTTCAAGAGTTGCGATAGAATGCAATTCATTCCCACCTGGTCTAAACATATGTTCAGCATGGAAATAAATATTTTTCCTGTGTAATTACATGTTTTTGAACTTGTCTGGTATATATGTAAACATTTCTTTAGACAAATTCAGCACGTGTATTATGAGTGTATGGTTTTCATGAGTCATCTCAATACTATAACAGTGTACTTCTTTCTCTGTCCTTCGGTATTTTGAAAGGCTCAAATAAAACGTATTATTATTATTTTACCATTTGAATTATATCTCTAGCCGATCTGTTGACAGTAAAGTCTGTATAATGTGAGCCAAGGAAATGAATGCTATTTATTGTCTGGTTTCTAGTCTGTCATGCAGTTTCTCAGTTTGTGAAAAGGCTACCACGGGGAATAGGAGAGAATTGCATCCCTGGGCCACTGGCGGTTAGCGTTGATTAGAAACAGATGCAGAGAAAAGAGGGGGTGTTTGAGAGAGGGATGGGGGGGGGGGGGGGGGAGGAGAAGCGGTGAGTGGGAGAGGGATTTCATTGTGTAGAGAGGTCTGACTTGGTGGGAAAATGTGTAACACATTCAAGACTACTTTTACATCAATTGTTCCTGTCTACAGCAAAAATGGATGCAATCGGACAAGTGACATTTCTCTAGCCTATAGGCACATTTAAAAAAAATCCAGCCTGTGACTTTGAAATGTAGAATGTATTTTTATGCCTTTCATAATTAAATATACTGAACAAAAATATAAATGTTAGTCCCATGTTTCATGAGCTGAAATAAAATATCCCAGAAATGATTTATCTCAAATTAAGCTTATTTCTCAAAACTTTGGTGCACATACATATGTGTTTACATCCCTCTGAGTGAGCATTTCTCCTTAGCCATCCATCCACTTGAAAGGTGTGGCATATCAAGAAGCTGATTTAACAGCATGATCTTTACATAGACGTACCTTGGCTGGGGACAATAAAAAGCCACTCAAAAATGTGTATTTTTGTCACAATGCCACAGATGTCTCAATTATTGAGGGAGTGTGCAATTGGCATGCTGACTGCAGGAACGTCTACCAGAGCTGTTGGCAGAGAATGTAATGTTAATTTCTCTACCATAAGCCGCCAAAGTCATTTTAGAGAATTTGGCATTACAGCCAACCGGCCTCACAGTTGCTGACCACGTGTAACCACTCCAGCCCAGGACCTCCACATCCGGCTTCTTCGCCTGCGGGATCATCTGAGACCAGCCATCCGGACAGCTGTGGATTTGCACAGCCGAAGAATTTCTGAACAAATTGTCAGAAATCGTCTCAGGGAAGCTCATCTGCATGCTCCTCGCCCTCACCAGTGTCTTGACTTGACTGCAGTTTGACGTCGTAACCGACTTCAGTGGGCAAATGCTCATCTTCGATGGCCACTGGCAGGCTGGAGAAATGTGGTCTTCACAGATGAATCCTGGTTTCAACTGTACTGAGCAGATGGCAGACGGCGTGTATAGGCGTCATGTGGGCGAGCGGTTTGCTGATGTCAACGTTGTAAACAGAGTGCCCCATGGTGGCAGTAAGATTATGGTATGCGCAGACTTAAGCTACGGACAACGAACACAATTGCATTTTATCGATGGCAGTTTTAATGCACAGAGATACCGTGACGAAATCCTGAGGCCCGTTGTCGCGCCATTCATCCGCCACCATCACCTCATGTTTCAACATGATAATTCACGGCCCCATGTCTCAAGGATCTGTACACAATTCCTGGAAGGTGAAAATGTTCCAGTTTTCCCATGTCACCCGTTGAGCATGTTTGGGATGCTCTGGATCGACGTGTGTACGACGGCATCGATCCTCTGATTCCCTTACATGAACTGTAGAAATTGTTGCATGTTGCATTTATATTTTTGTTCAGTGTATAAGAATTTCAAAGGAAAACAGAAGGCATCTTGTATCAGGTCAGATGAAACCACATATGCTAGGCCCGGTCTTTAATTGGAAATCTCTTTTTAAAACTAACCCAAATAAAAGTGTATAGTTATGTATGACCGACCGCCTCAGCTGGTGGGGCAGTGGTGAATATATCCTTACATAGCGCTGGCCTGCCTGCCTCCCATGGGCTTGGTTAGTTCAGCACAGTCCCAGCCATGCACAGCTGATGTGGCCAACAGACCTCAGAAACACTACTCCACCATTAGTCAGTTGCCGGGTAATTTTCTAGCGTACACATTTACACAGCAATACCACGAGAGAGTACATTTGTTTATCAAATTGTACTACAGGAAGAGTGGTTGCACGATCATACTATACATGAAATGGCAGTGGAGTGAAAGTCTAAAAGTGTTTGGTTTGAAATATACTTACGTATCAAAAGTAAATGTAATTGCTCAAATATACTTAAGTCTCAAAAGTAAACGACAAGCAAACTAGGCGGCACAATTTTTTATTTGTTTATTTATGGACAGCCAGGGGGACACTCCAACACTCAGACATCATTTACAAACCAAGCATTTGTGCTTAGTGAGTCAGCCAGATCAGAGGCAGTATGGATGACCAGGGTTGTTCCCTTGTTGTGTTTTATTTCACCTTTATTTTACCAGGTAGGCTAGTTGAGAACAAGTTCTCATTTACAACTGTGACCTGGAAAAGATAAAGCAAAGCAGTGCAACACAAACAGCAACACATGGGATAAACAAACATACAGTCAATAACACAATAGAAAACATCTATATCCAGTGTGTGCAAATTAGGTCAGATTAGGGAGGAAGGGCAATAAATAGGCTGTAGTGGCGAAGAAATTACAATTTAGAAATTAAACACTGGAGTGATAGATGTGCAGAAGATGAATGTGCAAGTAGAGATACTGGGGTGCAAAGGAGCAAATAGATAAATAACAATATGGGGTTGAGGTAGTTGGATGGGCTATTTACAGGTCTAATGATCTGTGAGCTGCTCTGACAGCTGATGTTTAACGTTAACGAGGGAGATATAAGTCTCCAGCTTCACTGATTTTTGCAATTCGTTCCAGTTATTGGCAGCAGAGAACTGGAAGGAAAGGTGGCCAATAGAGGAATAGGCTTTGAGGGTGACCTGCTGGAGCGCGTGCTATGGGTGGGTGCTGCTATGGTGACCAGTGACCTGAGATCAGGCGGGGCTTTACCTAGCAAAGACTTATAGATGACCTGGAGCCAGTGGTTTTAGCGACGAATATGAAGCGAAGGTCAGCCAACGAGAGCATACAGGTCACAGTGGTGGGTAGTATATGGGGCTTTGGTGACAAAACGGATGGCACTGTGATAGACTGCATCCAATTTGCTGAGTAGAGTGTTGGAGGCTAATTTGTTAATGACATTGCCGATGTCAAGGATCAGTAGGATGGTCAGTTTTACGAGGGTATGTTTGGCAGCATGAGTGAAGAATGCTTTGTTGTGAAATAGGAAGCCGAATCTAGATTTAATTTTGGATTGGAGATGCTTAATGTGAGTCTGGAAGGAGAGTTTACAATCTAACCAGACACCTAGGTATTTGTAATTGCCCCCATATTCTAAGTCAGAACCGTCCAGAGTAGTGATGCTGGACGGGCGGGCAGGTGCGGGCAGCGATCGGTTGAAGAGCATGCATTTAGTTTTACTTGCATTTAAGAGCCGTTGGAGGCCACGGAAGGAGAGTTGTATGGCATTGAAGCTCGTCTGGAAGTGCGTGAATTGGACCATTTTCCTGTCCTGCTAAGCATTCAAAATGTAACGAGTACTTCTGGCTGTCAGGGAAAATGTATGGAGTAAAAAGAACATCATTTTTTTAATGAACGTAGTGAAGTAAAAGTAAAAGTTGTCAAAAATATAAATAGTAAAGGACAGTACAGATACCACAAAAAACTACTTAAGTAGTACTTTCAAGTACTTTTACATAAGTACTTTACACCACTGTGAAATGGTGGCTTTAAACAGATAAGGAGAAATCATCATCTCCTATGAACACAACTGCATGTTTACTGAGTTGTTGTCTGTGATTATGCAGTGTGACTTTATACCATCCTAAATGACAGCAGAATGTTGCCATAAACTATTCAAAATGTCACTTAGTGACCTTGTCTGTATGCTAAGGATCATATCCCTAATGGTTGAAATTCAAACCTACTAATCGTTGTTAGTGTCCGGGCCCTGAACAGGGTACAGTGCTTCCCCAACACTCAACAGGAGTAGCACACACACAGGAAGTGTTAGTCTTCTGGATATGTGTTCCTCCACTATCTCCGTGTGAAAGGCCGGATAGCAACCAATCTGGATACTAGCAGTAAGACTCGGGACTCTCTCCTGTCCTGCTCTGTGTTCACACACCATGTCCTCCTGTTATCAGAGACACTGGCCCGGTTGGAGCAGCAACTGACAAGGACACGTGTCATATCCTGTCCAGTTCCTATCACCCTATCATGGTCTCACACTCCTGGTTCCAAACCAAGTTCCTTTGAATACTGTTAGTCCATCCTAAAATCCTTAGTGGGAGTAAGCAGTCCCCCCAAAATTGTTGCATGATGTAAATTAGATAAAAGTCTGAGTAAAACGCTGCCTAATTTCTACTGTATCTTGTTTTAGGCTTGATAATCTTTGAATTACCCTTGTTTGATCGTATTCAAAAGTATTTATCACCCAATGTAAGGAATCATGAAGTTAAGCTACTCAACTGTGCTGGGCCCGGTTTCCCAAAAGCCTCTTAAGTCTAAGTTCATCTTTAGAACAATCTTAAGTCTAAAGTTCATCTTTAGAACCATAGGATCCTATGGTTCTAAGATGAATTTAGCCTTAAGATGCTTTTGGGAAACCTGGAATTGTATTTTAGTTATATGAGTGCTCCCTGGTGTTGATACACGAAACTACAGTTAATTTCCCCCAGTAGAATGTCCTGAGCAGTCCCCACTTTGGACTCACCATCCTCATCTTCATTCCTAGAGGAGCATGTTTTTGACAAAAAGCATCTTCACACTATATAAACAAATATTTGAATACAGAATGAATACATCCATGGTTGAGGGCTTCTAAGATCTAGTAATATAAACTCCCCACAATATTTTCAAAAGCAGAAACATTTAACACTGCCACACGTAGTGGTCATTTCAATAAACACTGAAAATCCTTCTTCCTCTGTCGGCCCCAACTACCATGAAAAATAAAAAAGCAGCAATCTTCAGAGGGACTGTCAAAGTCTCCAGGGGATATTAATCTGTTCCCTTCCCTTCTAGTGAGGTGCAGGTGCTGCGGAGAGCAGGTCTGGGGAGGAGGTGTAATCCTATGGTACCTGACAGAGCACTTTCCCACAGAGACAATAAACCCTATCCATCACCTCCACCCACCTCCACCAGCGAACACCACGGCACGGAAAGATGACAAATTACATTGATTTACTTTTGGAACACAGCTACCGCTGCGCTGAGGTTCATTGCTCCTCACTTCAAAGTGATTATTTTGTTTGCGGGAGGACCAGTGGAGCGGTGTGTGTGTGTGTGTGTGTGTGACAAATGCTCTTCATCTTATTGGTGAGCTGGCTTGATCAAAGCAGCCCACTCCCCGGAACTGTCAGTGCCCAGCCTTCCATAGGCAGCCCAGCTCAGCCTGCATTCAGGGAGACAGTAAATTACTTTTTCTTTCTTCAGAGGCCAGGCAGACAATAATTGTGCTGTGATGGTCTGTCAGACTAATGAAAATACCTAGAGGGGAGTCACTGGCATTTTAATAACTTCATTATGTTTCATTCATTCATTAGATTAAAACCTTCTCCGCTCTGAGTAGTTAAAAAAAAAAATCCCCACCCAGTACAGCTATTGTTAGGCCTATTGAGCTGTCACCTGTCTTTTTGGGCTCTACATGAGCAGAGAGTATGTTTCAGTAATGTTTGACGATACTTGAAAGACGATCAAGAAATGTACAGGTCAATTAGGATCACCACTTTATTTTAAGAATGTGAAATGCCAGAGTAATAGTAGAGAGAATTATTTATTTCAGCTTTTATTTCTTTCATCGCATTCCCAGTGGGTCAGAAGATTAAATATACTCAATTAGTATTTGGTAGCTTTGACTTTAAATTGTTTAACTTGGGTCAAACTTTTCGGGTAGCCTTCCACAAGCTTCCCACAATAAGTTGGGTGAATTTTGTCCCATTCCTCCTGACAGAGCTGGTGTAACTGAGTCAGGTTTGTAGAACTCCATGCTCACACACACTTTTTCAGTTCTGCCCACAAATTGTCCATAGGATTGAGGTCAGGGCTTTAAGATGGCCACTCCAAGACCTTGACTTTGTTGTCCTTAAGCCATTTTGCCACAACTTTTGAAGTATGCTTGGGGTCATTGTCCATTTGGAAGACCCATTTGCGACCAAGCTTTAACTTCCTGACTGATGTCTTGAGATGTTGCTTCAATATATCCACATAATTTTCCTTCCTCGTGATAGTATCTACAGTGGGGCAAAAAAGTATTTAGTCAGCCACCAATTGTGCAAGTTCACCCACTTAAAAAGATGAGAGAGGCCTGTAATTTTCATCATAGGTACACTTCAACTATGACAGACAAAATGAGAAAAAAAATCCAGAAAATCACATTGTAGGATTTTTTATGAATTTATTTGCAAGTACGATCTTCGGCGCCATGTGCAGTTGCAAACCATAGTCTGGCTTTTTTATTGCGGTTTTTGAGCAGTAGCTTCTACCTTGCTGAGCGGCCTTTCAGGTTATGTCGATATAGGACTCGTTTTACTGTGGATATAGTGTCAGGTGCGTGAATGAGGACCCAAAAGCGAATTAACGTAAACTGAGCTTCTTTAATAACAAAACAAAACGTAGGCTCAGATGGACCGGCAGGTTCCGACAGGACAGGACAAGGTTGCAGCAAACATGACGATAGTCTGGTTCAGGCATGAGACACACAAACAAGAATCCGACAAGGACAGGAACAAAAACAGAGAGAGATATAGAGGACTAATCAGAGGGAAAAAGGGAACAGGTGGGAAAAGGGGTGACGAGGTAGTTAGGAGGAGACAAGGAACAGCTGGGGGAAAGCGGGGGAGAAAAGGTAACCTAATACGACCAGCAGAGGGAGACAGGGTGAAAGGAAAGGACAGAAAGACACAACATGACAATACATGACATATAGATACTTTTGTAACTGTTTCCTCCAGCATCTTCACAAGGTCCTTTGCTGTTGTTCTGGGATTGATTTGTACTTTTTGACAGAACGCGTCTCCTTCCTGAGCGGTACGACGGCTGCGTTGTCCCATGGTGTTTATACTTGTGTACTATTGTTTGTACAGATGAATGTTGTACCTTCAGGCGTTTGGAAATTGCTCCCAAGGATGAACCAGACTTGTGGAGGTCTACAATTTTTTTGCTGATGTCTTGGCTGATTTGTTTTGATTTGGCACTGAGTTTGAAGGTAGGCCTTGAAATACATCCACAGGTACACCTCCAATTGAATCAAATGATGTCAATTAGCTTATCAGAAACTTCTAAAGCCATGAAATCATTTTCTGGAATTTTCCAAGCTGTTTAAAGGCACAGTCAACTTAGCGTATGTAAACTTCTGACCCACAGGAATTGTGATACAGTGAATTATAAGTGAAATAATCTGTTTGTAAACAATTGTTGGAATAATTACTTGTGTTATGCACATAGTAGATGTCCTAACTGACTTGCCAAAACTATAGTTTGTTAACAAGACATTTGTGGAGTGGTTGAGAAACAAGTTTTAATGACTCCAACCTATGTGTATGTAACCCTCCGACCTCAACTGTATATGCACATTGTTTGTACAATAGTTACTCCCAAAATGTGATTTGAGTTCTAGGTTAGTTTATCTTTGCAAACTGTGTGTACAAGTGAGACATGAATCTATCTATAATGGTTGCCTGGCTATTTTACACCCAGTAGGTCTATATACAGTGCCTTGCGAAAGTATTCGGCCCCCTTGAACTTTGTGACCTTTTGCCACATTTCAGGCTTCAAACATAAAGATATAAAACTGTATTTTTTTGTGAAGAATCAACAACAAGCGGGACACAATCATGAAGTGGAACGACATTTATTGGATATTTCAAACTGTTTTAACAAATCAAAAACTGAAAAATTGGGCATGCAAAATTATTCAGTCCCCTTAAGTTAATACTTTGTAGCGCCACCTTTTGCTGCGATTACAGCTGTAAGTCGCTTGGGGTATGTCTCTATCAGTTTTGCACATCGAGAGACTGAATTTTTTTCCCATTCCTCCTTGCAAAACAGCTCGAGCTCAGTGAGGTTGGATGGAGTGCATTTGTGAACAGCAGTTTTCAGTTCTTTCCACAGATTCTCGATTGGATTCAGGTCTGGACTTTGACTTGGCCATTCTAACACCTGGATATGTTTATTTTTGAACCATTCCATTGTAGATTTTGCTTTATGTTTTGGATCATTGTCTTGTTGGAAGACCAATCTCTGTCCCAGTCTCAGGTCTTTTGCAGACTCCATCTGGTTTTCTTCCAGAATGGTCCTGTATTTGGCTCCATCCATCTTCCCATCAATTTTAACCATCTTCCCTGTCCCTGCTGAAGAAAAGCAGGCCCAAACCATGATGCTGCCACCACCATGTTTGACAGTGGGGATGGTGTGTTCAGCTGTGTTGCTTTTACGCCAAACATAACGTTTTGCTTTGTTGCCAAAAAGTTCAATTTTGGTTTCATCTGACCAGAGCACCTTCTTCCACATGTTTGGTGTGTCTCCCAGGTGGCTTGTGGCAAACTTTAAAAGACACTTTTTATGGATATCTTTAAGAAATGGCTTTCTTCTTGCCACTCTTCCATAAAGGCCAGATTTGTGCAATATACGACTGATTGTTGTCCTATGGACAGAGTCTCCCACCTCAGCTGTAGATCTCTGCAGTTCATCCAGAGTGATCATGGGCCTCTTGGCTGCATCTCTGATCAGTCTTCTCCTTGTATGAGCTGAAAGTTTAGAGGTACGGCCAGGTCTTGGTAGATTTGCAGTGGTCTGATACTCCTTCCATTTCAATATTATCGCTTGCATAGTGCTCCTTGGGATGTTTAAAGCTTGGGAAATATTTTTGTATCCAAATCCGGCTTTAAACTTCTTCACAACAGTATCTCGGACCTGCCTGGTGTGTTCCTTGTTCTTCATGATGCTCTCTGCGCTTTTAACGGACCTCTGAGACTATCACAGTGCAGGTGCATTTATACGGAGACTTGATTACACACAGGTGGATTGTATTTATCATCATTAGTCATTTAGGTCAACATTGGATCATTCAGAGATCCTCACTGAACTTCCGGAGAGAGTTTGCTGCACTGAAAGTAAAGGGGCTGAATAATTTTGCACGCCCAATTTTTCAGTTTTTGATTTGTTAAAAAAGTTTGAAATATCCAATAAATGTCGTTCCAATTCATGATTGTGTCCCACTTGTTGTTGATTCTTCACAAAAAAATACAGTTTTATATCTTTATGTTTGAAGCCTGAAATGTGGCAAAAGGTCGCAAAGTTCAAGGGGGCCAAATACTTTCGCAAGGCACTGTATGCTAATGGAACTGTGCTGAGACCTGTCATCTTGTGCTTTGGATGAACAGAACACATAATGTTCCAGTAACACAACTGTGTTGGAGAATTAACCTTGAGTACCATAGCAACATACCTGCATATTGATTCCCAATGGACTCAGAATAACACCTATTAATAACACCTATTAATAACACTTATTCATATGCTAATCACCCGTGAAGCTGTTTCAATCTAAATTGAGAAAAAAAAAATTGAACAAAAAATTAAGTATGAAAATGTGAAATCTTTGCTTATAATTGTATGAAAAGAGATGGCTGGTGTCCATGCTAAAGGCAAGCTTTTCACACTCGCTATCAGTTTTTCATTTTTTTTTGCAATCTGTTTATAAGTGTGTCCGTGAGACAGTCTGTAATGGTTGTGAAAGCAGTGAGTGATGTAATGGTCTTTGAAGTAGAGGAACCAAGAGTGTACATGTCAAACCCTTGAACCCAGAGTCCCAATTATTTCAACTTTGTCATCATCGTTAGCTAGCAATAACATCTAAAAAAAATATATACGGGACATTTTACAAACATATCAGCCATCTTTGAACCCACCCACTCATGTTCACATGGTGTGTATCAACCAGACCCATTTCCCCATGAGCAAGATTTCACCACACACACACACACACACACACACACACACACACACACACACACACACACACACACACACACACACACACACACACACACGCACACACACACACACACACACACACACACACACACACACACACACACACACACACACACACACACACACACACACACACACACACACACACACACACACACACACACACACACACACAAGCATATATCAACATCTGCATGGTCAAACAACACACTAAATCTGACTCAGTCCCTAGGATAAACGATCTGATTCGTCATTATCAGCAAACAAAGCCTGCAGTGTAACACTGTTAGCCCCATCTCTCAGTCAGTCAGGCCGGCTGGGATGACTGGATGTCTGGCCCACATTTCTCCGTAGGCTGCAGTACCCGACCAGACACTCTAGAGGGCAATGCCACTCACAGGTTTAGGCCCGGACCTACCGCAACATCTCCCTAAGGCCTTCTATTACACGGAGAGAGAGGAAAAACAGGCTGTCTTCCTCTTCCTAGTTACTGCAGGATGGGACCCCTGCCAGCCTCCTCTCAAATATTACACACGCAGAGAGGAATGAGTGAAAACCCTATGGAGCAAAATACAGGCCACAAACATTCAGACCTGGCATGTGCCATTTCATTCCTGGCCTTGGAGAGTGGAAGTGGAAGTGTTTTATTTCCTTCCGTAGGCCTAAATAATAGAACCTGCAACATTTCACAGTGGCAGTCAATTTGTCTGGTTGCATCAAACAATGATAGATGCAACTCAAAAAGAGAGAAAAGATATAGAAGGCCATAAAGCACTGCTTTTGATAAATCTGCCAAGCGCATATATACTGTGATGTGAAAATGTATATTTTAAAAGAAAAATAAGCCAAGGTGAAGGAAAGACCCTAAAATACGCACAAGATTGTCTCTTTAAATGCTATTGTCAAAGACGACAGGCAGGTGTCAAAGGTTAACAAAGGAGATGTAGATACAGACGGCCTTCATCTCTCCGGTCCCCAAGGCATTATGGGGGAGTTATCCATGTCAGACAGATGCAAGCGGGTGGGTGTGGGTGTGGGAGAGCCGTGCTATCCTTGTGTGATCCTCGTGTGATTGAAACGTCCACTCTACCCCAACAGCACACACCCACACAGCACATCAAAAGCTGTCCGTCTCTTCATGCCCTTAGCTGTAAATCAAACACGTCCTCCAGCTCCCGGATCTATACCGTGGGATTCACACCCCAACCCCCAGCCTCCCATTTCTGACACATAATGAAAAATAGATATTTCAAAGTCACTCCTGTCTAATCTTTTTTCCAACGTCTCAGGAGAGACTCGGAGACAGGGTCAAGGTTGAGGTGAAAGCAACCAGGCACAGAGATGTCGATGAAATAATGATTTGAGTTTCTAATTCTGAATCATCAATCATGTTTGGTCAGATATGTCTTGTTTGTTTTTACATTCAGTCTTTAGAGGGTGTAACAACAAAATAACAAAACAGCAGCAGAATGGGGGAAATTGCAAATGAAACGGCCGGGCACTCACACCCATAACAATCTAGTGTTGTATACACTTCTATTTCCTGCATCAAATATTCAAGAGCAGATTAAATCAGAGGAGTCCCTTCCCTGGAGTGACTCCTCCCTCCCCTGTGATTTATGGGACTATGGCTACAAAGTGACCATGCTGGTTATATGCACCGATATGATGATTGTAGATGCCCTATGACAATATGCTCACATATATGTCAGAGTATGCACACAAGCATAATAGCATGTGCATGTCATGAGAGTACCTCGAAAAACAAGGCACTGAACTGGATGTGAGCCAGCTCACCTGCTCGCTTGAGGACAGTAAAGAGTTAACCATGTCCTTATCTGTAGAAACAAGCACACCGTTGAGGAGTATGCTTACGCTGCGAGAACCCCTCAGCCCTGTTTAGAAGTCAGCCTCAGAGCGGGGAGTACGAGGCAGGGCAGTATAACGGAGAGACATCCGCTGCCTGCCATCTTGTCAATATTTGCTGTAATAATTGCCAGGTGCCGTATTATCCTCCAAATCCCCCTGTAATAATCAGAGTTCCTCAAATAAGAAGCCGTAGTTTGCGAGCAATTTCAGTTTTTACTTCAAACAGGCTGTACTTTTCCACGCCTCATTTTTCGAGGTGTGAGACAGAATTCCTTTTCGTAGAAGTTTAGTTTTCTATGAGATGTGTTCAGGGTCTCCAAAAGAACACACAGGCAGGGGGAAGTGTACTGTAGTAGCCACCGCATAGCTTCAGGGTCGTCACTGCTAACGTCCAGGATACAGCTCACATACTGCAAAGCAAAGAAAACATGTCCCCTTGATGAAGAGATGTTCCCCTCCTGCCCTACCATGCAGGTTTTAGAGCATGGCCTGAAGGAAATGACCAGCAGCTCCCCAAACGACCACGAGATGACTTGTCTGCCGGTACAGTCTATGGCTGAGATGTCATTTGGTGGAAGGTGTGCTTTGCCTTACTTCAAAAGGGGAGTGAACTTAGTGCCAAAAACAGATCTCACACGAGAGTCATTACCTATGTATTTCACACTTTAAAATACACACTTTGATTCTGCAAAAAATGTTTTGTCTACTTTTTTCACATTTCTGTCAAGTGACCACCGCTCCTTATGAAACTTCTCTGACTGAGAGCACGTTGCCTGAGGAGGAATGTGCCCGTTGCTCTCTGGGTGCAGCGGAGGCAGCTGCGGTGGAGCTTTAACCATTGATTTATTATTCCCCAGCACATTCTACTGCTTTGTGTCAGTACACCATTTTGTTTTTGCCCCGGAGCGCTGAGCCTGATCTCAAAAGGAGACGTGTCATAAAATACAGTAAACACAATGTTGAAATGATTACAAAATACCCACAAAACATGTGGCTTAGAGATTCATGAAACCGTCATTCACTTGCATGTGTTTTGAAAAGAGGCCAGACTCCACTAAACCCTACTGCTTTGGGTTGGCCAGCCAGTCTTTGTTTGCTTTTCACTTCACAGATTTATGTCATTCTAGTGCACAGCGATTTTGATGAATTATGCCTCCGTTACTCTCCTTGTGTAGAGAGAGGGGACACACTTTCCCCGTCTGTTTCTTCTCCCAAACAGAACATCCATACACCTCTTATAATGGGAACTGAGATTGAAATGCTCGGATGTTAGTCATAAGGTATCTCCATGCAATACATCACATTCCACATTCAAATGTCTCTGTACTTCCTAGTTTCACCATGCAAGGCATTCTTTAAAAAAGAAAGAAAAGAGTGTTCCTGTCCAATGTTAGTGACATTAAATAAAGTGTGCTTGGAGTGAGTGGCCTGGGTATAGGCTTGAATCCCAAATGTCTTCTCATTCTTTATCTACTGTAGTGTGCTTCTTTAAACCAGGGCCTAACCAGGAATAGGGTGCCATTTGGGACACAGCCATGTTATGCAGAATGGACCAGATCAGAGGGTGCTAGCTGTGTCAGCTGTGTCAGGTGCGGTCCAGCCAGCAGGACTTAAACAAACACAGCTGTTGGTTATTATAACGCCGCTGTCTCTAGACAAACATCACCGTTAAAATGCATCTGATGGGCATTCTATTAATTAAGCAAATATTCACCCCAAGTTATTTCTGCAATGTATTTTTTTTTTAAAGATTTATGTTTATTCACATTCTAGGCATTCCACCCCTTTCTCTTCTGTCTTCACTCACGTCAACCTGACATTGTGCACCCAGTATCTTTTGCTGTCGCTGACGATTAATCCCACAAAAATGACGGCGGGGCTACCTGAACCTATATGTAATAAAGCCATGCCCAACTAGAAAATGACATTAGAGCAGCAGTCAGATACAGAGTTTCCAAAAAGTTGCACTTGTGATTAGCCGGTGTGAAGGACTCCTGCTCCACTAATTCCTTGGCTCACTGGCCTTTTAATGGGATTAAACTACTACCACAGCCAGATAAACTGGATTCCCATATCACTCCTGGCAGGAGGGCCTAGGTTATTATCACTGGAGGAGCTACCGAGTGGAGGAGAAGAGAGGGAGCGAGGGATGGAGGAAGGGAGAGGAGGAGAGAATTAAAGATGGGAGGTGATTAGGCTAGATTAGGGCCCCTGGTGTCCACATCTCAGCTCTAATCAGTCCACAAGGAGAGAAAGTACGAAGAGAGAGAGAGAAGAGGAGAGAGGGTGGGAGGGAGGGAGGGGATGATGAGTCCAAAAAGCAGTGGTGCCCCACCGAGAGGAAAGAGAAGTATCTACAGTAGTCAGTCCCCTATGAAATGGACTGAAGAATGGCAGTGGAGCTGTACTGTGGAAGTAGTGCCTTTGTAGGACATCATTGCTATGATAAGCTTCAGACAGGTTCAACTACCGTACTACTTGAACAGAAGCATTTACAACTAACTGATAAAGGTGCTGTCTGGAACCTAAAAAGGTTCTTCGGCTGTCCCCGTAGGAGAACCCTTTCAATAACCTGTTTAGGTTCGAGGTAGAACCCTATTGAGTTCCATGTACAACCCTTTTCCCAAAGGGTTCTTCATGGTACCCAAAACAATTCTACCTGAAACCAAAAAGGGTTCTACCTCGAACCTAAACGGGTTAATGAAAGGGTTCTCCTATGGCGGAAGACTAAGATAATGCTAAATGTATCCGTTATTTTACCAGGTAAGTTGACTGAGAACACGTTCTCATTTGCGGCAACGACCTGGGGAATAGTTACAGGGGAGAAGGGGGGGGGATGAATGAGCCAATTGTAAACTGGGGATTATTAGGTGACCGTGATGGTTTGAGGGCCAGATTGGGAATTTAGCCAGGACACCGGGGTTAACACCCCTACTCTTACGATAAGTGCCATGGGATCTTTAATGACCTCAGAGAGTCAGGACACCCGTTTAACGTCCCATCCGAAAGACGGCACCCTACACAGGGCAGTGTCCCCTATCACTGCCAAGGGGAATTGGGACATTTTTTATTTTTTTAGACCAGAGAAAAGAGGGCCTCCTACTGGCCCTCCAACACCACTTCCAGCCGCATCTGGTCTCCCATCCAGGAAGTGACCAGGACCAACCCTGCTTAGCTTCAGAAGCAAGCCAGCAGTGGTATGCAGGGTGGTAATGCTATGAATCTAGTGTCTAGACCACAGTATGACACAAGGGGATGGATAGCAGGCTATACAATGATACCCTTCTGCTCCTATAATGCTACAGCACAATCACTTTCGCATGATACAGTATCAGCCTGATGATCCCCTTTAATGATCCTCTTTCAGGGCTCTTGGCAGTAGAGCGCTTCTCCCATAGAATGAAAGAGATCATATTCTCTGGCTTCGCCCCCCCTCCCTCCTTCCCACGTCCTTCAGCAGTGTGTGTTTTGTAGCAGTGTGTATTGTAGTACACAATATACAGTAAGTGGCAGTTGGTGCCGACCCCCCTTGGAGCAGTGTAGTAGGAGTGGTGATGGGTGATGCCAGACCCCACGTGAATAATAGGAACCCTGTACGATGGCCCAGCTGCTCCTGGTTGGCCTCTGCACAGCCAAAGGCGAACAGCGGGGCCTCTTACAGTCGACGTTCCACACAGATAACACACTCTGCTCTGCCACTGGCCAGTTATAGGCCAGTACAGGCACGCAGCCAATCATAGCAGAGCATGGCATGTGGCGATATCTCAGGCCTCTGCCCATCTGCTTCCTGGCCTATGTGACCTTGGAGGTGACCTCTCTTGACGGATGTGACAGACTAGACCTGGGATGAAGTCAGGATGATGTCTGAGTGCAGGACTGACCCCTGGTTAACACACAACCTGCATTCAGAGGGAATATCTGAAACGTGGACTTGTATGACGGTTATTGCATGACATCGTCTTTTTTTCCCCACAACGGCATGCGTGTCAGAACTATTTGTACAACACAACAAGTTATTGTTGTAACACACCACTAACTCACACCTGTTTGGATCTCCTTCTCCTTCCTCTGATGGAAAATCAGAGGCGTGTACCTCAGACAGGTTTTCCAAACAGAAACCGAAAGAGACACTTCTGGTAATGAGACGCATGACACCGGCTGACAGTCAAAAGACAGCTATCGACCGGGTGTAATAAAACTGCCAGGAGCTTCACTACTCCCCTGTCAAGATGTGAACGGCGCAGAGCAGACTGACAGAGAGACAGTCCCCACTTCATTTCCCCTGCGTATCAGGCAGCCGTAGTGTGCATAGAGCAAATCGACAGGACGTCAACTGATACGTCAAGTAAACACTGAGCGAAGGTGACAAACTGTCAAAAAGCAGAGAGCGGTGCTCTGGGAGAGGCCGTAGCTGAGGTCGGAATGCTTACCAAACACATAGATAGACCACAGAGCAGAAACATAGCTCACACAGGTGGGGTGGGTGGGACGAGAAGTGCATCCGGTCATTCCCTTGATATGATATGTTTAACCCATGGTGCACAGGGGAATTGCCTGGTGGGATCTGGAATGTGGGTGGATGAGAGGAAGCAGGGGCACCGCTAGAGACAAGTATTTCCCCTGGGCTCAGGTCTGGAGGGTGGTGGGATCAAATCAAATCAAATCAAATGTATTTATATAGCCCTTCGTACATCAGCTGATATCTCAAAGTGCTGTACAGAAACCCAGCCTAAAACCCCAAACAGCAAGCAATGCAGGTGTAGAAGCACGGTGGCTAGAAAAAACTCCCTAGAAAGGCCAAAACCTAGGAAGAAACCTAGAGAGGAACCAGGCTATGAGGCGTGGCCAGTCCTCTTCCGGCTGTGCCGGGTGGAGATTATAACAGAACATGGCCAAGATGTTCAAATGTTCATAAATGACCAGCATGGTCAAATAATAATAATCACAGTAGTTGTTGAGGGTGCAGCAAGTCAGCACCTCAGGAGTAAATGTCAGTTGGCTTTTCTTAGCCCATCATTAAAAGTATCTCTACCACTCCTGCTGTCTCTAGAGAGTTGAAAACAGCACGTCTGGGACAGGTAGCACGTCCAGTGCAGGTCAGGGTTCCATTGCCGCAGGCAGAACAGTTGAAACTGGAGCAGCAGCACGGCCAGGTGGACTGGGGACAGCAAGGAGTCATCATGCCAGGTAGTCCTGAGGCATGGTCCTAGGGCTCAGGTCCTCCGAGAGAAAGAAAGAAAGAGAGAAAGAGATAATTAGAGAGAGCATACTTAAATTCACACAGGACACCGGATAAGACAGGAGAAGTACTCCAGATATAACAAACTGACCCTAGCCCCCCGACACATAAACTACTGCAGCATAAATACTGGAGGCTGAGACAGGAGGGGTCAGGAGACACTGTGGCCCCATCCGATGATACCCCCGGACAGGGCCAAACAGGAAGGATATAACCCCACCCACTTTGCCAAAGCACAGCCAACACCACTAGAGGCATATCTTCAACCACCAACTTACCATCCTGAGACAAGGCCGAGTATAGCCCACAAAGATCTCTGCCACGGCACAACCCAAGGGCGGGCGCCAACCCAGACAGGAAGATCACATCAGTGACTCAACCCACTCAAGTGACGCACCCCTCCCAGGGATCACATCCCTGAGAGGAACATAGGCAATGTTTGGGTAGGGGTGGATGAAGGAAGTGGATGGAGTGATATGTTAATGATGTAAGGAGAGTGGGTGGTGGTTGGGGGTGGATGGTATAGAAGGGGGGTAGTGACTGTAGCTTGGGTGGTTCAGTCGACACACTGACCAGCAGCTAAAGGTGGAGCTGGACGTGGAGCTGGAGGTGGAGGTGGAGGTGGGGGTGGAGCCAGAGCTGGAGGTAGGGCCAGAGCTGGAGGTAGGGCCAGAGCTGGAAGTGGAGGGGAAGCCAGAGCTGGAGGTAGGGCCAGAGCTGGAGGTGGAGCCAGAGCTGGAGGTAGAGCCAGAGCTGGAGGTAGGGCCAGAGCTGGAGGTGGAGGTGGTGCTGGAGGTGGGGGTGGACCAGTACCACACCACACCACACTGTTGTGGCTCCACTCTCAGGAAGTCAGCTCACTCTGTCCCCACATTCCTCCAACAAAATATTCCCAGAGCTGGGAGAGAAGGAAGGGAAAATAAACGTTTTATGATATATCATACTGGAGGTAGAGAAAAAAAATAAAACACACACAAGATGATATTACGGTCAATTTACTGTTCTCACAGTCTTCACAAGTTCGGGCCAGAACACTATACAGTATGTCCATTCAGAGTTTCCTCAATCTTTCCCAGGTTTCACTGTGTCACTGCTCTGAGGTGTATTCCAACTGATCTTTATCCATTCATCCATCCTTCATCCACCAGCCTGGTGAGACGACTGTGCATGGGTGCATTATGTTCAGGGCCCTGACACTAACAACGATTAGTGTGTTTGTCTACAACTAGGAATACGACACATACCTGTAGCTTATATGACTCCTTTGCACATTTTTTACCTAACAATACTTTCTATTGGTTAATTACCTGGTCATGTGACTTGAGCTGTATGTATTTAAACCTCCCTGTTTTGTGTTTCTTGGCGGCCGCCCACAGGAAGTGATGCGGTCTGGAGGTGTGGTTGAGAAGAGCATGTAATAGCGACAATGGGTCAGAGCATATGGCTAAAATGGAGATAGTATGATCAAATAGAATGTATGATGAAATGGTTGCCTGCCTGCTGGACTGTGCCACATTTTGTTTGTTTTGTGTTACTTTGTTCTGTTGTATTTTAAATAACTTGGTTTGTAAAGCTAAAAGTATAAGAAAATGATACAAAGTATCATATATATTATTATTTTTCACCGCCTTTTTTCTCTCCAATTGGTAGTTACAGTCTTGTCTCATCGCTGCAACTCCGTACGGAATCGGGAGAGGCGAAGGCCTAGAGCCGTGCGTCCTCCGAAACACAACCCATCCAAGCCGCACTGCTTCTTAACACAATGCCAACTTAACCCGGAAGCCAGCCACACCAATGTGTCGGAGGAAACACTGTACACCTGGCTACTGTGTCAGCGTGCACTGCGCCCGGCCCGCCACAAGAGTCACTAGAGTGCGATTCCCCTAATCCGGACGACGCTGGGCCAATTGTGCGCCGCCCCATCGGTCTCTCGGTCGCGGCCGGCTGTGACTCGAGCCCAGAATCGCTAGTGGCACAGCTAGCGATGCAATGCCTCAGACCACTGTGCCACCTCGGAGGCCCGGAAATAATTTATGGAATTTAACCGAGAACGAGCATGAACTTTGATTTCAACATGTGGAGAACCATGCCTTAAGGAAATAAGGTTCTCTGGTTCACTATGCCTGCTCAACCCATACCTAGAACTTGTCACTTCCCACCCTGTGACATTTACACAATGTGACTTTGTGGCATTTACACAATGTGACTTTGTGACATTTTAATAGTTTATAGTTTAGGATGGTATAGAGTCACACTGCATAATCACAGACAACAACTCAGTAAACATGCAGTTATGATTATATAATTATGATGTCCCTTATTTGTTAAAAGCCACCATTTACTTTATAGTTTGACCGTGCAACCAATATGATAAACAATTTACTGTCTCGTGGTATTGCTGTGTAAATGTGTACGCTAGAAAATTACCCGGCAACCGGCTGATGGTTGAGTAGTGTTTCTGAGGTCTGTTGGCCACATCAGCTGTGCATGGCTGGGAATGTGCTGCTGTAACTTAACCCATGGCAGGCAGGCAGACCAGCACTATGAAAGGATATATTCACCACTGTCCCACCACTTGAGGGATACATTCAGGTGACTGCCAAAATATCGGAAACACCAACATAGTGCCATAATAGGGCATTGGGCCACCACGAGCCATAACAGCTTTAATGCACCTTGGCATAGATTCTACATTTGTCTGGAACTCTATTGGAGGGATGTGACACCAATATGCTTCCACGAGAAATTCCATAATTTGGTGTTTTGTTGATGATGGGGGAACATGCTGTCTCAGGTGCCACTCTAGAATCTCCTATGTTTGAGATCTGGTGACTGAAACAGCCATGGCATATGGTTTACATTGTTTTCATGCTCATCAAACCATTCAGTGACCACTCGTGCCCTGTGGATGGGGGCATTGTCATCCTATGGGGGCACAGCCATAGTAGCCAAAATAATTGCCGGCCCAGCATTTTTATACATGACCCTAAGCATGATGGGATGTTAATTGCTTAATTAACTCGGGACCACACCTGTGTGTAAGCACCTGCTTTTAATATACTTTATATCCCTCGTTTACTCAAGTGTTTCCGTTATTTTGGCCGTTACAAAATTCTAAACTTTTATTTGGGTTGGTTTTAAAAGGTGATGTCCAAATCAAGACAGGGCCTAGGATATGTGGTTTCATCTGACCATATACAACATTCTGTTTTACTCTGGTATTTGTGGAATTGGGACAGCTGCAGTCCTTATATTTAATTACAAAATGCATCAAAATAAACACCACATTCCAAAGACACAGGTTGATTTTTGCCTAGGTTAGATGCAATGCTTCCTCAGCACTCAGCAGGAGTAGCACACACACATGATGTGTTACTCTGGAGCCAGAATAATGCAATGCACAACACATTCACTTCACTTTGTCCAATTGTATCTCTTTTCGCTGTAGACAGGAACAATTGATGTAAAACCTTGAAAATGTGACAAGTTTTCCCAGCATGCCCATGGACCTTACTATGCACACTCCCAGTTCTACCAAGGTCCATAGAGTTCTATTAGTCCATCTCTAATATGTAACAAAGCAGTTGGATGGATTTGAATGCAGTAGTTGGATGACTTGAAGTTTTGTTTTGGACCATGTCAGATGAGAGAAGCTAAGTGGTCTTTATCAGGCAGAATAACAGTGCCAGCCCAGTACAGGGTTTATATGGGAGACTGTGTGTGATTCCTAAATGATACCCTACATAGGAAATAGGGTGCCATTTGGGATGCAGTTGTGGTCTTATCACCCAGAATACAAGCACCAGCCAGCGCGCCAAGTACGGGGTGCTTTGTATGGGAGCCCCTCTCTAGGGCAGCATTTCCCAAACTCGGTCCCGGGGACACCAAGGGGTGCGGATTTTGGTTTTTGCGCTAGCGGTACACAGCTGATTCAAATAATGGACTCTTCATTAGTCTTTTTATTATTTGAATCAGCTGTATAGTGCTTGGTCAAAAAGCAAAACGTACACCCCTTGGTGTCCCCGGGACCGAGTTTGGGAAATGCTGATCTATGGGGAGGCCCCAGTGCCCCCGAGCTCTCTGAACAGAAACCTCATAAACACCAGGGACCAATTAAGCTCTATTTTCTGGGCTGTGCCAGGGCTGTTTTGATCCAAAGTGAATCGAACACCCTGCTGAGGCAACAATTTTCTCCTCTCAGAAAAATGTGCCCGGTCAATTATCTAACCACTCCTTAACCATTCGGTGTTTTACCTAGCAGTTGAAGTCAAAACAACCGGTAAACAAGTTTCAGTTTTCGCCAGAATGTTGTCAATGTTGGAGTGTCATGGCGTTTAGATTGTCCTGTACATTTACCCACCGCCCTGAACCCTCTCCTCTCTCTTCTGTGTTGTTGAGTTTGAACATCCTCGTAATGGAAGGGAAACATGGGCTGGGAGAGATCAATATCCATTCTGTTATTATTGCCTCTGTGGCTTAGAGACGCTCGGGGAGCATGGCCAGAGGCAGCAGGCAGCATGTCACTTGAAAGACCAGAGAGGAGAATCCTGTCTGAGAAAGACAGTAACAAAACCGGATTGACAGACAATGCACTATAACTCAACGTCGATGCATAGTAACGGAGTGTTGAGGGATGACGTGAGGATGATGTTGATGACGATGCTGCTGCTGCTGATAATCATCATTATTGAATAGTGTTGCCTGCCCAATACATAATGCATGTTACTAAATGCTGTGATCTATGGAATGTATTGAGGATGTGTGCTAGTTAGTACGCCTGCATGAATGCCCGACAACATACATCTTTGTCATCTTAGTCTTTTACCCTTACCCTTGATAAATGTACTCCTAGGTGAAAGAGGAAAAGTTTACCCATTTTGCCACCGATTCTTAACAGGGAAAATGTGAGCTTCCTCTAGCCTCTAGCTGTTACCATGTTAGTCATGGCTGCTGACCGGTAGTGTCATACCCCCCACTGTCTGTGCTGGAGTCACACCCCCCATTGTGTGCTGCTGTCCACACTGACCAGACATTCTCCTTTCAGCAGCCCCGGTGTCTGAGCAGACTGCCCTTAGTCGGGATACAGTCACTGTGCTAGAGTGAGGACTGGCTAGCAGTTGCAGTATCAACTCTACTCTTGTGTTTTAGTCAATGCATTTTTGGATTGGCTACTGCTTGATCATACAGTATTGTACTCATTGAATGTATTACATTCACAACTCCAACACAACTCCAACAGTGCTTGATTCCAAGCGGAGAGTCAATATCTCCTGCTCATCCCACTGTTTTCTCCCAAATCACTAGGGCGCATTAATCTCCGTCGTCAGAAACAACCTCTGTAATCTATCGGCACTAAGATATGCAGGGGCAGGATTGTAAAACAGGGATGTTAGGCCATTACTTCTCTGTGTCTCTGTGTTTGCCCCATGGTCATGGTGTTGCCTAAAGGTCTTCCACACCCCTGCTGACACTCAACACTCTGCTTCATCTCTCTGCTCCATCTCTCTGCTCCATCTCTAGATGGTTAAACAACTTCAATGTTTATTAGGGAAGTTGCTTTCTTCTCAATGGCTGGTACCGTGTTAGAAAGAAAAGTTTACCATTTGCTTCCTGTGTATGTCCCATTCCCACTGAGGATGTTGCACACTCACATATGCTATTGCAATTCGAGATGAAGCCCAATTGCATATTTTTTTGAAAAAACAAATAATAAGTGCACGGACGCGAATGTGCACGCACACCAATGCAGACAAGCACACACAAGCATGCATAACATGCATCATGTTATGGGTATGCTTGTCATCTTCAAGGACTAGGGAGTTTGTTAGGATAAAAAGAGACGGAATAAAGCAAAGCACAGTCAAAATCCCAGAGGAAAACTTGGTTCAGGGTGCTTGACATCAGACACTGAGAGACAGATTCACCTTTCAGCAGGACAGTTACCTAAAACATATAGCCAAATTATCAAGGCACAAGGCGAGACCCAGATGCAGACACAGGAGGCAGATGGTTGGAGTCTTACAATGTTTAATAATCCAAAGGGGTCGGCAAGAGAATGGTCGTGGACAGGCAAAAGGTCAAAACCAGATCAGAGTCCAGGAGGTACAGAGTGGCAGACAGGCTCGTGGTCAAGGCAGGCAGAATGGTCAGGCAGGCGGGTACAGAGTCCAGAAACAGGCAGGGGTCAAAACCGGGAGGACTAGAGAAAGGAGAATAGCAAAAGGAGTACGGGAAAAAACATGCTGGTTGACTTGGCTAAACATACAAGACGAACTGGCACATAGAGACAGGAAACACAGGGATAATAAGCGACATCTGGAGGGGGTGGAGACAATCAGAGGGACAGGTGAAACAGATCAGAGCGTGACAGACATATACACTGGAGTTGCTTACTAAGTTAACATTGAATGTTCCTAAGTGGCCTAGTTACAGTTTTGACTTAAATCGTCTTGAAAATCTATGGCAAGACTTGAAAATGACTGTCTGTCAATGACCAACAACCAACTTGAGAGAGCTTGAAGAATTTGTTAAGGAATAATGGGCAAATATTGTACAATCCAGGTGTGCAAAGCTCCAAGAGTCTTACCCAGAAAGACTCACAGCTGTAATCGCTAGCAACGGTGATTCTAACATGTATTGAACATGTATACTTATCTAATCAAGATGTATTAGTGTTTTATTTTCCATAATAAAAAAATTAAATACAAAAATGAATTGTTCTTCCACCTTCATATTCAGAGTATTTTGTGTAGATCGTTGACCAGAAAATGACAATTAAATCCATGTTAATCCCACTTTGTAACAATTTTTTGGGGGGGAAAGTTAAGGGATGTGAATACTTTCTGAAGCCACTTTATGTCAGTTCAGTTATTTTAATTCCATCATTTTTTCCCTGTGACCTTTATGTGCACATTTTCTTCCAGAAATGTATCAGTTCAAGCTAGAACTGCATGATGTAGTAGGGAGTTGCAGTTTCCAACAAGCCAATATTTTCTTAATAGTTTAGCACAGAAAACATGGTAATGAACTACAATGACCATAATTCATTGCTCACCCTCTTGTCCGGTCAGTGTTTTACACGTGCGATGTAAAAGAGACAGAAGAATGCGTGATGAGGGATCGAGAGCAATTGCTTCACAAAATACACGATGACCTAAGTGATGGATAGTGGGTATTCAGCAGTCATAAAAGTATGCCTTGTTTACTTTGAAGAACTAGTAGTGAATAGGGATTTTGTCAGACAGCACAGGCAGCAGCTCTATAGAGATGAGATGACTTGGAATGAAATAATAAAGTCATTAAATAAAACAAATGTAACATACACAACAAATGAAATATTTGACTAAGGTAAAGTAATGTGAATAAATGTCACAGTCACTACCATCATGGGACTTTATTAACTATTTTATTCTGTGTTGTTACATACTGAATTTAATGTAACAAAAAAAAAAAACATTTTTGAAACCGAAATCGAAAACCCAGATGATTTTTTAATGATCAAACCGAAACCAACCTCAAAGAGCACTAATCGCTCAGCACTATATGATAAGTCATTTTACCTTCCACTCTCTTGCACTCAGACAAAGTGATTTGACATTTGATGTACAGGCTGAGTAGCTCAGCGGGATTGTGAAATTGTGTAGGGCAGGTTCCCATGAATCTAATGACTGTTGTCATCTGACATCATTTCAGGGGGCCCTGCATTGTTGTGCTTTCAACACCATCCCTCCAACAGTAGTCAACTAACAGAAAATGGCATCTGTGTAATGACCGGCTTCTTGGCTGTAATTTTCTAATCAATAGTCAAACTATTTAGTAATTGCTGTTTAGTGATATTTGGAGAATTAAAGGCAATTTCCTTTTTGACTGGCAGGTCAGAGCTTGTTATAAACAGGATCTCCAGTCGACCTGGGGCCAAAATGTCTCCCAGCACGCCAGGAAAATAGCAATCGCATAATATGCTGCTTCTCTCCGGATATGGGACCAAATCCTTACACTATACAATATTTCAGGAGAGCGAGAGAAAGGGAACATAAAATAGTAGATCAAGTTGGCTTATAGCCAAAGCCCAATAACCGACGTTGGAGCATTGCTGCCAGGTTCGGTTTTTCTTTCAAACAGCCATGGTCGTGAAAGTAGGAGGCACAGTAGTACAGATGGTGAATGGGGTCGGGGGCCCGGCCGTGTCTCGCCCGCTCCGCTCATTGTCAGGTCCTTTTCAGTGCTCCATGCACGGGCTTGGGCTCAACCACAGCCTCCCTGTGAAAAGAGCAAGGATTAAGACAGTTAGAGACAAAGACAAAGGGGACACGTTGCCTCCCTTTCCCCTTAGAGCACCCCCGGCCACACAATGACAGTGAACAATGGGATGATGTGTTCTTTCGGGCCTAGGCCGGATGTGTCATCCCGCACTACTGTGCAGAACTTCCTAGCATTGTGTGCGGCCCTCTGCCATTGTGCCCGGGCCATACCAACACCTTACAGATATTTCACAGTGGGTGAGCGCTTTCTTTCCGCCCAGGCTGCCTGGTGTTTCTCTGGCACCCAGGGCCAGGAAGCAGGGAGGACCCTGGACTCATGATCCAGCAGAGCCGACCACAGCCTGTTGGCCATCACCACTGCAGGTGATGTAGAGATCCTCTTCGGGGATCCTCTTTCTGGCAATCTGTCTGTCCATCCATATTTCCCTCCTCTATCTCTCTCTCTCTCTACCTCCTTTCACCTGTCACCTGTCACCTGGTCCCGTGTGGCTCAGTTGGTAGAGCATGGTTTGCAACACCAGGGTTGTGGGTTTGATTCCTATAGGGGACCAGTATGAAAATGTATGCACTCACTCACTACTGTAAGTCACTCCGGATAAGAGTGTCTACTGTAAATGTTAAACACTATATATTTTTTTAAGAAACGTAAACGTTAAACCTGTCAGATGGCTTCAGGCCTCTCAGTGTTTCAGAACTAAAGTGTGAGATGACATGCAGATGTCTGTCATATTTTTTCACGGTCACAAAGCCTTGTCTGGGGAGATGTGACTGGAGGTCAGCTGAATAGGCGGCCAGAGGACAGAGGACCTGACTGACTGGCTGATTGTGGGAGAGCTGAGCAGAACAGAGTGGGAAAGAAAATGGCCCCAGGGGGCTAAGAAAGCAACAAAAAGAAATCTCCAATGTCATGGAGATTTCTGCTCTAATGAGTTGAGGCCATGGGCTATCAACTGGTTCCAAACTGAGGGGGTGTTGTTCATTTGGTTAATTCAATTCTGGGTAATTTTGCAGCGGTAATGCTCAGAATGTGAACCGCTGTGAAACTGTCAGTGGGAAAAAAAATTCTCCGCACATTCTTGTTTGATTTGATTCCATGAAAGAGCTCAATGAACGTCTGAAGGGTTAGATGATTTGTTGAGGTTGGTAAGCAGCATTTTTATATTGTCACACTGAAAGTTAAGTGTGGACATTTGTCAATATTTAACCTTTCCCTCCCCACACCTCCAGCAAAGTCAGTTGCACACCCAAAGCATGCCTTTTAAGTGCCCCTCTCTCCAAACAAAGGAAAAGTCAAAATTCCCAAACTAGACTCGTTGCCAAAATGGAACTATCCACTGGTTGAATCAACGTTGTTTCAAAATAATTGAAAACAAATTGTGACATGGAATACTTTGATAAAAGTCATAAACAGTACTGTTTTCATCTCATTTCAACCAGTGTTGTACATTAGGGTAAACCTTCAACTGAAATATATTTACTTGACTTGACTAATGATTTCTGCCTGACCAGTGACTCCTACTGGTATATGAGTGGTAATGCACTTCAGTGAGAACAAGTCTACCAACCAGATGCCTACCTCTATGTACACTGCTTTGCTTTATGTACGCTGTGTTCGATTCAGCTGAGCTATCATGTCAACACATTCAGACACTAATCAGCTTCCATCCTTATTTCTGTAGACTACCTAAATAACATTTATTAGTTGAAAGTAACTCCTCTAACTTGTCTAACACAAGCTGTATGTGACAGTAAATTCAGAGTGAGGTTGGATCAATCTAGGCTACATTGACATCTGATTTGACTAAAGGACATCATTTCAACGTGAAGCTAGGTGTACTATCATTCGCCCATGCTTGGTTGGATCTTAGGTCAACATTGGTCAACATTAGACCTATAAATAGGATGCAATATTCATGATATTATATACGCTTTTGCCTTTGGATATTGTCTTTTATATGATGGATGGTTGGTTGATTTCCAATTTAATCTGCAAGTTATTAATATGTTGGATTGAAGAAAAGGCTTGAATCAAATTTTATTTGAAGTGCATTTAAAGTTTGACTTGATTTAGTGCTATTCATTAACTTTACATTTTTTGGTTGAGATGGAGATGTGAATCCAACATATCAACATACATTTTTAGGCAAACTGGATGTTGAATTTTGAACGCAACCAAATATCAACATTTGAAGGAGATGTATCTTCTGCTTGGATAGTATATTAAGAATAACATATATGAATGACAATATCCAAAATAAAACATCTATTATTATGATCATCAATTAGCATCCTATTTATAGGGCTATACTAGTAGGAATTACTGTTCAGGCAGGAATCGTTGGACTGTGGCCACACATTTTATTTAAATATACCTCTTTATTTAGGTCAGGGGTTTTTCTAACAGGTGTCCACAAATTATTCTTTTATTTTTTATTTTATTACAAATATTTGTCGGGATTTTTTGAATGTGAGAAAGAGTTATTTTATGAATATCGCTAGCTGAAACAGAATACCATCGTGGATACCATTTTTATGTCTCTGTGTCCAATATGAAGAAAGTTAGAGGTAGTTCTACTAAGTCTACAGGAACAGTTAGTATGCTATGCTAGTTAGTATCAGACTCTGGGGAAGTAGATACATTGCTTCATTGCCAAAATCTCGAACTATTCTTTTAATATGGAGGAAATTACAGTCATTGGAGCTAATTACAGTTTTTTTTTCCTGTATAGAAAATTCACAAGTGGACCGTTTAAGTCAAGTGTCAAACTCCACGGAGGGCCGAGTGTCTTCGAGTTTTTGCTCCTCCCTTGTACTTGATTGATGAATTAAGGTCACTAATTACTAAAGAACTCCCCTCATCTGGTTGTCTAGGTCTTAAATGAAAGGAAAATCTAAAACCTGCAGACACTAGGCCATCCATGGAATGAGTTTGACCCCCTTGGTCTAAGTGGTAATTTTCAGAAATAGAAAAACAGTTTCTGTATTAACTTAAACAACCAAAAACAAATAGAAAGTGTGCAGAAAAAATATTGAATATTAGTAAAAATAATTAAAAAACGGGGATTCAGGGCACATGCCTATTGATTTTTATATAATTTTTGGGCAGATGAACATTGCTTTGACGAAATGCATAGAATTGCAGGAAATGTGCTTTATAACTGCAAAATTGTCTCTCAGCTCAATTGAAACATTTGTAGAATTGCAGAAAATGTGTTTTACAACAGCAACATGTTACCCTTACCTTTCTAGTTAATAGACTATGTTACAGTTTACACTTCCTTGTGAAAATGTGAAAAATCTATTATATAGTGTATATATATTTTTGCTTTCATATGATGGGGGTCCCTGGGTCACCGATTTAACTGAGTGGGGGTCTGCAGGGCAGAAATTTTACGAACTGACTTGTAGGAAAGATGACATCCTATGAAGGTGCCATGTTGAAAGTCACTGAGCACTTCAGTAAGGCCATTCTATTGCCAGTGTTTGTCTATGGAGATTGCATGGCGGGGTGCTCGATTTGATGTCAGCAACAGGTGTGGCAGAAATTGCCGAATCCAATAATTTGAAGAGGTGTCCACATACTTTTGTATATACAGTATACTGTACAGTATATTGAATATCGGGTGACATTTATTTAAAACTTTTCTATGTGTAATTTTCTACGCAATTTCAATGTATACATGTTGAAATTAGATTGATGTGACAACCTGTTATCCATGTTAAGTCAATGTATTTAAGTTGTAGTTTTAATCTAATTTCAATGTTTACAACGCTGGTTGAAATAAGATGAAAACAGTAGTGGTTAATGACTTCAAATCCATTGTATTTTCTACGTTGATTCCATGGCAAAAATATGTTCACAAATTACTTTACACAACTTTGACTCGACCAGTGTGTTCCCAGTTGGTAGATCTTCTCTTAGGATGGCTGTCGTCCTTCCAAACAATATTGACTGTGGCATGACATGTAACACAATACCCTCCACAGAAAAGCCAAACAGACTTTCGCCCATAACATGACACATGATCCTTGAACAATGCTTCGGAAAACCTATACACCTCAAAGAGCTTAGTCAATGTTAGCTCTGCCCTCGGGGTAATACGGATCCCCGGCGACGAAGAGAAGACCAGTACAGTGAAAACAGCAAGGGGCTCAGTATCATATTGATAAAACCACAACAGCCAGAGTAATCCCTCTCATAGTGCTGTCCCTCTGCTTGGCAGACATGGGATTGACAGGTAATAGGTCTGAGAACTTGGCAGTATTATCTCCCGCTCATCACCTCATTCTAAAAGTCTTTAACGAGTTGATGATGTATTTAGATACCGTATGTCAGTGTGGTCAGTTCAGGCATTTCCCTTGACAGCTTTTCTTAAATCGTCATCTTTCAAAGCTGACAGTTTACACTTCTCAAAGGATCTGGGGGACAGAAATAGTTCAAACGGAGGGGTTTACGCGGGTGCATTCACCTTGGCAACCTCGAGTCTACCACATTTCCTCTTCTAATAGACCAATGAGGTTTTTTTTTGTTGTCTGAGAAGCCTTTGAGATGATGAAAAGAAGTTCCGCGTGAAGCTTAAGCCAACAGCTGTTTTAACAATGCAACAGAAGTGAGAATGCAACTTTTTCATGTTCAAGGCCTCCCCCTCCTGATGAAAGGGTTCTTTCATGGTGTTATATGTGTTCAAAATGGCCACTTGTATGCAGCAGACTGGAACTCGGGGGGGGGGGGGGGGGGATTGGTTCCAGATGGTCACAGCTGGCACACAATGGAAAAACAAACTTGGTGTGGACCAGTGTTGTATTTACATTTGTGTTGGTCCCCGGGCTCTTTCCCTTTCAACATTATATTGAGTGGTCACTCTGCTATTACTACCACAGGTGCTTTAAATTTTTTTTATTTTTTTTATTAATTTAGCTGGAATATAAATTGGAAATGAAACTGCTCACATGCCAAATGTTCAGCAGACTGTAAGACCGCAGACTGAAAATCAAACACAAGTACTGTATTCTCTGTGGAGAAGTTGCAGCTTACTATTTCAAAATATAGAAACAACATATTTGCTTATACCGTATGGTTTCACATAAAAACCTCAAATACAGTATATAACTATGTCACAGCAGTTACAGCAGTAGAATGCATTCCACAGAAGTGTCATAGCCCTGCTCAGTTAGATACCACTGCTGTCTCATGTTCAAAGTGCTGTGCTTTCAGACTTATCTCTTGCCACAAGGGACTTCATTTATGACATTCTGATGCTTAGCGGGCCTCATTTCCACAAAGAGCACTCACTCCAGATTTTCAAAGGGATTTTTTTCTTTTTTTCTTTCTTTTCCTTTCCAGCATATATTCCCGTGTTCAACTGTACTGCTCATACAATATCCAAACCACAAGCACATCTGTTCCTGGTCCCCTCTCAAAGCAGACACATTTGATCTGGTGGCAATATCCCTAGAGTCTATCTGAAGTTGTAGGAACACACTATGATGAATGAATAGGTCAATTAATTCATAACACTAGTGGTACTCTACCCCGACAGAGTTAATGGTAGCAGGTTGTTTGATGAGTCTCTCTCTCTCTCTCTCTCTCTCTCTCTCTCTCTCTCTCTCTCTCTCTCTCTCTCTCTGACCTGTGCCAAGGCAGAGCAGAGGTTGTGTTTAAGGGGCAGGATTTGCTACCCTGCTCTGGGTTTCCGTGACAGCAGAGCTCCTGTCAGCGGCTAGCTGAAGCTGTCGTAAGTAACGCCTGCACACCCATCTTCTCGGCTTCCGTCAAATTGTCTCTGGCCATCATTGTAACATAGGTAATGAGGTTCTGAAAGACTGTGCTCCTCCTCGCACAGGGGGAGTGGCCATACCTTAGAGTAGTAGTCTGTGCTAACAGACAGTGAGATTTCACTTTCAGTACTGTTGATATCTCTAAATATTGTTCAAATATTTTGATTGGCCTTTATATTAAGAGAGTCTTGACTGGGTCTGCTTCCCAAGAAAAACATGCTTATATGAATATAAGCATCTAAGCAGATTGTATCTGAACAGCGTCTTATGTTTGCCAGATCTGAGATAGGTAAGGGCCAAAATAGGACTTATTGTTTTGTTAAGAGATGAAAATGAAATTAAAGGTTATGGCTCATCCTTACAGTGCCTTTTTTTTATATTCAAAATCTCCACGTTTGAAATGTTTCCTTTTAATTTCCTGTCTGTAAGAAAAAGATGATATCTGGAAAAGATATCATCCACTCCCTTTGCTTTTGTCACTTAGTTACAGTGGTCATGGAAACAAGGCACAAGACAAGGCAGACAGCTACAGTTGAAGTCGTGAGTTTACATACACTTAGGTTGGAGTCATTAAAACTTGTTTCTCAACCACTCCACAAATTTCTTGTTAAACTATAGTTTTGGCAAGTCGGTTAGGACACCTACTTTGTGCATGAAACAAGTAATTTTCCCAACAATTGTTTACAGACAGATTATTTCACTTATAATTCACTGTATCACAATTCCAGTGGGTCAGAAGTTTATATACACTAAGTTGACTATGCCTTTAAACAGCTTGGAAAATTCCAGAAAATGATGTCATGGCTTTAGAAGCTTCTGATAGGCTAATTGACATCACTTGAGTCAATTGGAGGTGTACCTGTGGATGTATTTCAAAGCCGACCTTCAAACTCAGTGCCTCTTTGCTTAACATCATGGGAAATTCAAAAGAAATCAGCCAAGACATTTTTTTTGTAGACCTCCACAAGTCTGGTTCATCCTTGGGAGCAGTTTCCAATTGCCTGAAGGTATCACTTTCATCTGTACAAACAATAGTACGCAAGTATAAACTTTGATTAATCCCAGAACAACAGCAAAGGACCTTGTGAAGATGCTGGAGGAAACGGGTACAAAAGTATCTATATCCACAGTAAAACGAGTCCTATAACGACATAACCTGAAAGGCCGCTCAGCAAGGAAGAAGCCACTGCTCCAAAACCGCCATAAAAAAGCCACACTACGGTTTGCACATTGGGACAAAGATCGTACTTTTTGGAGCAATGTCCTCTGGTCTGATGAAACAAAAATTGAACTGTTTGGCCATAATGACCATTGCCATGTTTGGAAGAAAAAGGGGAGGCTTGCAAGCTGAAGAACACAATCCCAACCGTGAAGCACGGGGATGGCAGCATGATGTTGTGGGGGTGCTTTGCTGCATAATCTGAATATATTGAAGCAACATCTCAACATATCAGTCAGGAAGTTAAAGCTTGGTCACAAATGGGTCTTCCAAATGGACAATTACCCCAAGCATACTTCAAAAGTTGTGGCAAAATGGCTTAAGAAAACAAAGTCAAGGTATTGGAGTGGCCCACAAAGCCCTGACCTCAATCCTAGAGAAAATGTGTGGGAAGAACTTAAAAAGCAGATGTGAGTAAGGAGGCCTACAAACCTGACTCAGTTACACCAGCTCTGTCAGGAAGAATGGGTCAAAATTCACCCAACTTATTGTGGGAAGCTTGTGGAAGGATACCTTAAAAGTTTGACCCAAGTTAAACAATTTAAAGGCAACGCTACCAAACAATGCTACATTTTGTGTATGTAAACTTCTGATCTACTGTGAATGTGATTAAAGAAATAAAAGGTGAAATAAATCATTCTCACTACCATTATTCTGACATTTCACATTCTTAAATAAAGTGGTGATCCTAACTGACTTAAGACAGGGAATTGTTACTAGGATTAAATGTCAGGAATTGTGAAAAACTGAGTTTAAATGTATTTGGCTAAGGTGTATGTAAACTTCTGACTTCCACTGTAGTTTTGAGTAGTGCTGAATACCTAAAAATGAAACAAATGCCCAAAATATAAGTCAATTATGTTATGCTTCCTTGGATAAAGTTCAGCTTTATCTTCAGTGCTTGAATGAAAATGTGCCGTGCAATCCAAGCTTCAGTAGACAAAATGAAAGCACAAAACAAAATGTCCTCAGCCGGCAATGCTTCTCTGGG
Source organism: Oncorhynchus mykiss (assembly GCF_057628025.1). NCBI lineage: Eukaryota > Metazoa > Chordata > Actinopteri > Salmoniformes > Salmonidae > Oncorhynchus > Oncorhynchus mykiss. The sequence goes on along the minus strand of NC_143025.1, from coordinate 63,742,158 downwards.
TTAGACCCTTCATACTGTCTTTTTGAACAGTCATGGCAAATGAAAGCTCAGTCAGTTCTCTCTCTCTCTCTCTCTCTTTCTCCCCCACTCTCTCTGACAGCCATCTTAAATCCATTCAGAGATCTCAGGGGACCAGTTTTCTGCATACTCAATATGCTCGCAGCTCCTTTAGACCACACAGTCGCCATGGCAACCGTGGACCACCTCTGGCTCCCAGTGCATCTGTCAGCCTTCCCCCACTACTCCCTCTGCCCACCCCACCCGTGCTCACCGCCACCATGCTGCCCCACCTTACCACAGAGAACAGAAGGCAAGGAGCTCCATTCACCGTACGCTTTGTGGTATACTGTAGTAGTTAAACCTTCATTTGATTATGAAGACCTTAGATTTCCCACAAACCAAGAACTGCACTCGACATGGTTTTCAATGAAAGCCAGTGCTGTGGAAAATTGGTCCGTTTAATAAATCACAAACCTCCATTTTATTTCTGCACCTTCACTAGATACGGTTGGAGATGTTACTGTAGCCGAGGGCTCTACTCTGCCTTTGCACAATTTGCCGTTGGTTTTCAGGTGCCATGCGCACCACCTGAAGAGGGCAGACTTGATCCTTTCTGTTGCAGCCGTGTGGATACTTCCTCACCAAAACCATGCAAACCTGCTGTGTCACAACCACTTCTCTGAACCCAAGACCACCCATTCAGCACCAATATTCTCTGGCTGTGATTTAAACCCTTCGAATCTCCCTCAGAAACACAGGAAACTGTACTGTGTGTGTGTGCACGTATGCATGCTTTTGGCGTTTGTGCGTGAGCAGAGGGGAGGAGAGAGAATGAGAGAGGGAGAAGGCAGCTCTCCCTCAGCACTCTGTCATGTTTCCCGTAGAAAAAGGCGAAACAGCATTGTGCAGTCAGCTGCGCCGAATGTATCTATTCTCTAGTAGCCCTCTTCCCTTTCATGGGAGATTTATTTCCATTGTTGTCACCAAACCCTCCCCACCCTCTACAATCCAAAGTCCCCCCCCCCCTCCTAAAAACAAAACGAGGAGAGGTGGGGGTGGACGTGATCGGGCGCAGGCAGGTGGGGGGAGGGGTGTAACTAGCGCAGTTGTAATCGGCAATTGTTACAGTCTGTGGCCTAGCTACGCTGTCACCATTCCAAATTGATTTAACCATCAATGGCAGCAGCCATTTAGATTTGTTAGAGGTCTGGCCGGGCTGCTCAAACTCAACTGAATGTGCAATGAGCCCCTCACTCCCTTTCCCACCATCTAGGTATCAAAGGCCATTGTGTCCCAAAAAAGTGGAGGGGTCATCCATTCACCCCGTGGGTCAACTACAGGCTGAGATAGAGGGAAAGTGAAAGAAAGAGCGAGAGGAAAAGAGAGGGAGGGGGCTAGGGTCTTTAAGTTTTGAAGACAGCAGCTCCATAGAACAACTCTCTCTCCAATGAAGGAGATGACTGGCTCCCCCGGCGTCAATGGAGCCAATTAATCCAGCAGACTGAAAATATTTGGAATTCGAGGCATTTGTCTTCTATTATCACTGGGATGTATATGAGTTCCTGTTTAACGTTCCTCTCTGCCTCTGCCGGCCGGCTCGTCTCCCTCGGGCCGTGTTTACAGGGACTCATCAGAGGCCATGTGAGGATCGTTTGACCCTCTCACAGACAAAGCACGGCTTTAAAGGGCCACACTCATAGCTTGTTTGTTTTGGCTAGGCACATTGGTTTCACCATTTTTTAGTTTGCATGTGCACAAGCATTCATCGCCGATGAGGTTTCTTTCATGTGTCGGCTGTCGTAGCGAGACGCTGATTGACAGGAGCAGAGCGTGAATAAGAATGTTTTCATAATATCTGCCGAGGGGCTGGTGGTGTTTATGATCAACAAGAACATATCTTAATCTAAGCCTGTTGATGTTTAGTGGGCGAGTATAGCAAGCTCAATAATAAGATGTAGAGCCAAGATAGCTAATACACACACAGTTACTTACTCCCAGTCTCAGCCCCCCCCCAGCTCAACAGACTCTAGAGCAGGATCCCAGATTACACCAGACGTGTTCCTTGATTTGCTAATGGTTGTGAAGTCCAACCTGACAGATGCTTGGCCACGCACAGTTCATTGCAGACATGTTCATGTGATGATGCTGTTTATGCCGTTTTAACTTTCCCCCATTTCTCAAGCCCAACGTGAATACATAAGAAATCAAAAACAGCTCCTAGAAAATAGTCTGAATGAATGCTTTTACAATACTTATTAACAATAACAAAAGTTATTCGACCCATGGGGGAGAAACCAAATATTTGTTGTTTTAAAGTGTCTTTGGTAAATATGCTCTCTTGGAGTGATCGCAATTTTATAGTACACTGTACTACATATCATATCAATTTAAGATAATATCCATAATGTGTCATTTGTCACAATCAGCAAGCCTGTGGTATTGTCAGAGACAATCAACTGATCTTAATTAGCGTCAGCTTGAGTTGTTTTGACACTTCCCTTTTTTTTGTTTGTGTGTGCCAACAGAGGTGTCTAAACTATGCAGCTCATCGTCCAATCCGATTCCTCCCATACTATAGTATGTTGGGGTTTTAGTATCTGGCTGGTGAGTGTGTAATGTGACTCAGATCTGGATAACAAAGGCTTCGTTTACACAAGCAGCCCAATTCTTATCTTTTATTTTCACTAATTGGCCTTTTGATCAATCAGATCAGCTTTGAAAAAGATCTGATGTGAAAAGATCTGATGTGATTGGTCAAAACACCAATTAGTGGGACAATTATCAGAATTGGGCTGCCTGTGTAATATCAGCAGCCAGTCTGTGTCCATATGACAAACTCATTGCTCAGGATAACACCACAATTAGCTGCACAGTCACTTTTTCATAATACCACATTTAGCCATCAAAATGAATGACTCTGGGAAGAGAGTTAGACAGTTCATTATGAGACTTAATGGCGTGTGAGGATCTTGAGGTGGGTTTTTTTTCCACCTGAGACCAGTTCTCAGGTTTATCTCCTAATTGTCCAGGAAGAGTTTCATTTTGAGTGTTGAAGTTTAAATGGAGCTGAGGGGCAGAGGGGTTTGTGGAAAGAGATAATTTATCTCCATGTAAGGTAGCCTTGGGAGACAACAATTATGCATAGGATATCTTTGGGTTGATACATCCACCAGAATGCAGATGAGGCTTCCTTTAGCATTCCTTCTACAAAGAGTATCACTCTCTCTCTGTCACCCAGAGAAGTACTGAGCTGCTGAGCACAGTCCCTTTATCTCTCAGTTTCGCTGCTCCCTGTGTTACCATAGTAACCTGGATACTATTCAGTCCTCTTCAGTGAGAGGCAGGCAGGCAGCCTTTGCAGGTGGCTGTGCTTTCATGCGAAGAATGCTACAAATGCAGTTCCTTCCTAACAACTGACTGTGTGAGTGAGGGGCCCTCCATTATTTGGACTAGCTAGATTCGTAATGTTTGTTTGAAATAGCGAAATATGATGAATATCGAACTTTACGTTGTCTATACCAGATTCCTGAAATCTAACTTCCTCAGAAACAAATATGACTTATTATTCTAACCCTAAGGATGCATCTTTCAGGAGTAGATGCGTTTGATTAGAATGTGGATGTAATAAATAAACTTAAGCTAAAATGGATTAAGTAAAAAAAAATCTTCAACAATCTACTGACAATACCCCATAATGACAAAGTGAGAACAGGTTGTTAGAAATTTTAGAAAATGTATTCAACATAAAGAAATACCATATATACAGTTGAAGTCGGAAGTTTAAATACACTTAGGGTGGAGTCATTAAAACTCGTTTTTCAACCACTCCACAAATTTCTTGTTAACAAACTATAGTTTTGCCAAGTCGGTTAGGACATCTACTTTGTGGATGACACAAGTAATTTTCCAACAATTGTTTGCAGACAGATTATTTCACTTATAATTCACTGTATCACAATTCCAGTGGGTCAAAAATATACAGTACATACACTAAGTTGACTGTGCCTTTAAACAGCTTGGAAAATCCCAGAAAATTATGTCATAGCTTTAGAAGCTTCTGATAGGCTAATTGACATCATTTGAGTATATTGGAGATGTACCTGTGGATGTATTTCAAGGCCTACCTTCAAACTCAATGCCTCTTTGCTTGACATAATGGGAAAATCAAAAGAAATCAGCCAAGACCTCAGAAAAAAAATTGTAAGACCTCCACAAGTCTGGTTCATCCTTGGGAGCAATTTCCAAACACCTGAAGGTACCACATTCATCTGTACAAACAATAGTATGCAAGTATAAACACCATGGGACCACACAGGCATCACACCGCTCAGGAAGGAGATGCGTTCTGTCTCCTAGAGATGAACATACTTTGGTGAGACAAGTGCAAATCAATTCCAGAACAACAGCAAAGGACCTTGTGGAGATTCTGGAGGAAACAGGTACAAAAGTATCTATATCCACAGTAAAACGAGTCCTATAACGACATAACCTGAAAGGCCGCTCAGCAAGGAAGAAGCCACTGCTCCAAAACCACCATAAAAAAGCCAGACTAAGGTTTGCAACTGCACATGAGGACAAAGATCATACTTTTTCGAGAAATGTCCTCTGATCTGTTTAAACAAAAATAGAACTGTTTGGCCATAATTACCATTGTTATGTTTGGAGGGAAAAGGGGGAGGCTTGCAAGTCAAAGAACACCATCCCAACCGTGAAGCACAGGGGTGGCAGCATGATGTTGTGGGGGTGCTTTGCTGCAGGAGGGACTGGTGCACTTCACAAAATAGATGGCATCATGAGGCAGGAAAACTATGTAGATATATTGAAGCAACATCTCAAGACATCAGTCAGGAAGTTAAAGCTTGGTCGTAAATGGGTCTTCTAAATGGACAATGACCCCTATGTCAGGAGGAATGAGCCAAAATTCACCCAACTTGTTGTGGGAAGCTTGTGGAAGGCTACCCAAAACATTTTACCCAAGTTAAACAATTTAAAGGCAATGCTACCAAACACTAATTGAGTGTATGTAAACTTCTGATCCACTGGGAACGTGATTAAATAAATAAAAGCTGAAGTAAAGCATTCTCTCTACTATTATTCGGATATTTCACATTCTTAAAATAAAGTGGTGATCCTAACTGACCTAAGACAGGGACTTTTTACTAGGATTAAATGTCAGGAATTGTGAAAAACTGAGTTTAAATGTATTTAGCTACGGTGTGTGTAAACTTCCGAACTTCAACTGTATATTGCAGTGTTCAGACCCTTTACAATGAGACTCGAAATTGAGCTCAGGTGCATCCTGTTTCCATTGATCTGCCTTGAGATGTTTCTACAACTTGATTGGTGTCCACCTGTGGTAAATTCAATTGAAGGCACACACCAGTCTATATAAGGTCCCACAGCTGGCAGTGCATGTCAGAGCAAAAACCAAGTCATGAGGTCGAAGGAATTGGCCATTGAGCTCCGGGACAGGATTGTGTCAAGGCACAGATCTGGTGAAGGGTACCAAAACATTTCTGCGGCATTGAAAGTCCCCAAGAATATAGTGGCCTCCATCATTCTTAAATGGAATTAGTTTGGAACCAAGAATCTTCCTAGAGCTGGCTGCCCGGCCAAACTGAGTAGTTGGGGGCGAAGGGCCTTGGTCAGGGAGGTGACACTCTGATAGAGTCCAGAATTGCAACCGTCTCTGCAGAACTCCACCAATCAGGCCTTTATGGTAGATTAGCCAGAAATAATCCACTCTTCAGTAAAAGGCACATGGTAGCCCACTTTGGGTATCTCTGGACTGATAAAACCAAGATTGAACTCTTAGTTTCTGGTGGAAACCTGGCACCATCATGCTGTAGGGATATTTTTCAGCGGAAGGGACTGGGAGACTAGTCAAGATCGAGGCAAAGATGAACAGAGCAAAGTACAGAGAGATCTTTGATGAAAACCTGCACCAGAGCATTCATGGCCTCAGGCTGGGGCGAAGGTTCACCTTCCAACAGGACAATGACCCTAACCACGCAGCCAAAACGCAGGAGTGGCTTCGGGACAAGTCTCTAAATGTCCTTGAGTGGCCCAGGAAGAGCCCGGACTTGAACCCGATTGAACATCTCTGGAGAGACCTGAAAATAGCTGTGCAGCATCGCTCCCAATACAACCGGACAGAGCTTGAGAGGATCTGCAGAGAAGAATGGGAGAAACTCCCCAAATACAGGTGTGCCAAGCTTCTAGCGTCATACCCAAGAAGACTCGATGCTGTAATCGCTGCCAATGGTGCTTCAAAAAAGTACTGAGTAAAGGGTCTGAATGCTGTGATAGAAATGTGATATTTCCAGTTTTTATTTGTAATACATTTGCTAAAATTGATAAAAACCTGTTTTTGCTTTGTCGTTATGGGGTATTGTGTGTAGATTGATTGTCACGCCCTGACCTTAGATATCTCTGTTTTCTATATATTTTGGTTAGGTCAGGGTGTGACTAGGGTGGGTACTCTAGGGTTTTTTGTATGTCTAGGGTTTTTTGTATGTCTAGAGTTTTTGTAGGTCTAGGGGTTTTTGTATATCTATGTTGGCCTGAAATGGTTCCCAATCAGAGACTAGTCAAGATCGAGTCTGATTGGGGATCATATTTAGGCAGGCCTTTTTCCCACTTTCTGGTGTGGGATCTTGACTATGTGTAGTTGCCTGTCAGCACTATATTGTATAGCTTAACGTTTTGTTTGTTAGTTTGTTAGTTTGTTCGGTGTTCATTCTTTTAATAAAGTGAATGTACGCATACAACGCTGAGCCTTGGTCCGATCCTTTCAACGAACGTGACATTGATAAGGGAAAAAAATGTAATCAATTTTAGAATAAGTAACAACATGTGGAAAAAGTCAATGGGTCTGAATAATTCCGAAGGCAAGTACTTAGAACTGCCTTCTTTTATCACTAATTATTTTTGTCCTCCAACAAATTTGCACTCTGAAATTTGAGGGGTGTGGGGAGTGAGATGGTTGGGGAGGAGAGATGGGTGGTGGGGGTAGAGATAGTGTAATGAGATTGATGTAATCTAATATTTCTATGCTGCGCTTGTCGCTGAGTAACGGGTTACCGTGGCAACCATTCTCCTTCTTTGTTCTGCTTCTTCCCTGCCAGCTCGCCTGCCCGCCTCTCCTTCAGCGGGTATGTGATCTTCATTACTGGTGATATTAAAGTGGCTTTTATTGTGGCTTAGGATAACTACCAGGCCATGGTCATCCGGGTTCATACACAGGTCCAGATAAACGATCCAGGGGGCTGGTGTGTCATCCTCCATATGCTGGTTGTGTCATGTCACTGGTTGGGCTAATGGTTCTGTACACCCAAACCTGACTGAGGGCAGCTTGGCTGACTGAGTGAATGGCTGGCTGGCTTGGAGTGAAGGGGAGGGGCCTGACAGTGCTATGGGGAGTTGAGATGACAGAAAACACACTTGGTTTTTCATTAAAGATGTTTGAAATTCATTCAGTCACTAATGAGGCATGTGGAGTCAAAAAAGGAGGGTGTGGAGTCAACCTGTTTAAAGGGGGAATGTGACACAAAAAAATGATGTGACAATCAGTATTGAGAAATGTGTCAGCTGATGTCACCTTAAACATATCTAAAGTACAGCTGTTTTGAGGTATGCATAAACCCTGTCAGGTAAAGCAATTGCTGTTACTACAGTTATTACTGTGTAGTTACGTAGTAATAGGGGCAACTTAATGTCAAGTGTTACCAAAGCTATTACGGATGTTTTAATGACAACTTACCATCTTGCTCAGACGCCAATCAACTGTGTCATACATAGCACCATGGTGTGTGATTGGAATCTACAGGCGATTGAAGTTCGTGTCGGAGAATGCACGGCTTTTTGACAAGAAGCTATAAATCTCCTTCATATCCCCTCCGCAATTAACAACTAGTTACAAGGACACACTTCATCTTTCCAGATAAAAAGTCAGAACATCTTGAGGAACATGAATATTTAGGCCCTAAAGTAGAGAGTTCAGGGGGTTGTCTTGCTGAATGTTGCTATACTTCACTAACTAGTCGTACTAGTACTGATAGCCACACATATTGATGGAGTTAAATGCCTGTTTCATGCCCCTTTCACTCAGTTTATTATGATTAACATATTGTCAATCAAAATATTCACTTCTGAGGATACATGGGGCCGGTATAGATCTAGCCCAGATTTCTGATTGGACCCTTGTCAGAGGCAGAACAAATCAGATGAAATAATCAATGACCGCCAGTTTCCTTCCCTCATTGCAGAGTTATAATAATCTCACAACAGACAACATCAGAGGTTATTAAGGTTTGTCATAGCGATGGCGGCCAGATAAAAGCAGTTATTGTAACTCAGCATTTCTCATCAGTGAGTGCCGCCTCCTCATTGCAAACAGGGTTATTTGCTCCTATAGATGAACACATCCTGATGAAACAGGCAATAATGTAAACATCAGACTCCCACTTGGTGGAATTTGGATCTGTTCAGTAGTTATGGATCTGTTCATATGGTGATGGCTTTTGTCACTGTAATGGATATTGATATTAAGGCAGGTCTGATCTGAAGCAGGGAAGCTTGATTTAAACTTCCATTAGTCTTCAAGAGAGGAAAGGATGAACTCATCTTAAACATTCCAAAAACCATTGATAAGCCTAATTATTCTAATTCGGAATTACGTGTGCACTCACTTGAACTTCCAAAAGTGTTCCGGATTCACAGTTTCCAGCTATCTAATAGGCATATAACATGATCTCTTCTATTTAAAAGTGCATTTAAGTTTCTAAGTCAAACACTTGCTTGGTGGGTCTGACTTAAAAGAGGAGAGCAACTTAGATTTCCTGGTGATTTTCCTGCAGCGACACAGAGCACCACTCTGCATCCTGTTTTAATTATGGAAACGAAGCTGCATTTCAGGAGCCAGCCAGAGCTGCTGGGGAGCACTGACTAATTTATTCTGGGTTTGGAATCACCTCCCGTCAGAACTCTCACTGAACAGGCATAGAGCCCTTCGATTCCCGGCCCAAAATACCCCCAGCCTTCTGAGATCAACTTCACAGAGATTTATGAAACAAACAGTTCATGCTTTGAACACTGATCAAGAAGTCAAAATTCTGGATCAATTACCCCAACTCTGTTCGTTTAGAATTAAAGCTTTGTTTTACAGTGTACGGCTGAGTCAGAAATAACCATGGGGGTTTTGTCTTTCAAAAAAGGCAGACGGTTTGAATAACACCTATTAGGTTAACAAAACACAGGAGAGGGGGGGGGGGGGGGGGGGAGAAAGAGAGATGGAGAAACCGGATGATGAGCAATAGGGAGTCTAGATGACACCTTTATCAAATCATCAGCCACTCAAGAGTTTTAACCCTCCATATCAGTGAGTTAGTGAAAGGAATACAACAATGCGAATGAGTTGAGTCAGCCTGAGGCTAAGTGTTTCCCAGTAGGCCCTGGGAGGTTGGCTCAGTATGAGGTGGTATGTACTACTGGGCCTGGCTGACATTTCCCTGGACAAACTCTCTGCAGCTGGAGCCGAGCATGGATAAATAAAAGGAGAAGGAGGAAAGAAGTGCACTGTGCAGAGCCCACTGGAAAATCATTTAGGGGCATTACAAAAGTCTGATTGTCCTCTATTTGATCCAAGAGTGCAGCTGGGAACCGCAATTTACTACCCTGTACCCAGGAGTCCTTGCTGCGCTCATCACATGGCACTGGAAACCACCAAGGGTCACGGCTCAAACCATTTCTGGGGGATGCTGGGGGATTACTGAGCAATGAGGCGCGCAATCACAAGGCCCTGGCTTCCAACCATGAGACCCCAGAACCATTTAATAACTGCATGGGAGCTGCATGGGCTTACCTGGGACAGTCAAGTCAACTGGGCCGCGGGGTCTGGGGCCAGACAGTGGGAGGAGGTCAGTGGGACTGTATGGAAACAGAACATGACAGAGCTTTCTAAATCAGAGAGGAGATGTACTAAATTGTCTGCAGTCAAATTCAGTACAGTTTATTCAATGAACAAATGCGTTGGTCTATTTGTACTAAATACACCCATAATCTTGCTTCCCTCTCCACTTGGACGTTGAGATTTAATGAGGGGAAGCAATGGACTGAAGAAAAACACTCAACATGCTCTAGTAATATAGACTTTGAGCTATTTCAGAGGAGCAGCATTTGAAGGTAAAAAATGTATTCTGGGACATTTGAACTTTCATGTGCCTTAATAACAAACTCGTATTCCATCCATAAATACGAATAAAATAGTTAAATTATGAGCCTAGTTGGTTTAGCCATGGAAAAGACAGGAAGCCATGGAAAAGACAGGAAGCCATGATTGGCTGACATAATGTACGGGCTGGACATGCCGGGAGATGAGTTTTGGATTGGTCTGCCATGTACTGTAGCACGCTTCTGTCTATAATGTGAGCTGTTCAGTATGTGTTGACAGTCCTTTCTGCCTCGCCGTTTTTGAAATAAATAACTTTAGCCATCGAGAACTACAAAAGTTTTGCTATTTTTCTCAACTGCATTGATGCCCTGAATTTAGCAAGCGCTATGGACAGATCAGTAGGAAAAAAAGTGATGGGCTACTCCGGTGTGAACCGGAGTGACTTGACACAAAGCTGGCCAAACAAGCTACAAATGTAGCTACAAACAAAACGGTTAAATGGTTCCAGTCTGCCGTAAAGCATTCATGTATACGGGTAAGAGTCTAGCTACATTTTCCAGATACAAGTTTCTAATTTTGTTGCAAGTTAAGGCATACATACTGTTAGCTGTTAGTTAGCTAGCAAACTTTAGCTTGCTGGCTCGCTAGCTATCATTACGTGTATGATCTGTGTAGTAATATTATTCAAATCAGAAACCCATTTGCATTGCTAGTTATAGCCTAATGTTAGCTAGTTAACATTGAACCCAGTTTGTTAGCTTTAGCTATGCGTAGATTCATACTACAGCTATGACAATGTTAGTATTGGTAGTAGTATGTTGGGGTTATGTCGGTTCATTGTTTAGCTAGCTAGCTACCTAGCTAGCAACATATCTAAACAAAAGACTACACTTGGGACGTATTATTACATGACCCATCAAATTAGCAGATGTGTCAGTGGGTGATTATGGCCATCGATTGTATTTCATGAACATGTGTACATGTCGAGACAATAGCGAACAATACCATTGGATAAAAGAGTCTCTACTTTTATCCAATGTAAAAAACATAAGATCGAATCGAGGCGGTCGGTCACAAATGGTCAAAAAGAAACAAAAATAGCTTCTTAGCGAAGAACAATTCCTCAAGCAAGATTTTTGCTAGGACTGTCTGGGAGTGGTCTGTGGGGAGGGGAAAATAAAAAAACTAGCTGTTTTTAGGAGAGAGGTTTGGAACTCTCTTTCTTATTGGTCTATTAACTAATTTACCGCCCGGTGATGTCACCAGGCAGGCCAAAAGTCCATCCCACCAAAAACGGCAGTCTTTTCAAACAGCTCTTGCACTTAAAGGGCATTATCATCCTTTTCACAATTTTCATATTGTGGATATATATATTTTTGAAATCACATTTTTGACTGCACTGGGCCTGCGCTCTAGTGTTGCTTTTAGTGCTATTTAGTGCTAAGTGTTATACCAATAAATACTAATTGAAACTTGTCCTTGGTCATGCTCCAAGTTACCACCCACTTAGCCACCAACAAAGCTACACTAGACTGTATGCATTAACCCTGGTTCCTACAGAAAACAAAGTCACAGAAGGTTGCATAATGTGCAGGGGGAATCAACACACAATAAGAATGCTTCAGTATCATGTGAACGTACAGTATCAGTGTTGGCGTTTGCGTTTGTTTTTAATTCCTCTTAAATTAAAATGGGATCTGTGTTGAATGGTTTCAGCCCTGACTCTGCCTGCCTTATTATGGCCCTCCTGAAATGCCTGAACCCAATACACCCCGTTACCTCATTAGATGCTCTTTTTGTTCTCTTAAACCCAGTCTCCAGTCTTGTTGTTACTATGGCCTTGTTATTGGGATGGTGCTTTATTCGCTTTTAGTGGGAGCCATGGTGCAGGAACAGAGGTTTATGTAAGCTGGAATGATATTGGCCTCGACCCTGTCCTGTTCAGACCACTGTGATATTGGTCTGGGTTTGTTTTTAGTTAGCACTCTGACGTGATTGTGATATTTAGTTATGAGGGCCGTGAGCTCCTTACACGGGTTGCTGTTCACATAAGTGACGCAGGTCACGGAAATGTAAAGTCATACGTTCCACTGATAAGGAAATGAAATGATGGAAGGATCATGTTTATTCACTCTACTTATTTAGAGTAAGAGGGAGGAGGAGCATTGAGTGAGAAAGGGTAAAAAAAACAAAAAAAAGGTGAAGGGTGAATTGAATCAATGTAGCTTGACTCTAAGTGTCAAACCTCTTTGATAAATCTAATTCAAATGTAAGGATGTCTTCACATGGTATCCACCAGTACAGTGTTTCTGTTTCTGAGTTGAATTGGATGGTCTCAACCAACAGCCCTTAATCAAACCAATTGATGGCGGGCAGGCCTATTGATGGTGTTCATGATTCCCCCAGAGGGAGGGAGCCTATACATGAACTGAGAATATCTCAATAAAGAAACCCCCATCCCCGTCTCCTTACAGACGGCTGGCAGTAAAGACGTTCTCATCAGAGCTCACGCCCAGGCAAACTGAGGAAACCTGGAGGGTGGCGTTCCATACCAAATACATTTTTCATATTCTTTCTCTCTCCATCAATGTTTTATCAGCTAAGTCTTTTCTACTGTTTTAACACGGGAGGAGTGATCGAAATGTCCGCCAAGGTCCTGACACGCATTGGGTAAATCATTTCCACTCTATTTCAGATTGACCATTGCTGCATAATACAGTCAAGGAGTGGATGGCTTTTACAAGCACAAGATCAAGTCATTCGGGTGGTCAACTCTCTGTGTGTTTACACTACGCCATTGGCCACTTAGCTTGGTACTGGACAGCTACTGTACGTGTGCACCACATACTTTTGTTTCCAAACCAAAACTAAAACACCTCATTCCACAAATCACTTCATCATCAAGAATCAACATCATCATTCATTGAATTAGATGTTTTAGTGCTGGGCTGGAACAAAGCCTCCTCAACATGTGTAGCTTTACCAGGACCAAGGCTGGAGACCAATGCACTCATTAAAGCTGTATGGTTAATTGTTCCCTCCAATACAAAGCAACAGAGATGCAGGGAGAAAGAGTGCAAAGGAAAGTTAAAAGAAAGCTTTAATTATGAAATATTTATCATGTAATATACAAGACATAGAAATGTAATTTTAAAGAGCTTCTGGGATAGAGTTTATTATTAGAAAGTGCTGAATATTTCACTTAATTTTTCCCCTCCAGTAAGCAGGTGATACACCCTTCTCCTACTCTCTCTCTCTCTCTCTCTCTCTCTCCCCCCCTCTCTCCCCCCCCCCCAAGCTCTCATGTATCTCCAGTCCCTCTGGTGTTGTGTTTGTTCAAAGTATCTACCCGTCATCCGTAGAAGTGCATGAATGGGGTCAGTTCATGTTTTATCGTCAATATGAGCCAGCTTCAGACAAACATTATGTAATACTGGGATCTATCTTTTAGTTGTTCCTGACAATAACAGTGTGGGTAGGCGTGTGCTTGTGTGAACAAAACAGATATTAAACCTTTTCATAAATGCAAATACAAAGGCGTTAATATGTTCCTTCTTGTCTTTCATTGTGTTGTTGTGCTTATCTTGTTAATTTCAATTACAAAAACTTGTTGAATCAACATTGTTTCCACGTAATTAATAAGTGTTTTTTCACCCAACTTTTAACCAAAATCCAATGTCATGGTGACATTTTTTGTTGATTTTTACGTTGAATTCACATTCGTTGACAAATGTAACTGACGTCTGTGCCAAGTGAGATCTGAATCAGGGTAAAGAAACAAAGATGGGCGTCCAACTTCCCAAAGTGAGGAGCAGATGGCTCAGGACAGGAGCCTGGACACAGCCAGGGCCAGGTTGGCCTGCCTGCCCTGTAAACACATTCACTTCGCAGGCCCAGGCAATATACTACACTCACTGAACGAGATTGATTGGATTTCAGTCAGAAACCTGGCGCTATCTTTGATATTTCTTTTACACAACCACTCCAACGTCTAATTGGATTATAATGATGAGGAGATTGGGTTTGGTTCTTTTTCCTGTCTGTTGGTCAACTCAAATATGACATCATTGTCTGGATAGGAAAGAGGACTCTAACCTGATTAACTGATCAGAGAGAATCTGAACGCCCCTCTAATACTAAAAGTGTCTGATAGCCATGACCTCAGACTAATATGACACACCACCCCTTTCACAATGTGAAAAGGCATGATGAAAAAAACAATTTTCAACCATTTTCAACGCCTCAAAATGGGCAACATTTTTACAGACGGTTTGGGCCTAGTTCATGTACATTTACAGGTCTTACAAAAATATATGTTTGACAGATTGACTTTTATTTTCCCCCAAAGATGTATTGACCTTTGTGAGACCCGCTACGACTTTTGCCTGGAGACTAGAGAAAAGATGTATCCTGTTCCCATTTCACTTGACTTATCAGGGGAAGAGACAATGAATGTGTGATAAAACCAGTGTCTCCTGTCACCGAACTACATTCAGCCGTATTTCACCACGACATGGAAACACAAACATTATACACCTGTTTATTTCCCAAGGATAGGGTCAAACGAGGTCATCAGATTTCGAATGGAATGGAAATCGAATGGAAATCAATTGGTCTTATTGTGTGATTTGGATTAGAAAAACAAGCATCAATACACACTGAGGACTGCTACTGACTGACTTCCAGACTGTAAATATAGAAACACACTCCTAGGGCCTGAATGTCGCGTGGTGGTGGTAATTTCTCGCTTACAGATTGAATACACAGGTCGTGAATGTGATAAATGCAATTAGGCAGACCATGTTTTGTCACTACGAATGAAGAACCAAGTGGAATTCACACACACACACGCCAGATCTAATAATTTCATCCTCACATAAAAGATTGCTCACCCTGTGTTTAGCTAAATGTATGTCTGACACGTACCATTCAAATCTTTGCATGTGTCGTTTATTCTCACCCCCCCCCTGTCTCTGTCTCTTTTTTTCTGTGTGTGGAATTAGACGTCTGTAACTTGTCTCACCAGGCAGGTTTATTGGTCGTTGCGCCTGACTTAATGGTGCACTTGACAGGCTTCCTGGCAGTCAGCAGCTCCTGGAGAAGAAAAGCCCCTGGCTCCACCGGCTCCGTGGGAGTGAGTTATTACTCCACCAGACTGGATGGGGTTGTTTATCTATCTAGCTACCCCAGTCTCCACTGACTGCCATTTGAATGCCTGTGTTGTGTTTACATGGGCAGGCAAATGAACCAAAATGATGCCAAATGAACGTCACCCTGGAGTTGCTTCTCCTTCATGTTCTTTTTGGGCCTTGCATTCTGTCCAACTGAGAGGACAACAGATGTCACACACTGCCGGATTTGACATTGAGCCATTAATCACTGCTGTGACGTCTCTGAATGAGACTCACCGTAGAAAGAACACAGGTCTTTCTTAATACGGTAATATGCAGAGTGACTGGCAGGTAGGGAAAGGCGATACCTATAGTCAGTTGCACGACTGAATGCATTCAACCTGAAATGTGTCTTACTCATTTAACCCAACCCCTGAATCAGAGAGGTGCGGTGGACTGCCTTAATCGATGTCTACATTATCGGCGCCCAGGGAGCAGTTGTTGTTGTGGATTAAGGGCAGAATGGCAGATATTTTTTCCACCTTGCCAGCTCAGGGATTTGATACAGCAACATTTTGGTTACTGGCCCAATGTTCTTAACTACTAGGCTACCTGCAGTGAGGGAGAGGCTCTAATTTGAGAACACTGCGTTCACAAGTTCTGAATAGGGAGCCGATTGTGTTTCTTTCTACGCTCCTGGACTACTGACTACATAAGTACATTGTTTTCAGCTCCCTGTGGACAACAGGGAATATTTAAAGATGTACTCCTGGAACTTAAGCACAACAAATTCTTAACATACTACACGAATTGGATTCGTAGCATATCACACGAATTGCAAAATTCGTATGAGATACAAATAGCAAAACATATCCCCCGAAATGGATGACATACTCTTACAAAAGAAACGTCAACAAAAAACAAATCACTTGGAAAAATAGATTTCACATGAGTCACGTGTGAAGTTTCATGTATGTTTTGTGATTATTATAATTTTTTAAACACGCTTTTTCCACTTCCAGCTGCGTCGGGTCTCCCATCCAGGATGACCCTGCTTAGTTTCAATGGCAGACCAGCAATGATTTCCTTGCAATATATTATTTTGCTATCTTTGCGACTTTTGGGTTTATGTTTTGCTTTCAATATTTATTTTATCTTTATTTAACTAGGCAAGTCAGTTAAGAACAAATTCTTATTTTATAATTATTTTAGTTTGCAATACTAAGAATTGTGTTCTCGACTTCAGACGTTTTGCTTGATATTAATGGCACAAAAGTAACCCACTTTGAGGATTGCACCATATAATTACACTATGACGCTGTGAAAGGTGCAATCCTTAATTGAAACATTAACGAAGTGCCCTCCCCAGCACAGTTTCAGTAAAAAGCTGAGGGATAGGGCTGAAGACATGCAACCACTCTCAAATCCATAGACTGTATTACTGACCATAGTTGTTTACATTTACTTTGTTTACAAACATTGGAGGAAAACAAGCTTATATTTTGGGTTCTGATGGGGCACTACAGTTGAACTAAGCTCATAAGTCATTTATACATTACTGTATAGTCTTCAAGAATCAAGGGGTTCTGTCATTCATTTATACGTTCAAAAATTGATGTAGCAACCAAGGATTGGCCCTTTCACTTCTTGATGCTACCCATCCCTTTAGCGGGATAATTGTCATCAACAACCGCTGAATTGCATAGCGCCACATTCAAATAATATTACTAAAAATATTTATATTCATGAAATCACAAGTGCAATATAGCAAAACACAGCTTAGCCTTTTGTTAATCCACCTGTCGTGTCAGATTTTGAAAATATTCTCTACAGCGAAAGCAATCCAAGCATTTGTGTAAGTTTATCGATCGCTCGACAAAACATTATGTACACCTAGCATCAAGTAGCTTGATCACAAATCAGAAAAGCAATCAAATTAATCGTTTACCTTTGATGATCTTCGGATGTTTTCACTCACGAGACTCCCAGTTACACAATAAATGTTCCATAAAGACTATTTTTATATCCAAAACATCTCCGTTTGTTTGGCGCGTTATGTTCAGAAATCCACAGGAAAGAACGGTCACGACAACGCAGACAAATTCCAAATAGTATCCGTAATGTCCACAGAAACATGTCAAACGTTTTTTATAATCAATCCTCAGGTTGTTTTTAAAATATATAATCGATAATATATCATCCGCAACTGTCTTTTTCAGTAGGAGAGGGAAAGGCATTGGCTATTCAAACTCTGTTGCGCCAAGCAAAACGCTGCTGGCACCCAGCCATACAATGACGCGGTGTTATCTTTCTCGCAAATTTTTCAAAATAGAAGCCTGAAACTATGTCTAAAGACTGTTGACACCTTGAGGAAGCGATAGGAAAATGAATCTGGTTGATATCCCTTTAAATGGAGCAAAGGCAGGCTATGGAACATGGAGTTTTCAAAATAGAAGCCACTTCCTGGTTTGATTTTCCTCAGGGTTTCGCCTGCAATATCAGTTCTGTTATACTCACAGACAATATTTTGACAGTTTTGGAAAGTTTAGAGTGTTTTCTATCCTATTCATTCCACATGTGAAAGTACACAATTGGATGATGGAGTACAGAAAAAACGAGGACCACTTTTGGGTTTGTGAGCACCACTTTCAAAACTACTGGCTTGAAATTATACAAATGCTCGAGGGTACATTTTTAATTATCTCCAATCTAACCAAGCTTGTAAATGGGACATACACAGAACATTACCACCCTCGATGCACTGTCATTTCACACAGTGTTTGGTAAAGCTTGGCCAAGTTTACGAGTTCAACAAAGCATTCAATTTAGAGCTTGAATTTCAGTGTTTTTGCAGCGATAACTTGAGAGGGGGTCGACCATGCTGGAGGGGTCAAAGGTGAATTGGGAGGAGGGGTAGGGGGGTGATTGATACGGTGTTAGCTTGCACACTGACTCCAGAGAGAGCGGCGTCTTGCTCAGGGAGTAAACAGCAGATGCCCTGTGTCAGAAGTCACTCCCCGTGGACCTCCCTCCCTCCATCCCCCGTCCTTCTAAAACAGAAGGGAGATAGGGAGGGACAGACGGGCACTAGGCCCCTTTTGAGATGCAAAACAAAACAGGCCTTTCACCTTATAAGCCCTCTGAAGCTTTGTCTTGAGATCGACTAGTAACTGGCTGGTTAGAGAAGAGCAATAAATCTAGCCACAGATCAGTGGATTGTTAGGGTATTGGTTGGGAGACAACAGAGAAAGAGTTTATCCAGTAAATACAAATGTATTTCAGTTATATTTATGGCTTATTTCTCAGAGCAGATATTATTATTATTACATATAAACCAAATAAAATTTAAATTGGTCACATGGAGATATATGTACATTTAGGCAGGGGTAAAGTGACTATCTGCAGCATATGATGAGTGTGTGTGTATATGTGTGTTTGGCATCGGTATGCGTGTGTGAGTTATGTATGTGTGTGTGTGTGTGTGTGGGGGGGGGGGGGGGGGTTGTGTGAGAGTGTCAGTGTATTGGGTAGAGTCTTGTGAGTGTGCATAGAGCCAGTGCAAGATAGGGTCAATGCAGATACTGTAGCTCGGATAACCATTTGATTAATTATTTAGCAGTCTTATGGCTTGGGGGTAGAAGCTGTCTCAGAACCTGTTGGTCCAAGAGATGCGGTACCATTTGCCGGACGTTAGCAGAGTGAACAATCTATGGCTTGGGTGGTTGAAGTCTTTGGCAATTTTTCTGGCCTTTCTCTGACACTGCCTGATATAGAGGTCCTGGATGGGTACTGGGCTGTCCGCACCACCCTCTGTATCACTTTGCGGTCAAGGGCGGTACAGTTGCCATACCAAGCAGAGATGCATCCAGTCAAGAGGCTCTCAATGGTGCAGCTATATAATTACCTTCTTGAGGATCCATGCCAAATCTTTTCAGCCTCCTGAGGGGGAAAATGAGCTGTTGAACCCTCTTCATCACTATGCGGGTGTGTGGACCATGTTAAGTCCATAGTGATATGGACACCAAGGAACTTGAATCTCTCAACCTGCTCCACAGTTTCCTACCTTCACCATTTGGGCCGGCCCGTCAGGAAGTTCAAGATGCAGTTGCAGAAGGGGGTTTAGTCCCAGGGTCCTGAGCTTGGTAACGAGCTCGGAGGGCACTATAGTGTTGAACGCTGAGCTGTAGTCTATGAACATCATTATCACATAGTTATTTCCCCTCTTATCGTGGTGGGAGAGAGCAGTATGAAGTGCTATTGAGATTGCGTCATCTGTGGTTCTGTTGGTGCGGTATGTGAATTGGAGTGGGTCGAGGGTGTCTGGGTTAATGTGTGTCATGACCAGCCGTTCAAAGCACTTACAGGCTGGGAATTGGAGAGATTGAAAATATCCGTGAAGACACTTGCCAGCTGGTCTGCGCATGTTCTGAGTCAGTCTGGCCCGGCGGCTTGTGAGTGTTAACCTGTTTCAAAGTCTTACTCATGTCTGTCAAGGAGAGCGAGATCACACAGTCGTCCGGAACAACATGGTATCTCATGCATGACTCAGTGTTGTTTCCATCAAAGCGAGCATAAAAGGCATTTCGCTCGTTTTGGTACCTGAGCAACTCAAAGCTCGGTTTTCCTTTGTAATCTGTTATTGTCTGCAAGCCATACCACATCTGATGAGCGTCAGGGATTTCACGTATGTGTCCATGTTTGTGACCCGATCCTTGTACGCAGTAGCTCAAGCTTTAGCCCAGCACTGATACTGCGTGTACATACATAACTATAATGATCTACAGTGTTTTGTCTCTCATATGCTGTGAGCAAAGACAGCGTTCATGTCGGACTTGGTCAAGTTGGTTTGAGGGTCCAGCATTTGACAAAATTACAATTATGAAGCAGCATGATGATGCAAGGCATATGGACCAGTCAGAAAGGGTCCATGGATTAGTGCCTAGCCACCAGTGTTTTCTGCATCCATGTGAATGTTAATGTCCTCGGTTATTGTATGTCACCCATTCACAACCCGCAGATCTCTAAAGCAAACACTGTAGGTGGTTAGGGCTCAACCACCCACCACCCTAAATGTAACCTCTGGGTACGAGCCTGTGTTAAGTCAAGGCATGCAGACATAGGGTCAGTGCAATTAGGCAGACGGTATTCATTCAAGGGAAACAGATTCAATTATTACTGACTCCTAGGGTTTGGGCTGACCTGGACTGCGGTGGGCTGTGGTGGCAAACATGTTTGTTTGTTTTAACAGTTGTGTATGTCAGCCCTGGTCATGTACAAAATTGGGAGGCTTCTCACAGGTACGGCCAGACAGGTACATTAGTGTAGTTGTGAGACTTTGGTCACACAGGAAATAACCCCTAGACAGAGCGTTTGCTGCGTTGACATTTCAACATCATAGTTGTTGAGTTGTTGTTCTTCTGGGTAAATGTTAGTGCCAGCATCTTGCATTCCACAGTATTTTCTTGTAAGACTGAAGTCTCAAAAATATCCTCTCGAGTCAAATTACAGCTCTGCATTTTCCTCGCCACCAAATGTTTCCCCTGATTTGCGCTGGCTTTTCCTGTCTCCACAATTATATTTTTGTGACAGTGTTTATGGTTGACTGTTTGCATTCTGCTGGCTGATTGGGCAGTGGATGTTCCTGGAAGGTGGGGAGATTTGCTTGTTTTGATGGGTAGAACACAGGAAGTTATCACAGGAAGTGGGGTGATCTGGACAACTCAGAGAGAGATACAGAGGTGGTTGGTGCTGTTTAAGATGAGGGGAAACAATAATTGTTTTTAAGAGCATGGCCTTATTTCTATTACAGCATATTGGATGACTGTAATTCATATTCCATGTACCCAGCTTAATGCAACATCGATAGGTTTAGGTAACTACATGATTGTCGAATTTTCCCTACACCCATCATGAGGTTACTTTATATATTTAATCAAATAAAATGTTATTTGTCACATGCGTCAACAAAAATTGTCACAGGTGTAGACCTTACCGTGAAATGCTTACTTACAAGCCATTAACCAACAATGCAGTTCAAGAAATAAGAGTTAAGAAAATATTTACTAAATAAACTAAAGTGAAAAGAAAATGACATAACAATAACGAGGCTATATACAGGAGGTACCGTACCGAGTCAATGTGCGGGGGTACAGGTTAGTCGAGGTAATTTGTAAAGTGACTAAGCTTAGATAATAAACAGTGAGTAGCAGCAGTGTAAAAACAAAGGGGGGGGTCAATGTAAATGGTCCGGGTGGCCATCTGATTAATAACAATGAAATATACATGAGAGCATCAGCTGTTCCGGACGACTGTGTGATCACGCTCTCCGCAGCCGATGTGAGTAAGACCTTTCAACCGGTCAACATTCACAAGGCCGCAGGGCCAGATGGATTACCAGGACATGTACTAGGCTGTCTTGTCGTTGTCGGTGATCAGGCTGTTGTGTTGTCAGCAAACTTAATGATGGTGTTGGAGTCGTGCTTTGCCACGCAGTCGTGGGTGAACAGGGGGTACAGGAGGGGACTGAGCACACACCCCTCTGTGTCCCAGTGTTGAGGATCAGCGTGGCAGATGTGTTGTTGCCTACCCTTACCACCTGGGGGTGGCCCGTCAGGAAGTCCAGGATCCAGTTGCAGAGGGAGATGTTTAGTTCCAGAGTCCTTCGCTTAGTGATGAGCATTGTGGGCACTATGGTGTTGAATGCTGAGCTGTAGTCAATAAACAGCATTCTCACATAGGTGTTCCTTTTTTCCAGGTAGGAAATTGCGGAATCTGTGGCTCTGTTGAGGTGGTATGCGAAATGGAGTGGGTCTCGGGTTTCTGGCATGATGGTGTTGATGTGAGCCATGACCAGCCTTTCAAAGCACTTCGTGGCTAACAACATGAGTGCTACAGGGCGGTAATCATTTCGGCAGGTTACCTTTGCTTTCTTGGGCACAGGGACTATGGTGGCCTGTTTGAGACATGTTTTTATTACAGACTCAGTCAGGGAGATGTTGAAAATGTCAGTGAAGACACTTGTCAGTTGGTCAGCACATGCTTTGAGTACACTTCCTGGTAATCCATCCCCGCCCTCCTCCCCCTTTTCCTTTGCATTTTCTTCACGCTGATGACGGGCCTTGTCTTCACAAAGCAGTATATCCTTCGTGTCGAACTCATTAAAGAAACAAATCTTCATCTAGTTCGAGGGGAATCACTGTTCTGATGTCCAGAAGCTCTTTCTGGTCATAACCTAGCCTGTGAATGAAAGTTTACAATGTAGGTGCACATGTCGAGATAAATTTCATTAATCAAGGTGACAGACATTGACACATTCAATACCACTTTGCACAGTCTTGCCTATATCTAGCTGGTCTAAGGTGTAATCATTAGTCCAATAGTTGCAAACAAGACTTTCTATTGGACAAATTCAGGTACAGTGCCTTGCGAAAGTATTCGGCCCCCTTGAACTTTGCGACCTTTTGCCACATTTCAGGCTTCAAACATAAAGATATAAAACTGTATTTTTTTGTGAAGAATCAACAACAAGTGGGACACAATCATGAAGTGGAACGACATTTATTGGATATTTCAAACTTTTTTAACAAATCAAAAACTGAAAAATTGGGCGTGCAAAATTATTCAGCCCCTTTACTTTCAGTGCAGCAAACTCTCTCCAGAAGTTCAGTGAGGATCTCTGAATGATCCAATGTTGACCTAAATGACTAATGATGATAAATACAATCCACATGTGTGTAATCAAGTCTCCGTATAAATGCACCTGCACTGTGATAGTCTCAGAGGTCCGTTAAAAGCGCAGAGAGCATCATGAAGAACAAGGAACACACCAGGCAGGTCCGAGATACTGTTGTGAAGAAGTTTAAAGCCGGATTTGGATACAAAAAGATTTCCCAAGCTTTAAACATCCCAAGGAGCACTGTGCAAGCGATAATATTGAAATGGAAGGAGTATCAGACCACTGCAAATGTACCAAAGACCTGGCCGTCCCTCTAATCTTTCAGCTCATACAAGGAGAAGACTGATCAGAGATGCAGCCAAGAGGCCCATGATCACTCTGGATGAACTGCAGAGATCTACAGCTGAGGTGGGAGACTCTGTCCATAGGACAACAATCAGTCGTATATTGCACAAATCTGGCCTTTATGGAAGAGTGGCAAGAAGAAAGCTATTTCTTAAAGATATCCATAAAAAGTGTCGTTTAAAGTTTGCCACAAGCCACCTGGGAGACACACCAAACATGTGGAAGAAGGTGCTCTGGTCAGATGAAACCATAATTGAACTTTTTGGCAACAATGCAAAACGTTATGTTTGGCGTAGAAGCAACACAGCTGAACACACCATCCCCACTGTCAAACATGGTGGTGGCAGCATCATGGTTTGGGCCTGATTTTCTTCAGCAGGGACAGGGAAGATGGTTAAAATTGATGGGAAGATGGATGGAGCCAAATACAGGACCATTCTGGAAGAAAACCTGATGGAGTCTGCAAAAGACCTGAGACTGGGACGGAGATTTGTCTTCCAACAAGACAATGATCCAAAACATGAAGCAAAATCTACAATGGAATGGTTCAAAAATAAACATATCCAGGTGTTAGAATGGCCAAGTCAAAGTCCAGACCTGAATCCAATCGAGAATCTGTGGAAAGAACTGAAAACTGCTGTTCACAAATGCTCTCCATCCAACCTCACTGAGCTCGAGCTGTTTTGCAAGGAGGAATGGGAACAAAATTTCAGTCTCTCGATGTGCAAAACTGATAGAGACACACCCCAAGCGACTTACAGCTGTAA
The DNA here is from genome assembly GCF_057628025.1 of Oncorhynchus mykiss. Lineage (NCBI taxonomy): Eukaryota > Metazoa > Chordata > Actinopteri > Salmoniformes > Salmonidae > Oncorhynchus > Oncorhynchus mykiss. The sequence continues at coordinate 63,718,089 of NC_143025.1, read as the reverse complement.
TCGCAGCAAAAGGTGGCGCTACAAAGTATCAACTTAAGGGGGCTGAATAATTTTGCACGTCCAATTTTTCAGTTTTTGATTTGTTAAAAAAGTTTGAAATATCCAATAAATGTCGTTCCACTTCATGATTGTGTCCCACTTGTTGTTGATTCTTCACAAAAAAATACAGTTTTATATCTTTATGTTTGAAGCCTGAAATGTGGCAAAAGGTCGCAAAGTTCAAGAGGGCCGAATACTTTCGCAAGGCACTGTATGTTCATCCCCGTTTCGTTCCGTTCGCTTCCATTTAAGACAAGGTTTACAACAGAATTGGCGGAATGAATACACCCTTGATCACACGCAAACTCAGTTCACTTTCATAGCAGCCCGATCGTTGTATAATTCCTTCTCTCGTCTACGCACTCTCCTCCTCTCACCTTTTCTCTTTGCTTGTGGACTTCAGTGCACAACACTTCGGCTGTCTATGACAAGGCGAAAAAACCTTTCCAAGCAAAACCTTCATATCATAACAGCTACACCTACATCATTGTGTTTAATTCGTTAATGTCAATCATGCAGTACAGTGTACATACCAAGTTGCAATAGATTAATAAAACCAAAAGCATACCTTGACTTGGAAGAGCTCCAGTGTTGGATAGCCATAGTCTGCTAGATAGCATCCCTCTGTTTGTGCCAGGTGTTTGAGTAGGCTAAACTAGCTAGCTGCATTCACTAGATAAGTAAGTGAAAGTGAAAAAAATAAGAAATATAGCTCTCTCTTAATTTGTTCAAAACTGTTCAACTATTGTCTTTCTCTCTATTTGAATCAACTACTAACCACATTTTATGCACTGCAGTGCTAGCTAGCTGTAGCTTGTGCTTTCAGTACAATATTCATCATTTGATCCTTTGATTGAGGAGACAACATGTCAGTTCATGCTGCAAGAGCTCTGATAGGTTGGAGGGTGTCCTCTGGAAGTTGACATAATTACTGTGTCTATGGAAGGGGGTGAGGACCACGAGCTACCTAGGTTTTGCATTGAAGTCAATGTACCCAGAGGAGGACCGAAGCTATCTGTCCTCCGGATACACCATGGTGCTGCCCTACAGAGTGCTGTTGGGGCTACTATAGGCCTTCATTGCAAACAGTGTGTTTTAATCAATTAATTTGGTGATGTGAATATATTTAGTAATGTTTCACAATTTTTATTTTTATAAATTTCACTGAAGAGGATGGTCCTCCTTTTCCTCTTCTGAAGTGCATCCACTGTCCCCTGTCCCCAAAATGACCCACTCAGCTGCAGCCCTCGTCACCACACCCCTGTGTTGTTTCAAGCCAACTGGCTAAATGGCCTGGTCCCAAAGGAAGTCCATGACCATGCACTCTCTCTACAAATATTTCCTGGTGCAAACAGCTCATGCAACATGGCTTCAAATAGCTTTCTTATGTGGGAGAGTGTGCTCTGTGGGGTTAAGAATGTTTAGTGAATTCATGATTGTCTAATGAGGATTGCATTTTGGTTGAGTAGTGCAGGAAGTGGTACTGGGTGACTTTCAGTTTGAAACTTTCCCATTTTCTATTAAGGAATCTTTACTTTTACTCAAGTATGACAATTGGGTACTTTTCCACCTCTGATTTCAGGTAGCACCTTACATTTCTTATTATTTTTCAGAACTGGTGACATGAAGCCTTGGGCAAAATAGTACTAATGCGTGATGATACATTTTGTCCTGTCTTAAATATTGCATGGCTTTCTCAGCCTGCTGGATTGAGCAACTCTCATGCTATAGCACATGATCACGATGAACTACATTTGCAACTGAAAGTTCACGGCTTGTGACTACTTAGATTATTAATGATGTTAAAAAAAAGTTAACCATCTGATTACTAAATCTAGATGTTCCATATATTGAGATATTTTTTTCACGCAAATACATGCTTCTCTGTAAAATAAGCATTGCTTTGGTGCGCCCACGGCAACTCATCCTGGGAAACTAAGTGAACCTAGAGAGAGGAGACCACTTCATGTGTTCTGAGGAAACATTTGCATGAGTATCATCCTTCCCAAATAAAGAGAATGTTTGCTTTTGTTGTCTTTCATATATATTTTATCTACACAATCTCCAGGGTTTGATCTGATATGGGAGGCATGCTTGTTGACACTGTTTTCATGATCCTCTCTATTATTGTTTAGGCTCAGTGATACAGGAAATCCCACACACTGTTTTCTTAGAGATGACAGTAGCAGATAGTAATTTTGTCCAACCAAAATTACAGCATAATTAAAAATGTAAGACTTACTGAGCTTGCTGTATCACTAAAGTTATTGCTTGGTTATGTATTACCTTTCTATTAGCATCCTGTGCAGTGTACTCTGGGAAAAAATATACAAAATACATTTAAAATAGGCTTATAAAGATCAGAAGACAATCCACAGGGCTGTTGTCTTATACGCTACAGGATGTTCTCCCACTTCCTAAACCAGGGGTTCTTAAACTTTTTCAGCTCAAGACCCAAATGAGAAATTGACTGTCTTCCCATGACCCAAAATCCTACTACAACGACAGAAATTCAGAATAAATAGTGTGTGATTGTAGATTTATTCTCATAACTCACAACCCACCTCTCACATGCCCAGGGCCCAATTTGGGTCCCCACCCATAGTTTAAGAAACCCTGTCCTAAATCCATTCAGAGGACAGGACAGTGGGTACAGATCTTGAGCCATGGGATTTGACAACAGCATATTGGAGATGAATTCCTCTCAGCCAACAGAACCATACTGACAACACCTCAGACTTTAGAAACGGATGTCTCTGAGGCGCTGATGATATATGAGTTAGGAGAATGAGCTTTGTAATTTCATAAGGAATGATGATGTGAAGAATGTGCCAAAACCACAGTTCATAGATACTGACTCACGTCATTAACAGCTTTTGATTTACTCAAAGACACATTGTGAAACACTTATAATTTGTAGCCACTCAAATATGATTTTCAAAAATGTACCCTAAAAAAGTAATATACCGTTCATGAACGTTAGTGTCATTCTAGATGGAAAGATTCGAGTTTTGTGTGCGAGCAGTGTTTCAACAAGACTATCGAGACGTTATCCTGCTCTTCCTCTAGTGTCTGTGTGGATACACTTGCCAAGCCCATGACAGTTGATCAATGGCCAATGGTACAGGAAATTCCAGTCTGCTCCTCATAGGCATCAGGCATTTGGACGTAAAATGACATTCTTTCATTTCATTATGAAAGACGTGTCCCTCTGTCTAGCAAAGGTTGCTTTACGCATAACAGCCGCCTTTAGTCTGATTCATCCATCTTGTTGATCTCGAGTAATAAACATGTTTTATATCTGCAGTAAGTGGTTTATAAGACCTTCCTTCATCCACAATAACATCCCAAACGGCCACAATCCTTCCAACAGCATTCTAACTTCATCTAATGTTCACCTCAATGTAATATAAAACATATTCATAATGCTAGCAAGTATTATTCTATGTGCCTTGTAGTTGCTGCTGCACACATACCACAGATATGAGTAGGCTGCCATTCTATGAATAATGCATTGGCAGTGAGGACTGATTTATATATCAAACCTTTGAACCTGCTCCAGTTAATCAAGGCGGGTGGGGTTGGGAGAGGAAACGGCTGCATTGTGTGACAGACAGCAGACCCTGGTGGGTTATCTCTCTTACTGGGTTATGCAAACAGCTTCTGACAAACTCCCTCTTTACTTCCCCATGTGTGGGATGCATTTTGTGGTGGGGCCTTGTTCAACATGGCATAACTGCTACTGATGAACGCCAAGAGCAAAGTATTGTATTGTATGGTCCTTGGTCCGCCAACACATCCCAAGTGGGAATGTGTGAGCCGAGCCAACGCCTTACATGCAACACAAAAGCTTTAAGAAAGATGAGGTGCCATCACCCTTTTAGGGAAACGTATCATTCTCAGAGAAACAATATAACAGGCTTGCTGCCTTCCACTACTCCCATATTGCTCCTCCAAAAGAAACTTGGCCTCCAAAAGAGAATGGACCATATAACCAGTGTGTATAAGATCTGTTACCTAAATCAAATGTTGCAGTGAATGAATTATTTATACATGATTATTGCATTCAAGACACCTTGCATAAATCTCCTTACGTGGCAAAACGTCTCCCCTGTGAAATGGCTGTCTAAATAAATCAAAAATGTTGCGTCTATAATAAAAACTAGCAAATGAGGGGCGTAATATTCTCGCTGACAAAATTGAATAAACAGTCTGTTTTCAATTGAATCATTAGACGGTATTAAGGTGGAACATGTTTTTGGCATGGAGGTTTCGTTGGTGCCATAAGGAATGAGAAAATAACCCAATACAGTAAAAGAGTCAGTGAGTTAATATTTGGACTATTTATTGTTCTGCGACATTCTTCTACTTTTTTTCTCTCCCTGCACTTAAAGAAATCTGAGCCTCATTTAAAAATCCGGAGAGAGACAATTGAATCTCTAAACAGTTGCATTTCATTGTACTTACAGACATTTTCAGGACTGTGTAATCATCCTACAGTGGCGGATGGACCAAACAGAGCAGAAGAGAAAGGTATCAGTGTGAGGATCTGTCACGCCCTGACCTTAGAGAGCCTTTTTATTTCTCTTATTTGGTTAGGTCGGGGTGTGATTTGGGTGGGCATTCTAGTTTTTCTATTTCTTTGTTGGCCGGGTATAGTTCCCAATCAGAGGCAGCTGTCTGTCATTGTCTCTGATTGGGGATCTTAGGCAGCCTTTTTTCCACCTTTAGTTTGTGGGATCTTGTTTGTGTGTAGTTGCTTTCTGCACTGCACGTAGCTTTACGTTCGTTTTGTATTTTTATTTTTTTGGTGTCATTTAAATAAAAGAAAGATTTACGCCTACCACGCTGCACCTTGGTCCAATCCATCTCTAAACAATCGTGACAGGATCAGATCAGTCAGTCAGAGACGTGGGGTTATGGAGATGAGTAGAATACAGGGGATGTTCTATCAGAGAACTTAATCAGGTTTAAAGCAGGAACCCAGTCATCAACAGTAGGCAGGCTGTGCTAGTAGTTAGCCTAATACATTTAGAGTGGCGCAGCGGTCTAAGGTACTGCATTTCAGTGCTAGAGGCGTCAATACAGGCAGTTAACCCACTGTTCCTAGGCCGTCATTGAAAACAAGAATTTGTTCTTAACTGACTTGCCTAGTTAAATAAAGGTAAAATAAAAACAAATACAGACCCTGGTTCGATTCCAGGCTGTATTACAAACGGCTGTGATTGGGAGTCCCATAGGGCGGCGCACAATTGTCCCAGTGTCGTCCAGGTTGGGGTTTGGCAGGGGTAGGCCATCATTGTAAATAAGAATTTGTTCTTAACTGACTTGCCTAGTTAAATAAAGGTTCAATTAAATACATTTAAAAAATATTATAAAAATCCCACTCTCCTGCTGTTATGCAACAGTTCATTACCATAGTGGGTCGGAAATGTCTACAACTGATGTTTTATTAATATAATAATGTAACCTATTTCACAATAACAATACTTTGGCCTTGATGTAAGTAAGAGTCCAAGCCACTCCCAATGCTCTTGCCCATTTGGTGTGCACTGTGGGACTGTGACAGTCCAACATCAAATCACATTAGCAGTGAATGATATTATTTTCATCTTCCACATAAGATGTCTATTGTGTTAGCGCTGAAGTGCATTCCTCAGCGCCCACTTGTCTCCCTCCTCTCCTGGGGCGTGAGCCTCTTTAGGGCTGATGGAAAGGGGTTCATAGCGTATAGGCAGAAGAAGAGATGAATGTTTAAGTTGAACAGGTTCAAACTCACCTTAATTTGTATTGGAAAGTACATTGTACTTATTGGAAAGTACATTGTACATTGGGAAGATGATGGTTAGGTTGATTTTTACATGAGGATTTTGGGGACTGAATAAATCAAAGGCTTTGTACACAATATGTATTATACAGTGCCTAGTAAAAGTCTACAAACTCCTTAAAAAGCTTGCACATTTTGCTGCCCCCCCTCACATAATCTACTCCACATTTTCAAAGTGAAAGAAAAATTATAGAACATTTTCCAAATGAATAAAAAAACAAAGATCTTGATTGCGTATGTCTTCACACACCAGAGTTAATAAATGGTGGAAGCACCTTCAGAAGCCATTACAGCTATGAATCATTTTGACTGAGATTCTAGCAAATTGCTCAATTTGGTTGGTAATCATTGATGAACAGCCTTATTCAAATCGTGTCTCTGATTTACAAGCATATTTAAGTCAGGACTGAGGCTGGACCACTCAGGAACACTAAACACCTATTGGAAAAGCCACTCTGGTGTATCTTTGGCATTATAATGTGTGTAATTTTCCTGCTAAAAAACAAAACTCTATCCCAGGGTTAAGTATTCAGAAGATTGAGGCAGGGTCTCCTCTAACGTCTTACCTGGGCATTGCCCTCAGTCCCTGCTGGTGACAAGCATACTCATAACATAATGCTGCCACCACAATACTTGAAGAACAAAATTGCATTCACTCCATAAATCCACTCCAAACCATCCATTCAGTTTGCAACAAGCCCGTTAAGTAATACTGCAAAGAAATTCACTTTTTGGTCTAAATTCCATTTTTTGGGTCAAATCCAACACAATACAACACAGAGTGAAACCCTCTATATTCTTTCACTTTGAAAATGCAGAGTAGGTTTTGTAGGTCGATAGATGTAATTTTAAGGCAGCAAAATATGAAGACAGTGCAAGGGGTGTGTGGACTTTTACTAGCCGCTGTAAGAAAGTAACGCAAGTCTTCTTAGAAGTTCAGATGTATTATTACTGCAATATTGGAGTATTAAGTGATTATTAAGATAAACACCAGGAGATGCATCTTCAACAGGGATCAGTGGTGTAGCATAGGGAGGGTAAATGCACATCAACATGTTTATATATTTTTGACTTTGAGCGAGCGTTTATCCACCTAACGAGGAAAAATGCATTGCAAACATAGGAGCATTACTTGTTTCATCGCAAACGGCAATTAGCATTTACCTATATATATATATATATATATATATATATATATATATATATATTTTTTTTTTAAATTTTATTTTACACTGAATCACTGACAGGGATGTAAAACAACTGAAATGTCACCTAGAGCAACACATACCAAATGGAATTGGTCTACAGTATGGAATGAGAAATCCTCAGAGGGCTAAGATTGCAAGCCAGAAACCAGTGTTTTGGAGAGAGATAAAGATCTCATACCAGGCATTCTGGGCCACCACCACCGGCACCACTGACACTCCAAACATCCCAAGAAGCTGGTGGTTACTGTGTGTAGTAACAGTGGCGGACATACCAGGGACCGACGGAAAGGGGAGGCGCTAAACATATTCACAGAACACTGGAAGCACAGTGAAAGCTGGTTGAGAGAATGCCAAGAGTGTACCAAGCTGTCATCAAGGCAAAGGGTGGCTACTTTGGAGAATCTCAATTATAAAATATATTTTGATGTTTTTGGTCACTACATGATTCCATATGCGTTATTTCATAGTTTTGATGTCTTTACTACTATTCTACAATGTAGAAAAAAATAAAAAAAATAAAGAAAAACCCTTGAATGAGTAGGTGTGTCCAAAACTTTGACTGGTACTGTGCATAGTAGGTACACGGCATCATTTTCATTCTAACTGCTGCTAGCTACAATATTTGATAGAGCCTCACTTCGGTCTGAAAATAGGGGAAATAGTAGAGAACTCATCTGAGATGTCACAGGCCCATGGATGATGAGGTGCCACGACAGAGACTGTAAGGTGAGCTCTTAGTACAAAGGAAGTAAGTACCTTGAAGCATGACTGGGTTCTCATAATACTCATACTCATACTAAACAGCCTTTTCTTCTATTGAAACTTCAATCCGATTGGAGTCGTTGCGATCGTGGTTATGTCAAACCTTTTGCCGGTCCCCTTGACAAAAAGCTTCAGAGAATAGAGATGCAATCATTCGATTTTTGACGTGTTCAGAGGCTTGATGTTAAAAGGCCTGAGAACACCAACGCTATCTTTCTGTTCTGTGCCGTGTGAAAATGAACGTTGGCGTCCCACGCGTTTCCCAAACCCGTGGAAAAGGAATGTCTATGAGTGTTTTTCAACTTGTGTAATCGGATGTGTACGTACCCTCAATGTAAAAACAAACGTGCTGACCTGTGAAAACCCAGCTGTGGCCCTTTCGCCAGTATAAACAGGGGTTTTTCCCAACGAAAGTAATGACCAAAGTAACACATGCCTTGTTTTGCTGGCGGAAACCAAGGAATTTTGTTCTCTGCCGGGCCTGGTTTCTGTTGGCAGTACTCCCCTTCCAAGGCTTGTGGCCAAAGTAAATAAAAGCAGAGCGCTCTCTCGACCTCCATCAAACACATGACTCTGAAACAGCTGTTAGCATTTAGTTGGAAAAACCACTGACATTCCTCACAGCAGAATGTATATGTGTCATGTGAGATCAATCAACACACACATTCTTCCAGTGTGGTTACACTCCAGCGATTTCTTCCCCTTCCGAAAGAAAACACAGAGGAACACACCACTGACCAGGTTAGAATGGCGACTTCAGGATATTCATTATGTCTTCCTTTAGTACCCGAATCAAAGCGTTTCTCAAAATGGCCAAATGACTCCAAAGTCTCCATTTGTTTTTCTCAAATGACATGTTCAGTAAGTGGATACTGTTTAAACAGAAACATCAAGCTAACCTAGCTACTACATCAGGGACATACATAGAATTTCATGTATGTGAACATTTTGGAACTTTCGGTTGGGCTAAATTGGGTGCTGCAGTATAAGACCCCAATTCACAGTTGAACTTTTTTGTCAGAGAGAGAAAGAGATTACTTAAATATGTGCTTGGCAGATCCTTTAACCATGGTAATACTGTAACAGAATATAATGTATAGGAGTGCAGTGCATAGAAAATCCACATTGAACTTACTTGGCATGGATCTACCATTGAGAGTATGTAGGCGTTATACACTTAAAGAGAAAACATATGTCATTAGATTCTGTAGGGTGGTGGTCGCCAACCGGTCGAACGATAAAGGCTTGCGCTCCTTTTTTAAAATCGTGTTGAGCTGTTGCCGGTAGGTGCACTTGATTCTAAAGTCCTGCGCACCGGGTAAGCAAAGCGTTCCCATGAGACAAACTCCGCCTGCCCGGCGGACCTGCAAATCTGTGCCTAAATCGAGTGCACCTACTGTGCTGCCCAATCAGATAGCTCAAATCACCGTGGCTACAGAGCCACCATGACCCTGGCCACAGCCAAGTTTAATAGGCTACTAGCCTACGTGAGCTTTAATCACAGAGAGACTGTCAACGAATACAGCAAAGAGCTGCTGTTTTTACAAGTGAGTTCATGTTTAAGTTTATATTCAGCACTGTCACTGTTTTTATTCAACACTATTACAAAACGTGCTTCTCCCTACTCCTGTCACGCCCTGGTCTTAGTATTTTGTGTTTTCTTTATTCATTTGGTCAGGCCAGGGTGTGACATGGGTTTTGTATGTGGTGTGTTTTGTCTTGGGGTTTTTGTTAGGTATTGGGTTTGTGGCTTTGTAGGGGTATCTAGTATAGTCTATGGCTGTCTGGAGTGGTTCTCAATCAGAGGCAGGTGTTTATCGTTGTCTCTGATTGGGACCCATATTTAGGCAGCCATATTCTTTGAGTGTTTGGTGGGTGATTGTTCCTGTCTCTGTTTGCACCAGATAGGCTGTATAGGTTTTCGCTTTACGTTTGTTGTTTTTGTATTGTTCGTTTTTTCATCATCATTAAATATGTATCAAGAATGCCACGCTGCATTTTGGTCCGACTCTCCTTCACCTCAAGAAAACCGTTACACTTCCGCTCTGGCTGCAGCTGCAACAAATTCTTCTTCTTATATTTATTAGCAGCTCGTCGTGTCGATTTTAATATTAAGGAATATTTAACTTTCCCTGGTCATAGGAACAACATGAATTTGTGCATGAGGCAGATGCGGTGCGACTCGGGTTTCGCCATCAGGTGGAAGACGGTGTCCCCTCTCTGGTCAGTCTCACGGGAGGAAAGGACGGAGAGAGCAAGGACCGTGAGAGGCGGTTGGGAAAAATAGTTTTGAACGGTCATCCAACTCGGAATTCCAAGTCGGGAACTCTGCCATCTTTCTAGAGCTCCAACCTTTCGACCTGAAGATCACTGACGTCGTGTTTTGACCTCGTTGACCATCAGATGCAGGTACAATCAGTCCAGTAAAATAAAAATAAAACATTATTTCAATTCATGCTCCACAGTGCCTCACAAGTGCTAAATCAACTGATCTATTTTGTTATCAAAGCTCGAGTTTTGAAATATAATATGGTCTGATTAACAATATTGGCAGGCCAATCATAAAGCCAATATGCTGTAATAATGTATTAGGCCTACAGCCCAAACCTCATTCCTACAAAACTGTTTGTGTGGGTAAATGTAAAAAAACTAATCTGAGCAGTAGATCTCAGCTTGCTTTTTGACTGCAAAAGTGATCTTGACTCAGAAAAGGTTGGTGATCACTGCTGTAGGGCGTGACTAAATGCCTGTCAAAAGTGCTGTCTCTCCCTCTCACTCTCATTGATTTAGGGTTTTATCAAAAAGCCTTTAAGGAAATGTCCCAGTGCCCACTCCGAGCCCCCCCCCCCCCCCCCCCCCCCCCCCCCACCCCCACCGCCCATTCAAAGGCCGAGCTGATCTCAACAAACAAAGCTTACGGTTCCTCCTTCCGGATCCATTGTGTACATCTTTACTGAATACACAGGACCAGGGGAGAAATCCTTAGATTTGACATGGGGAAGAAGGGAAGAGTATTTGATTGTATAGTAATGCTGTTTTAACGAGGGATCCTTTTGAAATTGCTTCTGATGGGAGGGTGTCGACTTATGAAGAACAACCAATAGAAATGACTAACTTGAAAAAAATGTATAGTGTGCTTTACTGGTAATATGGAAATGATTAAAACAGCACAGTAAACACAGTATACAACAGGAGCACACTGATTGACTGACTGTGTGAATTATGTAAGAAATGAAGAAATGACTGACTTCCTAACATATTTTTTGTCATATAACTTGGGGAGCAAAGCCAAGATTGGCACTGGAAATGTCAAAATAGAATAACAAAGGGAGCTATAGTTGAGCCAGAGGAATCCACAGGCTATTTGACAAATAAACGTAAACAAATGGTTGAACGTCAGCCGCCTATGAAATGGAAGATCATAAACAAATCAAACACTTGTTACACAAGTAGCTAGTTCTACGAGAACCCTCCTATTACCGGGAAACTAGATTAGGATTGTATCTAGGGCTGGCACAATTACCGTATAACCGTGTAACTGACGGTTATGGATAAAGATCGTCATGAAAATAAAATAACCGCCATACACGTTTACCTTTCATTTGTATTTTTCAGCTGACTGAAGATGGGACGGTTGAGTCCGTTTCTGCGCTAACGTGGACGCTTAACATGACGAAACGTTGTTGCTCCTTGCTGAAACGAGCAAGGTGTTGTTGCCCTCTCCGTACAGCACCAGACATAGAAATATAATGAATAGAACGTGATGGGGCCCGCTAACCCTGAAAATGTAACTGGCAAATTTATTGGTCCACTCGCAATGGCTGCCTGGTATTGTGATGCAATAGTTTCCAAAGTAATGTAGAATGTTCACTCAAACTATGTTAACTGATGTGGCTCATGCAATGGAATGCGTTTTTTTGTAACATCAGTTGAGTTGAATCAACAAATCCCAGCCCAAATTGATGGGTATTAGATTGCAATATATGAGGTAATTTCGTCAAACTTGAGGCTCTCCATGCTCATTAGTTGCTCATTTAACATAGAGTATTTGCTGCCACTTCACTCAACCCGTTTTGATAGTGTCTCTTCCAAACTGTTTCACATTCCCTGAGACCAACCAGAAATGTTTCTTTGGTCAAATAGTTTGGTCTACATGCGCTTCAATTAGTTCTCTTGGTGCATTTGGAGGGTGATTTGCATCAAATCTATCAATCAATAATAATCTTTCCAAAAGTCAATACTCATTCTAATGTAGCCTCTGTAGTAGAGCCCGCCCGTTGTAAGTTCCTCCAGGAAGGCCTTTTCTCCTTCGCTCTAAATTGAATCTCCACAGGTTCCAGTCTCCGTGAAGGGAGGGTTCAGGTCCGTCCTCGGGATGAAGGCGGCAGTGTAAGTATCCAAGTCAGGTAGGTATCACAAGAGAGTGGAAAGAGAGACTTCTTCTTCTTCTTCTGGTATATTGGCGATCACACAATTTAATGTGCATCCCGTCATCTACTATGTAGGATGGAAACAGGATTCCCCCCCAAAACTGAACAAACTACTAAAAAACTATCCAATAATAAAAATAAAAATACAACTTTTCTGTGAAAAAATAAACAGATCTTCTCCCCACACAGGCTAGAACTAGGAAAACTAGGAGGGCGGGTCTTTCGGCGCCGGTACCCTTTGCCAGTCTTCAGATGTAAAATCCTTAAGTCCCAAAAACCTTTCTGCCGCAGCCACAATGACGTCCACTTTCTTAGACTTCTTTGAGACTTGTGCCGTACAGTTTATAACCGTGGCAGTGAACGCATCTAAATCCACCCTTTTTAACACGCCGCGTATCTTTCATCTGCCAGCAAACATTTACTACAGGCTGTGGTGTATCCACTACCATATCTTCACTAACATCACTTGCTTTCTCAATTATTGTAATCGCCTCCACATAGGAGATTCGATTGGCCACTCTATCTTTTGCCACCTCAATTTCCTTCAACCTTACAGGGCACTCAGGACACTCAGGTTCATGATCTCCACCAGAATTGCAACACCGTCGTCCTTCTACACACCTTTCTTCAATATACTCTGTCCCTCTGCACACACTTGAAACACGGCCAAATCCTTTACAATTCTTACACTGCAGTGGTTTGGGGATGAGAGCCCTTACAGTGTATCTTACATAACCGAGCTTCACATGTGTAGATATTTCCTCTTCATCAAAAAACAGGACCGACACTTTCTTTTTTTTCTCCCAGCGGATCAGACGCCAAGCACCAACCACACCAGGAATTCTCCTCAGGTATTCAATCTGAACATCCATTGTCACCCCAGGGATGACTCCTTTGACGAGTGCTCTACTCCAAAGTTCAAAACACAAAACTTCTGTTGTCCAGATTGTTTTGAGGCCCACTGCAATTGTCCTCTGCTCTTCAGAAATACAACTCTGACAGACTCCACTTTTGCAAGTGCCTCAAACACCTCAAACTGTTTTCCCACATGTGCATCCCAAGAAGAAGTGATTCATTATCATTCACACACGTGTCCTCCACTCCAATTTTAGACAATTTCAACTGCTGTTAGCCATTCAGAACATTCGTCTTCACCACTCGTCTTCGCGCTGCTTGATTCGAACTTAGCATCCACTTCCACCATCTTCCCATTTACCGCCGTGTCGGTCGAAAACCGTCATGCTGCAATGTCACCTCTCAATTTGGGTTAAAGCATATCATTGGCGAGCTTAATAGATAGCGAGTGTGAGAATTCAGGACATGTGTTAGTGGCAGCACACGTGAGATTTCACACTTCAATTATTGAACACACATCACTCGTGAATAGGTTGTCACAGCAAACACATTTCAAAACGTGAACACAGCAAACGTGGGAGAAAAAGAGGAAGCTCTTTGTCACCTGGTTTACATAGTGACAATGGATACTCTAATATAAATGTCTATGTAACAGACACTCTTTTGTTTATTGACTTACTGTTAGTATAAAGGAAGTAGGAAGTTTGACAAATGACTGTCAAGTGACTTATTGCCATAGTTTTGAATGTCTGAGTGAGGTGTGTAAACACATCTAGACTCTTAGCATTCCATCATAAAATATCCCAGGCACATCCAGCAGTAGTTACACCTGAACAAACACTCTTTCATGTGTTGTACAATTTGAAACCAAAAAAGTCACCCGTCACAATATTCATTACACTTAATTAATGAGGTCATTGAATAAATTGTATGCGTTGCAAATGTCCACCTATAACAAGCTATACGTGCTACAACCCATTCAAACTCTGGGCTACGAAACAAACTCGCACTGTTATAGAACATTTCCTCCCAGAATTCAGAGCATGACATACACAGAGTAGCCTACGTGAAGGCCCAATGTGTTCCAATTGAACCCCAGAGAAACTCAAAGTGAGAGGTCTGTAGTAAGTCATGCATGCTAATTGACAAGCAGTTCAGGCTAGTGACCGGGCCAACATGGGGGATGTAGACACCGTTGACTACTCTCTGGCCGGCTGGCTGGGTGGCCCGCTGGTAGAGTAGAGAGTGAGTCAGAAGCAGACGGCCTGACGTGGCCGGACGGCCTGTCTGCGACCTACCGCCAGTCAGCCCAGCACCCTCCCTCCCTGCCATGGTCTGTTGGGCAGGGCACTGCTAACACTGGGCTTTTACTGGGTTAGTGCCGATACAGACTCACAGTCTTACGCAATGCTTCCATTATTTCAAGCAGGACAGCCACAACACACTGTCTGCAGGGGATAGAACAGGACGACCTGAATTAAAGATGCATGTGAAGGATATTGTGTTCTATAAATGCCTGAACATTACGTTTTTTTGTATTTAACCTTATTTGTGATAGGGAGTCAATGTTAAGACCGGGTCTCTTTTCCAGATGAGCTCTGTATAGCACCACAATACACATAAAAAACAATAAACACATGAAACTACACATTAATATACACAATAAAATATGTATTATTATACACAACAATACACTAAAACAAATCACAATGGTAAACAAACAAACACATTCTTCAGTAAAAAGGTCTGAAGAATGATTAAACAGTATATACAGTACCATTCAATAGTTTGGAGACACCTACTCATTCCCGGGTTTTTCTTAGTTTTGACGATTTTATACACTGTAGAATAAAAGTGAAGACATTAAAACTATGAAACATGGAATCATGGAATCATGTAGTAACCAAAAAAGTGTTAAACAAATCAAAATATATTTTATATTTGACATTCTTCAAATTAGCCACCCTTTGCCCTGATGTCAGCTTTGCACTCTCTTGGCATTCTCTCAACCAGCTTCATGAGGTGGTCTGATCGGATCTCTACAGATCGGTGTCCCACCCTCAGGACGGTTGAGCTAATGTGCGCTGAGGTTGTCAATAACAAGATCTTTTCCCAGGACATAGATATATCTGATATTGGCAGAAAGCTAACTGCACTGTCCAATTTACAGTAGCTATTAGAGTGAAAGAATACCATGCTATTGTTTGAGGAGAGTGCACAGTTATAAACTTGAAAAGTTATTAATAAACCAATTAGGCACATTTGGGCAGTCTTGATAGAACATTTTTGAACAGAAATGCAATGGTTCATTTGATCAGTCTAAAACTTTGCACATACACTGTTGCCATCTAGTGGCCAAAATCGAAATTGCGCCTGTGCTGGACTAATACATTATGGCCTTTCTCTTGCATTTCAAAGATGATGGTACAAAAAATACTAAATGTTTTTTTGTATTATCTTTACCAGATCTATTGAGTTATATTTTCCTACATTAATTTCACATTTCAAATGGTATCAAGAATATGCATATCCATGCTTCAGGTCCTGAGCTAAAGGCAGTTAGAGTTGGATATGTCATTTTAGGTGAAAATTGGAGAAAAAAAATGGGCGGATCCTTAAGAGGTTTCAGGTGTGCCTTGTTGAAAGTTAATTTGTGGAATTTCTTTCCTTAATGCATTTGAGCCAATCAGTTGTGTTGTGACAGGGTAGTGGTGGTATACAGAAGATAGCCCTGTTTATATTATGGCAAGAACAGCTCAGATAAGCAGAAGAGAAACTACAGTCCATCATTATTTTAAGACTTGAAGATCAGTCAATCGGGAAAATGTCAAGAACTTTGAAATCATCAAGCGCTATGATGAAACTGGCTCTCATGAGGACCGCCACAGGAAGGAAGACCCAGAGTTACCTCTGCTGCAGAGGATACGTTCATTAGAGATACCAGCCTCAGAAATTGCAACCCAAATTCAAGTAACAAGTAACAGACACATCTCAACATCAACTGTTCCGAGGAGACTGCGTGAATCAGGCCTTCATGGTCGAATTGATGCAAATAAACCACTACTAAAGGACACCAATATTAAGAAGAGACTTGCTTGGGCCAAAAAACATGAACAATGGACATTAGACCGGTGGAAATCTGTCCTTTGGTCTGATGAGTAAATATTTGAGGTTTTTCCTTCCAACCACTGTGTCTTTGTGAGACGCAGAGTTCATGAACGGATGATATCTGCATGTGTGGTTCCCACTGTGAAGCATGGAGGAGGAGGTGTGATGGTGTGGGGGTGATTTGCTGGTGACACTGTGAGTGATTTATTCAGAATTCAAGGCACACTTAACCAGCATGGCTACCACAGCATTCTGCAGCGATATGCCATCCCATCTGGTTTGGGCTTAGTGGGACTATCATTTGTTTTTCAACAGGACAATGACCCAAAACACACCCCCAGCCTGTGTAAGGGCTATTTGACCAAGAAGGAGAGTGATGGAGTGCTGCATTAGATGACCTGTCCTCCACAATCACCTAACCTCAATCCCATTGAGATGGTTCTGGGATGTGTTGGACCGCAGAGTGAAGGAAAAACAGCCAACAAGTGCTCAGCGTATGTGGGAACTCCTTAAAGATTGTTAGAAAAGTACTCCATTTGAAGCCGTTAAACAAATCAACATATATTTTGTATTTTCTATTCTTCAAAGTTGCCACCCTTTGCCATAAAGACAGCTTTGCACACTCTTGGTATTCTCTCAACCAGCTTCAAATGGAATACATTTCTAGCAGTTTTTGATTACTACATGATTCCATATGTGTAATTTCATAGTTTTGATGTCTTTACTGTTATTCTACGATGTTGAAAATTGTAAAATGAAAGAAAAACCCTTGAATGAGTAGGTTTGTCTCACCTTTTGAATGGTAATGTAAATATACAGTGTATATTACTACTGTTCAAAAGTTTGGGGTCGCTTAGAAATGTCTTTGTTTTTGAAAGAAAAGCACATTGTGTCCATTAAAATAACATCAAATTGATCAGAAATATAGTGTATACATTGTTAATGTTGTAGCTGGAAACGGCTGATTTTTTATGGAATATCTACATAGGCGTACAGAGGCCCATTATCAGCAACCATCATTCCTGTGTTCTAATTAGCTAATTCAAGTTTATCATTTCAAATGGCTAACTGATCATTAGAAAACAATTTTGCAATTATGTTAGCACAGCTGAAAATCGTTGTTCTGATTAAAGAAGCAATAAAACTGGCCTTCTTTAGACTAGCTGAGTATCTTTTGTCTTGCCCATTCACCCTCTGAATGGCACACATGCACAACCCATGTCTCAATTGTCTTAAGGCTGAAAAATCATCTGTATGTTTGACAGATGTAAATGTATAAATCAATCAATCTGACAACGGAGAGCCCCAGGGTGAACTTTAATCATGTTTGTATTGCACACCAATGGGTGACATCATCCCCCATAGCAACAACTTTGACCTCATTCCCCCATACATTGAGAGGTGCTGTCGGTGAGTTAGTATAGCTCTGGGTCTGGGAGCTCTCATGTAGCACTGAGAAGAATGTACATTCAACATACTGTACATCCCACAAATATCACAGACCGAACATTTACTGCATATAACTTTAAAATTACAGAGCACTATATACGCATGCCTTCTACTTATCAAAACGTGACATTGTAACTCTTTCCCAAGGACCTGGATCTGACAGTTAGATACTGTACTGTAGCTGTCAGACAGAACCTTGTGTGATGCTAATCACATACTTTAATGTTGTTGGGTGTCTATTTCTAAACCACTTTCATAAGAGCCTCAAATTGCTGTTCAATAATGACCCTATTATAGTGCAAACCACAATGGTCCATGGTTGCTAGGTTTTTGAAAGGACCTCATTACTCCCTACAAAGACAAGATGTGGGGGAAGAGAACACATGGCCCCACTTATTCAAACCGAGGTCAGATCTTTAGGCCTGGTAAACAGACCCACACAGCTAGCGTGGGAATAGAGCTTCCTAACAACCCTCCAAACACCTTGATGATGAAGGAGGTTTCTCTCTCTCTCTCTCTCTCTCTCTATATATATATATACATACATACATACATACATACTATATATATATATATATATATATACATATATATATACATACAGTATATCGGTCTTCATCACTCTCTGTATCTCTATGGCCTAAACCCAAGTGTCACATAACAACAGGTTGGGTCCAGGCCAGAGTTGTGTGCAAAGCTCCTGAAGGCTCGCTGGAAGAAGAGGATGTAATGACACAGTGCATGAATGCGGTTTCCTCGATGGAATGGAGCACGGACACACAGCGCTCCATGTTTGGCTACTGTTGACTCTCGAGCAGAGCTGGACTCACAGAAGCACTCACTGGCACGCCACACAGGGTGCTTGTTAGGGATGAAAGAGGACCGACCTTCCGTCCTGTGGCTGAGCCTCCATATGTTCAGGCTGTACACCAATCCAACCCAGGGCCGGCAGACATGCAAGCCCTAATCCCCAGTGTGGCTGGATGGTTTAATGGCATATTTCAGGGTCTTCCAGCATAATAATACAGCCCTTACTCTTGGGCTTCAAGGAGGAAGACGGGGATCTCAGCACATATGATTCGAATGAACTGTGCTATGGACTGCTAACCCAGAGGAACAATGATTCTCAGAAAAAATACTGAATGAATAGGCTAGTCGGACCAGAGTCACTGATCTGAAGTGTTTATCTTGAGCGTGCCCCATCTTGCATGGTTATGTTTGGAATTTCGAGTTCTAATTTCAAGTCATTAGAGTGTCTACATGCCTCTTAGTGATAATAGCTGTAATTCAGATACAGGGGCACAGGGCTGCTGAGGCATCTACTGTAGGTGGCTGAGATAGTGTGGGAGGTCACTGACACTCAAAGAGAGGTGGGGATGATGATTAAATGGACTGTGCCTGTTGGCAGACTTCTAGCTTGCTGTGACAGCACATACCCACTACAAAAACAAATGAGAGTGCATGACATCATGGAGTCCTGTCAACAACCCTTTCTCTGCCTTCCCTGTGCTGTGGTTCACTGCTCTATGCACACTGTACACTACAACTAGGCCTCTATCAGACGCGCCTGCTCCCGCTCTCCCTCTCTGGCGTTCAAGGACACCAGGCTGCCCTTCATTACGCACACCTGTCACCATCATTACGCGCATCTGCGCTCATTGGACTCAGCTGGACCCCTTCACTTTGTCGATTGTCCCCTCTATGTCTGTCCGTTCCTCAGTTTTGTTCCCCGTGTCAGCATTATTGTCGTAATGTCGCTTTGTTCCCCCCCGCCCAGATGTTGTTCTTGTTTTGTTTGATGTCCGTTTTCCATTAAAAGTTCACTTCCTTCTTTTTTTTTCCATTAAAAGTTCACTTCCTCTCCAGCGTCAGTCCTTACACTATAACCAATTAACTTATACTGTACATGGGCAGGAATTGAAAACAAGCCTCTTATGCAATACAGTACTGTTTATGGAAGCTCTGTTAGATAAAGTATGAGCCTCTATATGGAGTCATAGTCAATTAACTTATACAAGGGCAGAAATTTAAGGATACTGTGCTATATTCAAGCAATAAGGCCCGGGGAGGTGTGGTATATGACCAATATATACGACGCAACGCGGAGTGCCTGGACACAGCCTTTAGCCGTGGTATATTGGCCATACTGTATATCACAAACCCTTGAGGAGCCTTATTGTTATTATAAACTGGTTACCAACATAATTATAGCAGTAAAACTAAATGTTTTGTCATTCCCATGGTCTGATATACCATGGCTTTCAGCCAATCAGAAATCAGGGCTTGAACCACCCAGTTTATAATGGAAGATAGCCTACTATGCATTAAGGTAATGTATACGGGAGATCTGTTAGATAAAGTTTGAGCTCCTAAAGTCATCGCTTCATCCTGGCCGTCTCCTCAGGGCTCACAGAGGCAGAGTAAGGAGGCTCACGTAGGCTTTCCTCGCAGCACCAATAACCATAAACACATGTTTAGGATCTCTCCCCTGAAACGCCATGAATCATATCTCCACAGAGGAGCTGTGTCTGAAAAGGAACACCTATGTGAGAATGCTAATCACTGACTAGAGCTCAGCATTCAACACCATAGTGTCCTCAAAGCTCATCACTAAGCTAAGGACCCTGGGACTAAACACCTCTCTCTGCAACTGGATCTTGGACGTCCTGACGGGCCGCCCCCAGGTTGTAAGGGTAGGTAACAACACATCTGCCACGCTGATCCTCAACACGGGGGCCCCTCAGGGGTGCGTGCTCAGCCCCCTCCTGTATTCCCTGATCACTCATGACTGCACGGCCAGGCACGACTACAACACCATCGTTAGGTTTGCTGATGACACAACAGTGGTAGGCCTGATCACCGCCAACGATGAGACAGCCTTTAGGGAGGAGGTCAGAGACCTGATCGTGTGGTGCAAGGACAACCTCTCCCTCAACGTGATCAATACAAAGGAGATGATTGTGGACTACAGGAAAAGGAGGACAGAGCACGCCCCCATTCTCATCGACGGGGCAGTAGTGGAGCAGGTTGGAAGCTTATAGTTCCTTGGCATCCACATCACCAACAAACTATCATGGTCCAAGCACACCAAGACAGTTGTGAAGAGGGCACGACAAAACCTATTCCCCCTCAGGAGACTGAAAATATTTGGCATGGGTCCTCAGATCCACAATAGGTTTTACAGCTGCACCATCAAGAGCATCCTGACGGGTTGCATCACTGCCTGGTGTGGAAACTGCTCGGCCTCTGACCGCAAGGCACTACAGAGGGTAGTGCGTACTGGGGCCAAGCTTCCTGCCATCCAGGATCTCTATACCAGGCGGTGTCAGAGGAAGGCTATAAAAAATAGTCAAATACTCCAGCCACCCTAGACTGTTCTCTCTGCTACCGCACAGCAAGCGGTACTGGAGCACCAAGTCTAGGTCCAAAAGGCTCCTAAATAGCTTCTACCCCCAAGCCATAAGACTCCTGAAATGGCTACCCAGACAATTTGCATTGCCCCCCCCCCCCCCCCCCCCTCTTACTTTATTGGGGGTTATTTTCTTAAAACTGCTTTGCTGGTGAAGGGCTTGTTGTATTCGGCACATGTGACAAATAACATTTGCTTTGATTTGAAACGGCACCCTATTCCCTACATAGTGCATTACTTTTGAACAGAGCCCTATTGGCCCTGGCCAAAACTAGTGCACTACATAGGGAAATATGGTGCTGTTTGGGATGCATCCGGGGAGAAGTATCCCCAATCCAAACAAGTCACTCAATTTGCTCACTACTCCAAAGCGCTCTAATATGACCCCTGAATGATTTTCTCCTTGTTCACTGTTGACATTTCATTACAATAATGGGTGGGTAATAGAGACAGAGGATGGGTGATATAGAGTATGAGTGAGCTATTAGGCTGTTCTGTGATAACGTGTTCATGAATCAATGGAATCGGAACATTCACCACTAAACTGAGAACAACAAAGAATGACAGGAAGTGGCGGCTTTCCTAATTTCCCCCTGGTAATCCATCACACTGGATCAATGAGGAAAGGATAGGCCTTCTCATGATATCAGTACAACAATCAATACAACTAGTGTTCTATTATATTCTATCCAAAACAATTAATTAAAACAGACAAAGTACAGAAACAGTATGGGGATAAACAGTGGTGTGGTACATATGCTTGTACTCAACAATCAAGTCAGAGCATGTATCTTTTCCAGCTGATTTCAGTGTGGTTTGTCTCTAAATGTCAATGGCCAGCACTACCTGTCTGATTGGTTGGAAGAGAGAACAGGCTTACAACCTGAGGTGGTTTCCCCAGTCAATAATGCCAATACCACGCTTATACTGAGACTCTGTCACTCACTCATTCCACCCTGGTTTTAGGATCATAAAAGGCCCAATGAAATGATGCAAGACACGAATTGAGCCGCCCGAATTCTGTGGAATGTAATTGATGCAATTCAAACCCCATTTCCTGCTGGGATTATTCAAATGGTGTTTGGGAACCATTTTGCTAAGATGACATTGTGCTAACCATGGCCAGAGAGACGTGTTTTCTTGACAGGCGGCTGTGAAGGCGTGATTAAATCCCAACCACCAAGAGAGTGGCTTTGTGTGTCCGCGCCTCCAAGGACACCGGGCTTATATTTTGAGAACAAACAGCCATCTCACCACAAGAATAGGAAATAAAGGAAGTTTTGAGGGATCGGGGAACAAGATGCCTTCGTCTAAGGTTGCTGAGATTCAAAAGGCTGGTAAATGAACGCCAGATTTGTGTTGTGTTGAGAGCATATTTAACCCTTCTGTCTTTTACAAGGGTAAAGGACTTGGGGTAACTACATGCTCATTTAATTCTGTTTAATCTAATAACGGTTGTCAGGATTGGTATTTAGGAATCCTTTGCTAGCACCTCCAGTCTAAACAGTGTCCTTCAACAGCCACTTTTGTCTTACAATGTCAGGTGGTTAGAACGTTGTAGATTTTTGTATTACATTTGATGATTCGTGGTTGTGTTTTAGACCAGAGAGATAACACCAGGAAAGGCATTTACGTAGCCTACTATATTGTGAAGATGTTGTGCCTTCAGACCACCAGCCGCTGGGATGATGATTTAAGCGACTACAGCCAGAGCTGGCTCAGTGGTAGGCGGTTCTGGAAGTGCTGTGGAGGAAGTGGAGGTGCTGACCATGCTGGTGCCTCATGCAACGATGTGTTCCTAGAAAACCCTGATCAAAGTGGACAGGCGCGCTAGTTCCGCTCTCCTGCCATCAAAGTACTGCACTTGACCTTATGAAGAGTACACCCAAAGTAACACAAAGAGAGTTGTTCAATCTGCCAATCACGGAGGAGCTCTGGTTCTCATCCTTACTCCCCATAAAAGGGACAGTAAGGGAAGACAACTATAGCTCGCTCACCCTCTGTGTGTTGTCATTAACCTCCCCCCTGGGTTTCCTGCTGAGAGAAGGAGAGAGACAGAGAGGGATGGGTAGAGAGAGATCGGTAGAGAGAGAGAAATGAGTAGAGAGAGATAGACGGGTAGAGAGGGTTAGGAGGGGGGGCATGTGCTGTGTACCCATTGCTTTGGAGGACTCCTGCAGCTCGGGACATCCAACACAAACACAACAAAGGCACTGTAAACATTTGGTCCCTTCAATAATGACACTCATTTAGGCTATCCAAGGGAGTGCCCAGACTGGAACAATAGGATCGGCTGCCTGCGTGCAACCTCATTATTCTTCCCTCCCTGAACACCCGTCTGTCTGGCCCATGCTAATGTGCAGCTCGTCTAGCCAGACGCATTGTGGAGGACAGGGGACTTGGTGCAAATATGGGCCCTCTCCCACGGGCATCCTGCAGGCCCCCCCATGTGAGCAGGTACAGGGGTAGGCTACCTTTTGTTGTGTATCGCCGTGTGAGTGTCAAGTTCACATTGTTTTCGGATGAGGAGGGAGAGAGAGAGAAGTGGGTAGAGGGGTTCGGGGTGGCTCCAGGGCTGGGTGGGAGGGAGGGAGGGATGGGGAGTTTGTTTATGGAAGCTTAGAGATTGGTTTTAGAGTTGACGCTTCCAGAGAAAAAAATAGAGTGCTGATTAAGTGGAAGCTTTGAAAAGAGCAGCGAAGTAGAGATGCTGGCTCAGACATCTGTGGTGCTCCATCATCCTACACTGCAAAACCCAATCGAGCCTCCGGTACTGGGCTCTGACACTAGCAACCACACACCGATCCTGTCGATCCCGGCTTTCCAATTAGAAGCAATTCAAGAGAAGTTTGCTCCATCTCATCAACAGAGTCTCTGCTGTTTCCTCCATTCTCTAATGTTTCACATCCAATTGTAAGACCCAGATTCGATCTCAAGAATGGTGATCGTTGAAAAACAAGCAGGAACCTGCACAACCTAGGCCTGCTAACCTAGACCTACTGTAAAACAAAGTAATTGTTCATCAACATCTAACGAGGCTCTCTTCTGTTTGTCTGTTTAGTTAGCTGGAGCTCATGTCTTTACACTGGGCCTCTCTGATAGAGCCTGTATGCCTCTACCTCTGGAGAACCAGATACATTGGAGCCATGTGTTGAACTGATGTATCGTATAAGGCCTTGATTCACTGCACTGTCTTGTAATCTCCCCAGGGAGTGTAAGGCAACGTAAAAGTTTTTTTTTGTAACTCTGGCAGAAACAACTG
This sequence comes from Oncorhynchus mykiss, assembly GCF_057628025.1. Taxonomy (NCBI): domain Eukaryota; kingdom Metazoa; phylum Chordata; class Actinopteri; order Salmoniformes; family Salmonidae; genus Oncorhynchus; species Oncorhynchus mykiss. Next base: position 63,693,740 of record NC_143025.1, on the reverse strand, counting down.
CAGTGCAAACTAGACACTTCCCATCTTCCGATAACGGACTCTGGTGTAAAACATTTAATTCCCTTCTTCAGACACCAGACTGGTCCATTAGACAACTTTGAACTTAATCGGAGTTGAGGAGTTCAAGTCTATATGTTGTTTCTCAGTGAAACACAATCACAGATTCAACACATTCAACTGAGATTCAACTTCAAAGTTATCTAATGCACCAGTGTGTTGTCTGAAGAAGTGAGCTGCCCAGTTTGTAGTATCATACGTCCCCATGAGCAACCTATTGATTTGTACTAGCAGTGAGCCACGTTGCACAGGAACTGATGTAATATCCAATTAAAAGTCTGCCAACAGGCGATACACTCAAATGGTGTTAAATCCCACAAAATTAGTCACGCTTGGTTAAGATTCCATTACATGAAACAGATGTAACCATTACATTGATTATTCCTCTAAACTGGTTTTATTAGTAAAACATATATTGTTTGTAATAACCTGACAAAATGCGTAAGAAGGGTTCACCTTGTCAGGAATTTAGCTTAGTTTGGCTGTGAGTAAATGGACACAAAGTCAAGTATGGTTTCATTGTAATAATCTAGAAAATGCTGATGAGAATGAAGAGGATTCTAAGAGACGATAGATGTGAGTCCCAAATGACACCATATTCCCTTTTTAGTGCACTACTTTTGACCAGGGCCCATACGGCTCTGGTCAAAAGTAGTGCACCGTATAGGGAATACAGTGACTTATTTGGTACACACACAAGGTCTCTGATGAGTGCTTTGGTTTGGTTGTGTCTTTCTCTGTCCCATCAACATTTATCCCATCTCTGACCAGACCAAGGCAGCAGTGATCCACATACAACAGCACAGATCCCCCAGCAGACAGCTGGATTCCATCTGACCTTATAGTTGTCTACACACACAAGCGCGTGCCTCGTACACATGCACGCACACACATGGGCACGCACGGCAACCATGCACACTCACACTTCTGTGGCCGACGGCAGCCTATGGTGACAGATTGATAAACAAGTCGTAGATTTGCTCTTGTTTGTAATTGCATTTTTTTTTGGAACAACCTAAACATTGTTTCGCACAACAACAACAACAAAAATCCTACGTATAAAAGACCACAACAAACAACGCTGGATGCCCACCTCATTTATATTTGATTACAATAATAAAGTGGCCTGCAGCATTTTGCTTACGGATGAATCAAAATACTGCATGAGACATTCTGTGGAATGTTTGTTTTTCCACTGTTTAGTTTGAATAATTTATTTGGGATCACAAATAGGCCATGTTTCTCGGTCACAGCAAGAGCAGCGCCCCTCAAAGCGTTGGAACATGATTGTGATGGGAGATAAAAGGCCTCCCACAGACACCAACTGTTAAACGAACCATACTGAAAGAATATTCAATCTGCAAAATAGAATTATTGGCTGGGGCTCACTGTAATTGGAGGAATCTCACCGCCCCCTATTTGAACTGCTGCATGTTTCACAAGTCACCATGAAATAGTCGTTTGGAAGTTACTGTAGTTTGGAAGTTACTGTATTTTGGAAGTTACTGTAGTTTGGAAGTTACTGTAGTTTGGAAGTTAAGTTGTTTCTGAAACCCCTCACAGGGTGAGGTGCACTCAGGGGGTTGGGTGGGCTAAGGCTGAGAATGTTGTGTGAGATCGTACCCCTTACTTCTCTCCCAAACCCTTTCTATGCCATCTGAGACACAGCGAGACTGGCACAAGGCAGAGATAAAATGCAGCATAGAAAACAATAACTTCCTCTTGTATCGAGGCACTCCTCATGACCACAAACTAGAATAAAAGTGACAGCGTGGACTGAGTATTGCTTTGTCCTCTCCCTAACAAAAACTCTCTCCATCCCTATCTAAATTTCTGTTTCTCATTGTGGTGATGATTTTTGCATATTGTCCAGGAAAGTATAGTACCAGTCCAATGTTTGGACACACCAACTCATTCAAGAGTTTTTCTTTATTTTTACTATTTTCTACATTGTAGAATAATAGTGAAGACATCAACACTATGAAAAAACACCGATGGAGTCATGTAGTAAGTGTTCAAAGTGTTAAACAAATAAAAATATATTTTGTATTTGAGATTCTCTAAAGTAGCCACCCTTTGCTTTGATGACAGATTTGCACACTCTTGGCATTCTCTCAACCAGCTTCATGAGGTAGTCACCTGGAATACGTTTCAATTAACAGATGTGCCTTGTTAAAAGTTCATTTGTGGAATTTCTTTCCTTCTTAATGCATTTGAGCCAATCAGTTGTGTTGTGACAAGGTATGGGTGGTATACAGAAGATAGCCCTATTTGGTAAAAGACCAAGTCCATATTATGGCAAGAACGGCTCAAATAAGCAAAGAGAAATGACAGTCCACCATTACTTTAAGACATGAAGGTCAGTCAATACGGAAAATGTCAAGAACTTCAAGACATTTTCTTTAAATGCAGTTGCAAAAACCCTCAAGCGCTATGATTAAACTGTCTCTCATGATGACCGCCACAGGAAAGGAAGACCCAGAGTTACCTCTCCTGCAGAGGATAAGTTCCTTAGAGTTACCAGCCTCAGAAATTGCAGCCCAAATAAATGCTTCAGAGTTCAAGTAACAGACACATCTCAACATCAACTGTTCATAGGAGACTGCATGAATCATGCCTTCATGGTCGAATTGCTACATAGAAACCACTACTAAAGGACACCAATAATAAGAAGAGACTTGCTTGGGCCAAGAAACACAAGCAATGTACATTAGACCGGTGGAAATCTGACCTTTGATCTAATGAGTCCAAATTTGAGATTTTTTCGCTCCAACCGCCGTGTCTTTGTGAGACGCGGAGTGGGTGAACGGATGATCTCCACATGTGTGGTTCCCACCGTGAAGCATTGAGGAGGAGGAGGTGTGATGGTGTGGGGGTGATTTGCTGGTGACACTGTCAGGGATTTATTTAGTATTCAAGGCACACTTAACCAGCATGGATACCACATCATTCTGCAGGGATACACAATCACATCTGGTTTGCACTTATTGGGACTGTTATTTGTTTTCCTCAAGACAATAACCCAAAACACATCTCCAGGCTGTGTAAGGGCTATTTGACCAAGAAGGAGAGTGATGGTTTGCTGCATCAGATGACCTGGCATCCACAATCACCCGACCTCAACCAAATTGAGATGCTCATCAAGTGCTCAGCATATGTGGGAACTCTTTCAAGATTGTTAGAGAAGTATTCCAGGTGAAGCTGGTTGAGAGAATACCAGGAGTGTGCAAAGCTGTCATCAAGGCAAAGGGTGGCTTCTTTGAAGAATCTAAAATCAAAATAAATGTTGATTTGTTCTACACTTTTTTTTGGTTACTATATGATTCCATATGTTATTTCATAGTTTTGATGTCTTCCCTACTTTTGTAAAAATAAAGAAAAACCCTGGAATGAGTAGGTGTGTCCAAACTTTTCACTGGTACTGTATGTACTATGGTATACTGTACTGCCATTAAACAGTGTCTATATGTGTGCTGTGGATGCACACACAAATATATATTATGTATGCAATGTTGTTTTCACTTCTCCACAATGTAGGATGACTCATACATGATACACACCACCAGTGACCGTGACCATCATACAGTATTTGGTCTCAAATTTGCTTCCTACTTTGATTGTTTCAGCGTGCGTTGCCATAGAGACAGAAGCCAGCGCAGTTACTTTGGATTCTCAGCGTGCCAATTAGCGGGCGAAGAAACAGTGCAGAGAAGAACACTTTTTAGTTGGGTTAAAATATGAAATTCTATCGTCTACCTTATCTCCATTAGCTGTACATATGTATCCATCACCTTTTGTTCTATCCCATTTCCAAACATCTACAGTAGTTCCAAACCAGGCTTATTCATATCTTACCTCTGAGTTCATTTCTATTCCTTCTGAATGTTGGTGACAGAATACGAATGAGCTGGTATTCTGTCCCCTGCCAGTGATATTACTACTCTTTAGGAGAAAACCTCTGAGAGGTCATTCCTGCATCGGCTCCACTACACCTACTGCATATCAAATAGATCTTAGGCTGATCCACCTGCATTTCTTTAAATATTCATTGGAATAACTGAAATGAATAATTCAGTTATCCAAATACCTATTAGCACTGCATTGAGTCTTTGCCCATGCTTATATTTCAACCTGGCAACAACACATCATTACAGTCTCCAGGAATCAGTACTCTGCACTCTTAGGAAAAAAGGGTTCCAAAAGGGTTCTTCTGCTGTCACCATAGGATAACCATTTTTGGTTCCAGGTAGAACTCTTTTGGTTACCATGTAGAACCCTCTGTGGAAAGGGTTCTAACTGGAACCCAAAAAGGGTTCTTCAAAGGGTTCTCCTATGGGGACAGACGAACAACCCTTTTAGGTTCTAGATAGAAAAAAGGTGCGAAGAGTGTACAACTGTACTGCAAGCAACAATAATCCCATCCAAACATAACATGCTTTGAGCACGAAGCGGTGTTCCAAGGTAATCCTTGGCAAGCTGTTGTGCCACAGCGGCACACCAGCTGAATGTCCGGACGTCGTTGCTAAGCTCTGTGTGGTTCGGCGGAGGCGACTTAGCCGCTGCTTGGATAATCCAGTTTGAGAAGCTGCTGCAGATGGGTGAGTGCAGGAAATAATTAGCTCTAAATTGCGGTCAAGCTGAGTAATCTCAGAAGTCTATGGCATCAATCTAGCTGCTGTACCTGGAGCCGCTGAGGAGCTGCTAAGCGCTGCTCAGCTCATGACTTTCTCTCCTGCTCAGTGTTCAGTAGGACACGTCTTCTCATTCCTGAAGTAAAGGGTTGACATTAACAATTTGTATTTTGACAAATCAATACTTTTCTGTAAAGCCATTCCAATTTTTTTATTTACAGCTGTGCATAATCACATTTTCGACAAACATTTGACAAACATTGGCATTCTCTTAAGTTATGTTGAGGAGAAATGACATTCGCACACATTGGCGTGGCAGTAGAGCTCACATCAGCTTTACTTCCTAAGAGAAAATGATGTTTTTCCAATGTCTTTTTAAATCTGTGCTTGTTTTCTCCCCTGAAGCGGTGAGTTTCTCAGTATTGGGGGATAAAGTGTGGTTATTCCCTGGCTTTGTCAGAGACGTGCTGAAATACCTCCAGCTGACTGCCTCTTTAATATCCATCAAACTGAACCAAGCTGCCATATTGGGTTGCTCAACTTCTCCCTGATGCATCATGGAACCAGAGAGCATTGGGTTTATGGTAGATGTGATCCAGGCAGTATCCATGAGTACCCACTTACTGTTAACCACAGTCCAACTACACCTACGAACACCTCTCTATACTGTATCCACAGTCAGGAGCAGGAGACGTGATTCACCAACGCAAAGTCTTTTCACTGTACAGAAGAACAAAGACAACCTCACAGCATGTGATAGAAAAGGGCAGTCATTTTCATTGACCATATACATCATGTCAATGGAAGCTCCGGTGCTATTTCTTCAAGTGCAATCGTGCATTGTCCCTCTGAGAGATGCAGGTGGACACAGTCACTCAGACAGAGGGAAAGGGCAAGTGCATCAGTCAGCCAGAGTACAGCGGTTAAAACCATTACCCCTTAGTGTAGATCACCAGGGACGGAGGCGGGGCAGGCTGCTGGTTGGTTCTCTACCTCCCTGATCACATGACCTGGGTGGACACCAGTTGTGAGGCCGCTGCTGCATCTCTGCAATGAAGGGACTCATTCAATCAGACAGGCACACAGTGCTTACGTACTGTCACCAAGTTAGGATGCATTTAGAAATGAAATAGATTATGGACTTGACGTGAGGCTTTAGCTTCAACATCTGGATCAATTAGCCTTTCGGCATGTCTGAAGAGTCTTCCTATTGCCAGATCTTAGGCTCCTGCCACTGATCTTCATACTGTCCATCTTAGACATCACTGATTAGGCTCATTTAAAATGATTCAAAGTGAATAGGCTAAACATGACTGTTTTGAGGATATTTAAGTCATGGTGGATATTAGCTTAGCTCTGGTGTTGGAGTGAAAACCTCAATGAACTGAATAGATTTTCTACCCTGTCAATGACATTACCGCATAACTAAGCAACGCCAATGTGAACTCTTCATCTTCAAAGAAACACTGCTTGTACAATAAAGTAGTTAACTAGGAGTCCTGGAAAGAGGCCTGTGTTAAACGTTGACATATTTGCCTGTGTCGTGCTTTTGAAACAGCCACGTCTACGGACCACTTGCCAAATTGGAAAACCAGTGGATAGGCAATGCCAAGTGCAGCTCCAAGCCCAGACGTTTCCACTGCTACATAGTGGTGATAAAACTGTGAACTCCGTTTTACCCTTGGCTTTTTACTTTTCATCTGAGGACACAACCATCAACATGGACAGACTAAGCTTCTAGGGTATGATTTCCGCTTGTGTAAGCGTTGCACTTAATATCTGGAGATTTACACATGTTCAACAGGAACCAAGGCCATTACAGGACGATGTCTTCTCCTCATGGATTGTGTTCACGTTCAAGACCTGAGACCTGGATACCATCACAGCATAGTGGCATCTGGCCATGTACTTATAATTAGAAGAGTATGAGGGCTTGTAGCGGGGAAGGGAAGGTGCAGTGTCCTGGCCGTCCTGGCCCGGCCTCATGGGTAAAGGGCAGGAGTTTTACCTGACCATCAGCACGAAAAATCTGGGCCCTAGTTACTAGGCTGGAGCTATGAAAAATGCCAGTCCCTATTGTAGCATGGGCCAATCGCTCTCCACTTGCTGCTACTGAACCTGATCATAACAAAGTTACAACATGATACTGACACTCCAAGATATCCTCACAAGATACCAGCGGATACCGACAAAAATATTTCTGCATTTGAGATTGATAGAAATAGGAACAGCTATTGGTCAGGATATTGTTGCTATGTGAAATGACCAACACAACACATTCCTCAGAGAGCAGTCCCTCTATAAATAAGAATAGATAAAAAGCAATAAAAAGTTCAAAGCTACAATATCTGCTGCTAATTTCCTTTTCTATTTTCTTCCTGAAGTATTCACATTAGTCACGGGAATATCTTGCATGCTTGCGGTTGCTCCGGGAACCGTTTCCATGACTTTAAATCTGCTGCGTCTTCACATCTCTCAAATTCGAAGGATATCCACAAGCGTATGAATGAAATCAGGCACAGACACACACACACACACACACACACACACACACACACACACACACACACACAAATATAGGCAAAAAATATGTTTTTCTCCTTGAAGCCATATAGTCCAAGTCATTCTCCAGGGTCATTCTCTGGGTAGTACTGGGCATTAGCTTAACTCCATTCATTTATTTTAGCTTAAGTTGGCAACATAACTCACACTGTCACTCATATCCGCCCTCCCTCTCTATGGGCTTCGTTACAGCCTGGTCCAACAAATGAGAGCCTGACTGTTACCTGTCAACTCTCCCCAGATCCAACTTGATAATGGATACCCCTTTCCCCCCTATAGGCACAGTCATGATGTCTTGGCAATTTTCGTTCCACTACTTCCCCTTTTGTGGCCAGTTATGGATAAACTAGGTTACAAATCATAGTATGCTGCATGGCCCTTAGGTGATTTATCTAAGTGTTTCATCAAGAATGGCAAAGTAGGTCACAAGTAGAAAAGCCAGTCTCATAAAAAAAGAAGAAGAACAACGAGAATGGACCAGGATAGTGCCCCTAACCTCAACACACGGCAATCTGGATCAGACACGAAAAAAGGAATTTACAAGGACATTTTGAATCACTTTACTTCCTTAACTCATGCTACTTTATTTATCAGTTCATTTGAATTTGTCTCCCAAAAATATTTTTCATTGTTCCCCCTAGTAACACATGTTAGACTTAAATCAAAACTTGAGAGAGACCATTTAGCCTTGGCTTTTGATAACTAAGGACCTAATTTATTTCTTTATCTCTCCCTCCCACCCTTCTTCCCTGCCCCCCCCCCTCTTTCTTTCTCTCTCTCCCCTCTCGCTTTCCCCCTCTCTCTCTCTCCATCTCTCGCCCTCTCTCTCTCCCTCTCTAAACAGCAAACAGCCCATCTCCGTTACACAGCAGAGGCCTTGTCTGTGTGCACCAGATTAGTATTTCCGCTCCATCTAAAAAAAAGCTAGTCTAGCATCGCTTGACTTGCTCTACATGAGGCAAGCTTTTCTAACGGCGCATAATAGTTTGTGTTGAACAGTTTAATTAGGCTCCCCCTTCCCCCACCTCACAAGAAAACATCAGCAAATGTTTGTGGGTTTGTGTCTTCTAGGCTAGTGTTCTCAAAGGACCTGCTTGTTTGGGACAGAGACGGACTAGACTGGACCCCCCCCCCCCCCCCCCCCCCACTCCTGGCTACCCACAGTAGATTGATAAGGCTAAGCAGCTTTAGGGAGAGGAAGTTGTAGAACATAAGCGAGATGATAGAAAAAAATAGATTCTCTGGGGTCGCCAGATTCCCTTATACATAAAATATAAGATCCATATTAACTATTAAGTTCAACGTGCATATGCAAAGGCAGTAAAAAGAGAAAGGCAATGTGCTCTCCCGTTACGTAAGGGTACAAATTCAGCACCTACTGCTCAGCTCATGCTGCTTTGCTCAGCTTCCCATTGTGCCGGTAGACGTTAACGTTTTTTTTTCCTTCTTGCCAGAATATGCACATGAAAACCACATGAAAATAATGACAATCAAACAAATGCAGAATTCCCTGTAGACCATGTCGAGAACACCCAGAGGGATATGGGGCTATAGCGGCATTGTTATCCGTCCTGTCACCGTTTCCATAGGGACATAGGGTCACATGGGGAAACTAGGATCTTCATGCTACTGTACAAAAGCAAGCAATATTCCCATCCCATTCCAACATGCAGATATTTTTCCCTACAAGCATCTTAGATGGAAACAACACAAAAAAAAAAAGTTGAATATTAGACTGAGGATTCTGCCGAGGCACTCGTCGCAGTGGGCTGGGCTGCGCCCCTGGCCATTTTATGATGGCAGAGGGAAAGATGGATGCAAATGTAATGTCCTGAGCCATCTGGCAGTGGAATCTGGCCCAGGAAGATAAGGTGGGCTGGTCTGTAATCTACCTCCACCAGTGTGAACAATCATATCAACCAATGCATTGGGTGGCTAATTAAGCAGTGGTTTCCCATGCAGGGAAAATGTCAAATCATTGCTTAGTTGCCCTCTGATTTGTTTCATCTTTAAAATAGCGGGACAAAAAAATAAACATCATGAAAACAAAGAAATGAGAGTGGTGTGTTTTTTTTAAATAAGAGCATAGGCTACAGCTCCTTTATTATGCTGCGTTGTTCGGGATACAGCTCAACGCATCTGCATTGGTGAGCGTATTTGAGGATATGAGTGCGACTGAGATGGTCTCAAAGACCATCATTTATGGATGATAACGTAGCTGAAAGGAGAAAATGTGTAAGTAAATGTAACAGTGTACTGTTTATCAGTGTAATGTCTTATGAGACTGCTGTCACGTCCTGACCTTAGTTCCTTTTTTATGTCTCTGTTTTAGTTTGGTCAGGGCGTGAGTTGGGGTGGGCATTCTATGTTTGTTCTGTGTGTTATAGTTCTATGTGTTTGGCCTGGTATGGATCCCAATCAGAGGCAGCTGTCGAGCTGTCAGCCGGTTTTCCCCGCTATGGGTTGTGGGTAGTTGTTTTCTGTTTTGTGTATTGCACCTTGCAGAACTGTTTGTTTGTTGTTTTTTTGTTCAAGTATTCATATTGATTAAAAGGTATTATGAATACTTACCACGCTGCACCTTGGTCTTCTCCTTCTCCCGACAACAGACGTTACAACAGCTCTGTTTGTAATCTGGATCAAGCCAGTCAACGAAGGCTGCTCACCCTTTCTGTGAACATTCTCATCTGGCTAACATGATTCAATAATTTCCTAAGCAATCAGGTAACGAATTCAAGAAGTTGTTGTCAGTTTAGTGTATGAAATCCATTTGAATTGACTTTGGGACCTATATTTTCTTTGTGTGAAACTTTCTTGGCTGTAACTTTGATCCATACAGTGCACCCTTCTGTTGTATGTTACAATGTCTCCTTACAGAGGAGAGTGCACGGAAGCTCGAAACAGACCACGGCGTGAGAAAAAGAGAGGGCGGTGAGAGAGAAAGATAAATTAGGGGCCTACTAAATCATATAATCTTAACAAAATTGCTCCCTACAGATGCATTTGCTTAACACAGTTATCACGTTGTTGGCCACATTGCCATATATTCCAACATCAAATGGGATTTTGATGTAAAAACAGGTTAACAAACTCATTAAGTAACTGATTCTGGTCCATGATGTACTCCTCTTGGATTGTGATCCTGGAAATCCTGAATTATTTATCACCTGAATGAAAATCATGTCGTAGGAGTAGCCACAGACTACACATTAGACCATGTGACATATGAAAACGAATGAAAAGAACTCAAGAAAAATACAAATGAAAACGGCAAGACAACAACCTCTAGCAGATTTTCTGATCGAGGATGAGCGCCAAGGCTTTTTATGAGGAGGGCTGTTATCAGACATACTGTATCCTCTGTTCATTATTGGGCATCAGTGGTCATTATCGCCACCGGGCCTGCCCAGGATGCTGTGTGCCGTCCAAAGGATGAGTCACTAGTTGGCATCTCTCATTAGCTGTCACACACACACAGACACACACACTCGCACACAAGCATGTCACCACCAGTGTTCCTGAGTGTTTGTAATGAAAGGGCACAGGACACAGCGCAGGGCACTGATGATGGCCTCAGAGTCCGGCACACTCAGGAAGCCTGTATATCAACCAACCACTTATTTAGCCTGATATGAGATTTGCAGTGATCAGGGATTATGGGGACAGCTGTAGATAATATTGCTCATAGTGACCTTCTCACAGCATGTCATTGATACATCTGTTGGAGGGATATTTCTGCAAGTGTTTGATATGCAGAGGCTGTTTATTGTAGTGTATGTGTCACGTTCATCATAACGAGGAGACCAAGGCGCAGTGTGATGTGAATACATCTTTAATTAACGAAGAACACTAAACTAACTAACAAAATAACAACAACCAAAAACCTGACGCTAATACAACAAGTGCTGACATGTAACTACCCATAGACAATAACCCACAAAACCAAAATGGAAAATGGCAACCTAAATAGGATCCCCAATCAGAGACAACGATAAACTGCTGTCTCTGATTGGGAACCAATTCAGGCCACCATAGACCTATAATAAACCTAGACTAACCTAACACCCCTAGATATACAAAAAACCTAGACAGGACAAACAAGCATACCCACCCTCGTCACACCCTGACCTGACCAAAATAATACATAAAACATAGAAAACTAAGGTCAGGGCGTGACAATATGTCACTAGACAGGCAGCAATAGACAGATACATGGCAGGCCGTCATTGTAAATACGAATTTGTTCTTAACTGACTTGCCTAGTTCAATAAAGGTTACATACATTTTTAAAAATTAAATAGCAGGTCTCACAATCACTTAGCCAATGGAAATCTTTCTCAGTAAAATTGACAAATGACTCACACCTGTGACACATTTTCTCAAATAGGGGATTGTACTGTATCTCTCTTCTGGAGTTGTGACACACCTGTGACACATTGTCTCAAATACGGGATTGTACTGTATCTCTCTTCTGGAGTTGTGACACACCTGTGCTATTGTGGCAGAGACCGTCACAAGCTATAAAAGTCCTACTCCAATAAATAAAACATGAAGACAGACGAGCCTAGAGACTCAGGGAAGCGTGTGCATTCTTGCATTGAAAGCAAGCAAAGTGACCCGATTTTGTGCCTTACAAACGTCTGATGAGACTCAAAGGACCGCAGGTTCACCCCCAAGAGGAACATCAAACGAAACTACAAGTTTCTAGAAATGTGTGTTTCCATACCTACAGCAAATACATCCTTCTCAGAGGAAGGCAGCATTTGACCAAATAACTTAAAACTCAAGTTATACAAGTTATTCAGTTATTGGTGAGCTGTCAGTGGAACACTTGAAGCTACAGTAGCGCTCCTCTGACAGCTCAGCTCTGGGTCTTACAGTACTTTAGCATGGGGACGTTTGACGTTCTCCCCATTAGCTCCACGGAGTAGCTTCAAGAGCCGTTTGCCTCAGATCTGGTAGCCTGCCTGACTGTGTCTGCGGTTGTCATGGCGATGATCTGACTCAGAAGTAGTGATTCTCCTTCACGAGTCCAGGCCTCATGCTGTGTGATGAGCTGCTGTGAAGCTGAAGCTGTCTGTCTTCCACTCCTGGGAAACAGATAGTGTTCCACTAGACTAGCTTAGGCACATACACATGGTATAGATGACTAGAGAAGAATGTCCTTGAAGATTACATTAGACCAATTAGAGTTGTTTAGAGGGAGTAATCAGCTGCTTTCCAGAGTTCAATGAGAGCGAGAGCCCTGTTGTGAACATCAGTGATTGATCTGGTGCTTTGAGTTGAAGGGAGACTTCACATAGAGACACACAAAGGTGCACGTACTGCAATTATCACAAAGTGGACAATTACTTCAGTAAAGGTTTACAGAAATGCCAGTGGTAATATAATCAAAACGGATCTATAGCCTGAATTAACACAACACATCCGGTTGACAGTAAGTTAAGCTTTCTTCCACCGAGAAGGACTGGTTAAGGGCATGCGATGCGCATAATAAACATGTCAAACTCTTACAAAGTCAGAGAGGCCTTCTGGAGGAAAATGAGAATCTGCCACCAAAGACAAGAAAAGTAAAGGATTCTTCAAAGGCCTCGTGGCCTCTTTAAAATACAGAGTGGTGGAAGTCGACACAGGCCTTCCTTGGCTGCAGAAGATTCCCTTTGAATACCCTGTAAGTGATAACAGTTCTGCATTACTTCAGCTATCACATGCCAGTTATTTCAGCATGTGTGAAAGTGTATGGGCTGGCTCTATTTCCCCCACACTGTGCCCGTTAAGCCGAGCCAAACCCGGGCTCTGTTGTTTCTTGACTTTATTGATGACAGGGAAGGCCAGATGAGATGTCGATTGGCAGGGAAATCAATTGAAGAGATCCCAGCCAACAAGAGATGTTTCCACTGCCTTGTCTCTGCCAGGAAGGAAGAAAAACATCCCATTCTCCCAGCTATAAGGAAAACATTACAGCGCTGATGGCGGAATATGATTTGGAGCCTCGGTAATGTGTGATTAAGTATAGAAGTAACGGCCTCCTTTCAACAGTGAACATTCCTGTGAGGTTTGTGGCAGTGGCGGGAGCTCCTCCAATTCTATATATCAGTCTCGCTGAAGTTCAGGCGAAGTTTACAGACAGAGTGTTTTATCTGGGTGCAGAGGAATGTGAGTTCTGCGTGCTCACACACACACACACACACACACACACACAAACACACACACACACACACACACACACACACACACACACACACACACACACACACACACACACACACACACACACACACACACGCTTGCTTTGATGTGATGATACACGGCACTGTCTTAGGGAGGAGCTTGGTCTCATACGCAAACAGATGATCACTGAGCTGCAAAGCGAAGCATAATGAAGTTTGATGGTATCGTTCCTTTCACACAAAATTACGCAAAACCAAAACCACTTTCTTCCCATGACAGCTAGAGACCCTCTCGTTGCTTTCACGCAAAATTACGCAAAACACAAACCACCTTCTTCCCATGACAGCTAGAGACACTCCAACTATTTAATGGTGTGGTACCGATGCAACATGACACTACAGAATGGTCAGACAGTACATCTGACCTGACTGATATGTTTTTAATTTTTAATTTCACCTTTATTTAACCAGTTAGGCTAGTTGAAAGCAAGTTCTCATTTGCAACTGTGACCTGGCCAAGATAAAGCATAGCAATTCGACACATACAACAACACAGAGTTACACATGGAATAAACAAAACATAGTCAATAATACAGTAGAACAAAAGAAAACAAAATGTCTATGTACAGTGAGTGCAAATGAGGTAAGATTAGGGAGTTAAGGCAATAAATAGGCCATGGTGGCGAAGTAATTACAATATAGCAATTAAACACTGGAATGGTAGATGTGCAGAAGATGAATGTGCAAGTAGAGATACTGGGGTGCAAAGGAGCAAGATAAATAAATAAAAACAGTCTGGGGATGAGGCAGGTAGATAGATGGGCTGTTTACAGATGGGCTATATACAGGTGCACTGATCTGTGAGCTGCTCTGACAGCTGGCGCTTAAAGCTAGTGAGGGAGATATGAGTCTCCAGCTTCAGAGATTTTTGCAGTTCATTCCAGTCATTGGCAGCAGAGAACTGGAAGGAAAGACGACCAAAGGAGGAATTGGCTTTGGGGGTGACCAGTGAGATATACCTGCTAGAGCGCGTGCTATGAGTGGGTGCTGCTATGGTGACCAGTGAGCTGAGATAAGGCGGGGCTTTACCTAGCAGAGACTTGTAGACAACCTGGAGCCAGTGGGTTTGGCGACGAGTATGAAGCGAGGGCCAACCAACGAGAGCGTACAGGTCACAATGGTGGGTAGTGTATGGGGCTTTGGTGACAAAACGGATGGCACTGTGATAGACTGCAACCAGTTTGTTGAGTAGAGTGTTGGAGGCTATTTTATAGATGACATCACCGAGGTCGAGGATTGGTAGGATGGTCAGTTTTACGAGGGTATGTTTGGCAGCATGAGTGAAGGATGCTTTGTTGCGATATAGGAAGCCGATTCTAGATTTAATTTTGGATAGGAGATGCTTAATGTGAGTCTGGAAGGAGAGTTTACAGTCTAACCAGACACCTAGGTATTTGTAGTTGTCCACGTATTCTAAGTCAGAGCCGTCCAGAGTAGTGATGCTGGACGGGCAAGCAGGTGCGGGCAGTGATCGGTTGAATAGCATGCAATTAGTTTTACTTGCACATAAGAACAGTTGGAGGCCACGGAAGGAGAGTTGTATGGCTTTGAAGCTCGTCTGGAGGTTAGTTATTAACACAGTGTCCAAAGAGGGGCCAGAAGTATACAGAATGGTGTCGTCTGCGTAGAGGTGTATCAGAGAATAACCAGCAGCAAGAGCAACATCATTGATGTATACAGAGAAGAGAGTTGGCCCGAGGATTGAACTCTGTGGCACCCCCATAGAGACTGCCAGAGGTCAGGACAACAGGCACTCTGATTTGACACACTGTCTGAGAAGTAGTTGGTAAACTACGAGGCAATCATTTGAGAAACCAAGGCTGTTGAGTCTGCCAATAAGAATGTGGTGATTGACAGAGTAAAAATCCTTGGCCAGGTCGATGAATACTGCTGCACAGTAATGTCTGTATTGTCTCTTATTGATGGTATACTTATTTCCCTCAATAAAATGCAAATCAATTTATAACATTTTTAACATGCGTTTTTCTGGATTTTGTTGTTGTTATTCTGTGTCTGACATTTCTTTGTCAGTGGTCAAACGTGAAAAATCAGCAGGGGATCAAATACTTTTTTCCCTCACTGTAGATTCAAGGCATAGTAGGTAAGACAAAGGTAAGGTAGGATGTGAGTACATTGGAGGTGAACCTAGGCATTGAGTAATGATGAGAGAGATATAGTCTCTAGAGACGTTTAAACCAGGTGATGTCATCGCATATGTAGGAGGCGGAACAACATGGTTGATTAAGGCATATTGAGCAGGGCTAGAGGCTCTACAGTGAAATAAGACAGTAACCACTAACCAGGACAGTAATGGACGAGGCATATTGATATTAGAGAGAGGCATGCGTAGCTAAGTGAACATATGGGTCCAGTGAGTGGTTGGGCTGACTGGGGACACGGCAATTCAGACAGTTAGCAGGCCGATGCTAACACGCTAACAGTTAGAGGCCGGGGCTAAACAAGCAGTTAGTAGGGGCTAGCAGTTAGCAGACCGGGGCAGGCAAGCTAGCAGTTAGCAGAATGGGGCAGGCAAGCTAGCAGTTAGCAGACCGGGGATAGCAAGTTAGCCTATGGGGGACATCACGCTGGGGGTAAGTCTGTTTTTGCCTCTTTGTGCGGTGACGTCGATAGACCAGTCGTGGAATTAGTAGGGTTCTAAGTAGCTCTAGGTAGCTAGTAGGCCACTGTTAGCAGAGTGGGCCTTAAGCAGGCGTCGCGCCTGAGGGGCCTGTTGGAATCCTTGGGCAGATACTGTCGGTATTCCAGACGTACAGGGTTCCGTGCCCCGTACCGGCAGTAGAAGGGGTCCGGATATTGTAGCCCAGGAGTGAGCCGGGAGATGGGTCTAGCATGGGCTAGCCCCAGGCTAGTTGATGCTAGCTTCGGGACGGAAACGTTAGCCAGAAGTAGTCAACCCGGGTTGCGGTTAGCTAGCTGTGATGATCCAGATGAAAAGGTTCAGAGTTTGTCGTAGGAATTCGGGGATATGGAGAGAAAAATAGGTCCGGTATGCTCTGGTTTGAAACGCATTTTACGAACTGGCGAGCGCTTTCCGAGCTAAAGGTTAGCTGATGACCGCTAGCAGTGGTTAGCTGACTGATAGCTGGTGGCTAGTTAGCTAGCTAGCTTCATTTTAAGTATTCCAGTTTGGAGGTAAATAGAAATACTTTAGGAAAAAAAAACAGATCCACACCACATTGTGTGAGGCGGGTTGCAGGAGAGTATTTTGAAGTTGAGGTTTAGGAAAAATATTAAAAAGAACGCGAAGAAAAATATATATACACACGGGACGAGACAAGACAAAGACAAAGACTGCTACGCCATCTTGGATAAGAGTATATCAACATGTTCACTCGTAACAAAACTGGTCTTCACAGAATGTGTGTGCGTTTAGAGTGTGTGTACATGTGGTAACCAGCATATGACTGTAACAGCCCATGCTCAGGTCTCATGAGGGACACTTTTAGGAGTTCTGTTTGCCAGCTGAGTTTCCGGCGTCTCAGCCCCAGCAGATGACAGTGATGGACATTTGAACAATTCAGTCCCTGTCTTCTGGAGGGAGACAAACTAATCAAACTCTCGCTCCCATTCTCTCTGTTTAGTCTATATCAGTTTGATTATCGTCTCCTTAGAGAAGGCAAGTTTTATGTATTGTTTTACAGGCCTGAAGCACAACACAGCAGGTGATCGCAGATTGAAAAACAGAGAGCTCATTTAGATGTTTTCCTAGTGGTGCACATGACCAGGCGTAACAAGGAATGTTAAAATCTGGACATTCCAAACTGCTATTTTGAAACTCAACATTTAGGGGTCAAGTTTCATTTTTGCTACATGCAAAGGAAAATTTCTTATCCCACCACTTTCATTTCTACATTCTAGTAACTTCTGGGTCTGCATTTGGACAATGGGCAGTCAGGCAAAAACTTGGCAGCACGAACGGCTTCGATTGAAGAGCAAAAACAGGAACCCGATTCAGCCCTGTCACACCGTCCCCATTCAGTGATGAGAGAAGCCCCTGATCCACAGGAAGTCAGCTCGACTCCGCTGCCCTCCGCCTCCTCTCTCTCTCTCTCTGGGCCAGCGAGGGGAATTTACATTCTGATGCCATTCAGTCATGGTTTAACCCCAACAACAGTCTCAGTCCCTGGGATTATCCTGCTCTAACAAGCCATGTCATCAGACTTCACAATAGTGGTGTCATGCCTGACAGGAGGCTTCCAGGAAAACACATACACTATCTGAACACTGAGCAGTGACAGATAGGACTCTCATGGCCATGAGAGCCGTCATGTAAAATCTCACGAACACACAGAACACAGGTCGAAGACAGTGGCCTGAGAGGATCCCCCAGAGCTGATAATAGGGGTACTCATACTTATGCAGTATTAGTTTGGAGGAATGTCCTGCAGATTGGTATCACATATTTCCTGCCGTGGTCTAAGATAAAAGGCACTCCGCGTCTCCTTTCCATACCACTAGTACCTTTCACCTCGACAGCCATCAACCCTGATCTGTCCATCATCTGTCAAACCCAGACAGGTTGCGAAATGGCATTTCCAGTCTGACCATCCGCACCACGCCATATCAAGGATTTCACAGCTTCCTCTCTAAACAGGGCAAAAGACCGCTTATAAAGAGCAGTGGTACTGAACCTCTGCCACAATATTCCTCTCCTAGCAAATGGTGCCATGACATGGTGTGATGGTGATAGTGATATACTGAGGGCCATGGTGTGATGGTGATAGTGATATACTGAGGACCATGGTGTGATGGTGATAGTGATATACTGAGGGCTATGGTGTGATGGTGATAGTGATATACTGTGGGCCATGGTGTGATATAATGAGGGCCATGGTGTGATGGTGATAGTGATGTACTGAGGGCCATGGTGTGATGGTGATAGTGATATACTGAGGGCCATGGTGTGATGGTGATAGTGATATACTGAGGGCTATGGTGTGATGGTGATAGTGATATTCTGGGGGCTATGGTGTGATGGTGATAGTAATATCCTGAGGGCTGTGGTGTGATGGTGATAGTGATATACTGAGGGCTATGGTGTGATGGTGATAGTGATATCCTGAGGGCCATGGTGTGATGGTGATAGTGATATACTGAGGGCCATGGTGTGATGGTGATAGTGATATACTGAGGGCTATGGTGTGATGGTGATAGTGATATTCTGGGGGCTATGGTGTGATGGTGATAGTAATATCCTGAGGGCCGTGGTGTGATGGTGATAGTGATATACTGAGGGCTATGGTGTGATGGTGATAGTGATATCCTGAGGGCCATGGTGTGATGGTGATAGTGATATACTGAGGGCCATGGTGTGATGGCGATAAAAACAAAACTAAATGTGCACCCCTGGGAGGTCCCAGGACTGAGTTTGGGATACCCTGCCTTATATATTGCACTACCTTTGACCTCGGCCCTCTGGGCATGGTCAAAACTTGTGCACTACATAGGAATAGGGAGCCATTTGGGATGCAGGCCATGTTTCTTGGCTGTAGGGAGGACTAGGGAGGGAGATGCTCTAGTGGTCATTGAACCTTCTCATCCTGGGCAGTCCCACACAGAGACTTACAGAGGAACTCTGGGCAGGACATCCTGCCATTCAGAGCAGGTGTCACAGTTGGGAACGCACTACAGCTGTAAACAGCTTCCTGTGCTGCGGGGTCACCTCTGAGAACAGGAAGTAGAGCATTTCTGGCCCAGCTCAAGTACCAACTTTGTCTATGTACCAACTTTGTCTAACTTTGTATATGTGCTAAGCTGTCAAAGAGTGTGTGTGGGGGGTGATGTGTGTGTGTGTGTGTGTGTGTGTGTGTGTGTGTGTGTGTGTGTGTGTGTGTGTGTGTGTGTGTGTGTGTGTGTGTGTGTGTGTGTGTGTGTGTGTGTGTGTATTTGCGTGCGTGCGGGAGTGCGTGCGTGTGTGCGGAGAGCAGACTAGCTCCTTATGCAAGAGAAAACAAGGATACATTTGTGTTTCACAACTCAGAATGACTACAAAGGATGTTTGAAGACAGCAATTCCGTAGTCCTTTCATAAAAATAAATGTTGTTCGCTTTGCTAAAGCCCGTCATTTGCATTGCGCCTCTGGACAAACATCTCCTGCTGGTGTCTGTCTGGTGGTGTGACATCGTCCATTATAACCACCTACAAGCAAAACAAACAGCATTGTCAACCTGTGCCTGTTTTCACATTACACAGACACAAATCAGACAATGCCTGAGTCAAACAGGAGAACATAATGATTATCAACCATAAAACAGCGTTTTTTCTCAAATAACTGACTCATGTCACCATATTAGTTGGGCAGCTTAGTAAAAATAGCCTTCTAATCTTGTGTCAACATTGATTTACATGAGTAAGAGATATTGCTGTTTCTGATGCACGACATAATTGTTGCCATGGCTATGTACATCCCGCCCTAAGCTGAGAGATCCACTGAACGACGCAATCGCCATTGCACTGCACACTGCCCATACTCACCAGGGCCAAAGGAATGCGTATGTGAGGATGCTGTTCATCGACTACAGCTTGGCCTTCAATACCATAGTGCCCTGTAAGCTCATTACAAAGCTCACAGCCCTGGGTCTGAACTCCTCCCTACGCAACTGACGGGCTGCCCCCAGCTGGTGAAGGTAGGCAACATTACCTCCTCGACACTGATTCTCAACACGGGGGCCCAACAAGTAGGGCTGTTGCGATGACAGTATTACCGCCACACTGGCCGGTTATGAGTCATAAAGGCAGTCAAATTCCACATGATCGTTTAGTCATGTTATTTAGGCATCTCCAAGCTCTGATGGTGCTGAGCCTACCAAACTTGCTAAATGCCTGGTACTCAGCACTCCATTGTCCCTCTAATCACTCAGTCACCAATGCAAATGTACTCAAAAATCTGATCAAACACTTCATGAGAGCCCATGAGCTCATGTTGCGCAACATTTCTACAGGCTATGCAATTGCGGGAGCAAACAGAGTGATGACCTCTACTAAAAAGAGGAGGATCCCATCAGCTTTCTATAGGCTAGGCCTACTATATTTATTTCTTAACTTTCCTAACATTAAGAACATTGCTTATATTTACAACAAGACTATAGCCTACCTGGCTGGCATGAAAATAAACCACGGGGAAAAGCATCCTCCATTCACTATTTAAGTGCATAGATGACGTGTATTTTTTCCCACTGCCCTTGTTTCGATACAGGTGCATGATAATGCTCCATTCTAAATCTAAACAAATGTCACACATATATTATTTAGTATACACTACCATTCAAAAGTTTGGGGTCACTTAGAAATTACCTTGATTTTGAAAGAAAAGCTTTTTGTGTCCATTAAAATACCATAAAATGTATTGTAAATATAGTGGAGGCACTGCTAAGGTTGTAAATGACTATTGTAGCTAGAAACGGCTGATTTTTTATGGAATATCTACATAGGTGTACAGAGGCCCATTATCAGCAACCATCACTCCTGTGTTTTAATGGCAGGTTGTGTTAGCTAATCCAAGTTTATCATTTTAAAAGGCTAATTGATAATTATAAAACCATTTTGCATATATGTTAGCACAGCTGAAAACAGTTGTTCTGATTAAAGAAGCAATAAAACTGGCCTTCTTTAGACTAGTTAAGTATCTGGAGCATCAGTATTTGTGGGTTCGATTACAGGCTCAAAATGGCCAGAAACCAAGACCTTTCTTCTGAAACTAGACAGTCTGTTCTTGTTCTGAGAAATGAAGGCTATTCCATGCGAGAAATTGCCAAGAAGCTGAAGATCTCACACAACGCTGTGTACTACTCCCTTCACAGAACACTGCAAATGGGCTCTAACCAGAATAGAAAGAGGAGTGGGAGGCCCCGGTGCATAACTGAGCAAGAGGACAAGTACATCGGAGTGTCTAGTTTGAGAAACAGACGCCTTACAGGTCCTCAACTGGCAGCTTCATTAAATAGTATCTGCAAATCAAATCAAATCAAATGTTATTGGTCACATACACATGGTTAGCTTCTAGTTCCTACCATGCAGTAATATCTAATAAGTAATCTAATAATTTTGCAACAGCTACCTTATACACACAAATGTAAAGGGATGAATAAGAATGTGTACACATAAATATGTGGATGAGTGATGGCCGTGCGGCATGGGCAAGATGCAGTAGATGGTATATAGTACAGTATATACATATGACATGAGTAATGTAGAGTATGTAAACATTATATAAAGTGGCATTGTTTAAAGTGACTAGTGATACATTTATTACATCCCAGTTTTAATTATTAAAGTGGCTGGGGATTTGAGTCAGTATGTTGGAAGCTGCCACTCAATGTTAGTGATGGCTTTTTAACAGTCTGATGGCCTCTCGGTCCCAGCTTTGATGCACCTGTACTGACCTCGCCTTCTGGATGATAGCAGGGTGAACAGGCAGTGGCTCAGGTGGTTGTTGTCCTTGATGATCTTTTTGGCCTTCCTGTGACATCGGGTGGTGTAGGTGTCCTGGAGGGCAGGTAGTTTGCCCCCGGTGATGCGTTGTGCAGACCGCACTACCCTCTGGAGAGCCTTACGGTTGTGGGCGGGGACAAGCCAAATTTCTTCAGCCTCCTGAGGTTGAATAGGCACTGTTGCGTATTCTTCACCACACTGTCTGTGTGGGTGGACCATTTCAGTTTGTCCGTGATGTGTACGCCGAGGAACTTAAAACTTTCCACCTTCTCCACTACTGTCCCGTCAATGTGGATAGGGGGGTGCTCCCTCTGCTGCTTCCTGAGGTCCACGATAATCTCCTTTGTTTTGTTGACGTTGAGTGTGAGGTTATTTTCCTGACACCACACTCCGAGGGCCCTCACCTTCTCCCTGTAGGCTGTCTCATCCTTGTCGGTAATCAAGCCTACCACTGTATGTCGTCTGTAAACTTGATGATTGAGTTGGAGGCGTGCATGGCCACGCAGTCATGGGTGAACAGGGTGAACAGGGAGTACAGGAGAGGGCTGAGAACACACCCTTGTGGGGCACCAGTGTTGAGGATCAGCGAGGTGGAGAGTTGTTTCCTACCCTCACCACCTGGGGGCGGCCCGTCAGAAAATCTAGGACCCAGTTGCATAGGGTGGGGTTAATTACGAGTTTGGAGAGTACTATGGTGTGAAATGCTGAGCTGTAATCGAGGAACAGCATTCTTACATAGGTATTCCTCTTGTCCAGTTGGGTTAGGGCAGTGTGCAGAGTGATTGTGATTGCGTCGTAGGTAAATGGGCAAGACAAAGATTTAAGTGTCTTTGAACGGGGTATGGTAGTAGGTGCCAGGCACACCAGTATGTGTGTGTCAAGAACTGCAACACTGCTGGGTTTTTCAAATTCAACAGTTTCCCGTGTGCATCAAGACTGGTCCACCACCCAAAGTACATCCAGCCAACTTGACACAACTGTGTGGAAGCGTTGGAGTCGACATGGGCCAGCAAACCTGTGGAATGCTTTCAACATGCCCCAACGAATTGAGGCTGTTCTGAGGGAAAAAGGGGGTGAAACTCAATATCAGGAAGGTGTTCCTAATGTTTTGAATACTCAGTGTATTTTTAAGTATGCCTTCTAGCTAGAGTTGCAAAGAAAAATCAATTTCTCAGACTGGCCAATAAAAATAAAAGATTAAGATGGGCAAAAGGACACAGACACTGGACAGAGGAACTCTGCCTAGAAGGCCAGCATCCCGGAGTCGCCACTTCACTCTTGAGACATTGAGACTGGTGTTTTGTGGGCACTATTTAATGAAGCTCCCAGTTGAGGACTTGTGAGGCGTCTGTTTCTCAAACTAGACACTCTAATGTACTTGTCCTCTTGCTCCGTTGTGCACCGGGGCCTCCCAGTCCTCTTTTTTTTAACTAAACATTCATCAACCCCTACAAAAATGTCCATGAGATATAATCCACATAATAGTTCACATTCCCTGTTATTTTCCTGCTGTTCAAAACGGTGTAAACTTAAGATCCAACATCTGTATACATCGGGGTGATAAGGTAAAAAATGGTGGTAAACTTCGAGAAGAACACTTGAAGCCACTGTAGAAAATAAGGATCCATTTGCTGAAGAATTCATGTAAAAACATGATAGTGTCATTACTTTAATAGTCATCTTGTTTAGATGAAGAGTGGTTAAACTCAGTTGCAGTGAGTGTATGTGCTACCATGCTAGAACTAGTGGTGCAGTATCTATCTCCCAGGAGTGGAGGACAGACAGCTTCAGTTTCACAAGCAGCTCATCACACAGTATGAGGCCTGGACTCATGAAGGAGAAGCACTTCAACCGCAAACACTGTTCTGAGGCTCAGTGAAATGGCTGTTCAGGCTCCTGTGTGGAGCTGATGGAGAGAACGTCCCCTACATGGAGCTACTGCACTCTAAGACCCACAGCTGTGCTGTCAGAGGAACACTAACTTTGCAAGATGAATCCACTTAATGTCTCCCATTTTGTGTCTTTCGGTCGACAACAAGAAAGGTTTGTCCGAAGACCACGGGTTGGGAACCACTGTTCTACTAGATGTAAATATTTCTGCAGTTGTAGCAACCTCGAGATTGTTAATTGTAACATTAGATGAATGGATCAACAACACAAATTCATGAAATATATATACTGTATATATATACACACTACGATCAAAAGTTTTTTTTTTTTTTAGAAATGTCATTGTTTCCCATGAAAACATACATGAAGTGAGTTGCAAAATGAATGGGAAATATAGTCAAGACGTTGACAATACAAATAATTATAAATAATGACCCCTGCTGTCTCAGCCTCCAGTATTTATGCTGCAGTAGTTTAAGTGTTGGGGGGGGGGGGTTAGGGTCAGTCTGTTATATCTGGAGTATTTATCCTGTCTTGTCCGGTGTAATGTATGAATTTAAGTATGCTCTCTCTAATTCTATCTTTCTTTCTCTCTCTCGGAGGACCTGAGCCCGAGGACCATGCCTCAGGACTACCTGTCATGATGACTCCTTGTTGTTCCCAGTCCACCTGGCCGTGCTGCTGCTCCAGTTTCAACTGTTCTGCCTGCGGCTATGGAACCCTGACCTGTTCACTGTTATTACTATTATTTGACCATGCTGGTCATTTATGAACATTTGAACATCTTGGCCATGTTCTGTTATAATCTCCACCCGGCACAGCCAGAAGAGGACTGGCCACGCCTCATAGCCTGGTACCTCTATAGGTTTCTTCCTAGGTTTTTGCCTTTCTAGGGAGTTTTTCCTAGCCACTGTGCTTCTACACCTGCATTTCTTGCTGTTGGGGGTTTTAGGCTGGGTTTCTGTACAGCACTTTGATATACATTGCCTTGCGAAAGTATTCGGCCCCCTTGAACTTTGCGACCTTTTGCCACATTTCAGGCTTCAAACATAAAGATATAAAACTGTATTTTTTTGTGA
This sequence comes from Oncorhynchus mykiss, assembly GCF_057628025.1. Lineage (NCBI taxonomy): Eukaryota > Metazoa > Chordata > Actinopteri > Salmoniformes > Salmonidae > Oncorhynchus > Oncorhynchus mykiss. The sequence continues at coordinate 63,668,840 of NC_143025.1, read as the reverse complement.
AGAATCAACAACAAGTGGGACACAATCATGAAGTGGAACGACATTTATTGGATATTTCAAACTTTTTTAACAAATCAAAAACTGAAAAATTCAGCGTGCAAAATTATTCAGCCCTTTTACTTTCAGTGCAGCAAACTCTCTCCAGAAGTTCAGTGAGGATCTCTGAATGACCCAATGTTGACCTAAATGACTAATGATGATAAATACAATCCACCTGTGTGTAATCAAGTCTCCGTATGAATGCACCTGCACTGTGATAGTCTCAGAGGTCCGTTAAAAGCGCAGAGAGCATCATGAAGAACAAGGAACACACCAGGCAGGTCCGAGATACTGTTGTGAAGAAGTTTAAAGCCGGATTTGGATACAAAAATATTTCCCAAGCTTTAAACATCCCAAGGAGCACTGTGCAAGCGATAATATTGAAATGGAAGGAGTATCAGACCACTGCAAATCTACCAAGACCTGGCCGTCCCTCTAAACTTTCAGCTCATACAAGGAGAAGACTGATCAGAGATGCAGCCAAGAGGCCCATGATCACTCTGGATGAACTGCAGAGATATACAGCTGAGGTGGGAGACTCTGTCCATAGGACAACAATCAGTCGTATATTGCACAAATCTGGCCTTTATGGAAGAGTGGCAAGAAGAAAGCCATTTCTTAAAGATATCCATAAAAAGTGTTGTTTAAAGTTTGCCACAAGCCACCTGGGAGACACACCAAACATGTGGAAGAAGGTGCTCTGGTCAGATGAAACCAAAATTGAACTTTTTGGCAACAATGCAAAACGTTATGTTTGGCGTAAAAGCAACACAGCTGAACACACCATCCCCACTGTCAAACATGGTGGTGGCAGCATCATGGTTTGGGCCTGCTTTTCCTCAGCAGGGACAGGGAAGATGGTTAAAATTGATGGGAAGATGGATGGAGCCAAATACAGGACCATTCTGGAAGAAAACCTGATGGAGTCTGCAAAAGACCTGAGACTGGGACGGAGATTTGTCTTCCAACAAGACAATGATCAAAAACATAAAGCAAAATCTACAATGGAATGGTTAAAAAATAAACATATCCAGGTGTTAGAATGGCCAAGTCAAAGTCCAGACCTGAATCCAATCGAGAATCTGTGGAAAGAACTGAAAACTGCTGTTCACAAATGCTCTCCATCCAACCTCACTGAGCTCGAGCTGTTTTGCAAGGAGGAATGGGAAAAAATGTCAGTCTCTCGATGTGCAAAACTGATAGAGCCATACCCCAAGCGACTTACAGCTGTAATCGCAGCAAAAGGTGGAGCTACAAAGTATTAACTTAAGGGGGCTGAATAATTTTGCACGCCCAATTTTTCAGTTTTTGATTTGTTAAAAAAGTTTGAAATATCCAATAAATGTTGTTCCACTTCATGATTGTATCCCACTTGTTGTTGATTCTTCACAAAAAAATACAGTTTTATATCTTTATGTTTGAAGCCTGAAATGTGGCAAAAGGTCGCAAAGTTCAAGGGGGCTGAATACTTTCGCAAGGCACTGTATCAGCTGATGTAAGATGGGCTATATAAATACATTTGTTTTGATTTTGATTTGAATTGAAATAATAATTGTGTCCTTCAAAGTTTTCTTTCGTCAAATAATAATCAATTTGCTGCAATTACAACCTTGCAGACCTTTAGCATTCTAGTTGTCAATTTGTTGAGGTAATCTAAAGAAATTTCAACCCCATGCTTCCTGAAGCACCTCCCACAAGTTGAATTGGATTGATGGGCACTTAATACGTACCATACGGTCAAGCTGCTCCCACAACAGCTCAATGGGGTTGAGATCCGGTGACTGTGCTGGCAACTCCATTATAGACAGAATACCAGCTGACTGCTTCTTCCCTAAATAGTTATTGCATAGTTCGGAGATGTTCCTTGGGTCATTGTCCTGTTGTAGGAGGAAATTGGCTCCAATTAAGCATCTTTTCATTTTTTTCTGTGTTTCAAGAATGTTCTTCTTAGTCATCCAAAAACCTTCAAGATTCGTCTTTCCATAACACTTTTTTCAAATTTTTCAATGTCCAGTGTCTGTGTTATTTTGCCCATCTTAATTTTTTATTTTTGTTGGCCAGTCTGAGATATGACTTTTTCTTTGCAGCTCTGCCTAGAAGGCCAGCATCCCGGAGTCGCCTCTTCACTGTTGACATTGAGACTGTTGTTTTGCGAGTACTATTTAATGAAGCTGCCAGTTGAGGGGTCTGTTTCTCAAACTAGACACTCTAATGTACTCTTGCTCAGTTGTGCACCGGGGCCACTCCTCTTTCTATTCTGGTTAGAGCCAGTTTGTGCTGTTTTGTGAAGGGAGTAGTAAACAGCATTGTATGAAATCTTCAGTTTCTTGGCAATTTCTCGCATGGAATAGCCTTCATTTCTCAGAACAAGAATAGATTGACGAGTTTCAGAAGAAAATTATTTGTGTCTGGCCATTTTGAGCTTGTAAATCAAACCCACAGCTGTGCTAACATAATTGCAAAAGGGTTTTGCTACTTAGCAATGTTTCAACTACTTACTATTTTTAGCTACTTTGCAAATACTTAGCATGGTATCTTTCCCCAAACCTTAACCCATTTAGTTAACCCTAACCTTAAATCCTAACTTTAATCCTAACCCCTAACCCTAGCCTAGCTAACATTAGCCAGCTAGCTAATGTTAGCCACCTAACCACCTTGCTAGAACTCGTAACATGCTTTTTTTCATGCTTTTTCGGAAATTCTTAATACAGTACATTTTGCAAATTTGTAAAATATAATATGAATTCTAAATCGTCACATGTAACACAAAATGGGTGATGGACATCCACAAATAAATACATACCATACGAAACGTAGCATACATACTTAATGGATTGTCCTGGATTTACGTACAGAATAATATGAAATGCTCTGAGACCAGGTTGGAACTCCTTACTCGGTGGACCCTTAGGTTTATTGAAGCTACGATGAATTTGTCTGGTTTGTATTTTCAACTGTTACATATTACAGATACACTTCATATGGGACTCGTAAAAATGGACAAATCCAAATCCACACAAAAGGGATCTGGGACCACAGAACTACTCTTGCGAAGGTTCACTTTCCACAAAAAAAGGGGACAAGAAAAAGTGAGAGGAGGAACACCCATCGTGACTTACCATGCCGTTGTGCAATTCAACACACACACACACACACACACACACACACACACACACACACACACACACACACACACACACACACACACACACACACACGCCACTAAACTTCACATCCTTGTTGCTTTTGTTGGCCGTGCTCACCGTGTAGGCAGCGGCAGTGTGACGCACGTGCTCCTGTACGTTGAGGTTGTAAATTAGTGGTGAGTGTGCAGGGGCCCCAAGCGGGCCCTGGGGCGGCGGCGTGTATCTGCTCAGGATCTGTTATTATACCCTGTTTCCTGCTTGGCTCTGTGCCAATACAAGTGTGAATATCTGCTGCCTCCAACTGTCGCATGCCGACCAGATAACAGCTCTGACAACAATAAATGCCTTCAGCTCTGCACAATTAAGCCCAAATATACTGCAGGACTCAGTCTATTAAGGCCCAATGTCTTCCTGTCATGTCATTGTGATGCAGGACTACTAACCACAGCCGTCAGGTGCTGGTGGTTTCTCAAGGCACTAGTAAACCTAGACACACTGACATTCCAGCTGTTCAAGTTTATCAAGCGGCAGTTAAGCAAGCCTCCCTAAAAAACAGTATATTGTGCCGTTGTGTGTGTGGGCTAAAGGGAGTTCAAAGCTGACCTGTTTTCTTTTTTGGATGGCACAGTAAAACGCTTGTAGATTGAAAGAGTCGATTCATGTCTATATCTGCCTTTGTCTGGGTTTTATACGTAACGTAACAATGGGTCTGAATACTTTCGGAAGGCACTGTACCTCTCTCTGTGCTGTGGTACTGTAGTTTCTGTGCGCTGACATCTCGGGTGGGTACAGAGCATATCAATCTGTCCTCTATCCTGAGACAGACAGCAATCACACAGAGGACCGTTTCTCTGTCTCTCTCCTAACCATCTTTTTGTCACTCGCCAGAACTCCAGATGGTGCAAGTCTATACATCACAGCATAATGCGCTTTTATTTTACAGACCCTTGTCTTGTTTGACAAGATGTGTGGGGCATTTGTGGGGGACTGTCACAGAAGTACATTCAGTCCTGGCCCAAATCTATGGACTCTCCAGTAGAGAGTCCCTCTCTGTGTCTGTGACCAGATCTTAAAGTGAGTGGGCACAAAAAGTATCATTGTGCCTTTTAGTATCACTGTAAAAAGACATAAACTGGCTGTGAAATTGGATTTCATTACAGTTTTTCTCAATTGCTAAAACACTAAAACCCATTGGCTGGACAACGTTCTCAGTTGCCTGGACTCATTTAGCTAATTATGCAGTCTGTTGTCAATACCTTAAACCATTTCACATGGTAAAACACAATTTGCAGATCTCACTTAGACTTTTCAGCAAAACTCTTAACACATTATCCTTCTCAAAACACATTCTGCACATGTCATCCATACTGGTAAACACAAGTGGCAACAAATACAAATAGAGAACACGTCATTGACTGAACACAACCACTCAAAATTGATTTAACCTGTTTCAAATTATGCAACACAACCAATATAAGCCAGTTTAGAGAGAAAACAGGTTGTTGAAGGTGGGAAGGAGAAAGTCTGAGAATGGATAGAAGAAACAATGTGAGAGGACGAGGACGAGTGCGTATGTGAGGTGGGCGACGAGGAGGAAGAGGAGGAGGAGGGCAAGAAAGAGGAAGAGGAGGACAAAGAGGAAGAGGAAGACAAAGAGTGGAAATATCTGATGAAATTCAAGCAACAGTTATAGACCATGTTCTTGTCCATGGACTGACAATGAAGGAAGCAGGACTTAGAGTGCAACCTAATTTGAGCCGATTTTCTGTCTCCACCATAGTAAGGACATTCAGAGAAGGTACAGTATACTACTGTATTTTTGTAATTGCAAATTTACTGTACTACACTATATGCAGCTGTTTCAATAGACATTTGTAAAGTTAATCACTGTATGTATTGTACTGCATGAATATGTTTTGTAACTGCACAACTACTTTTTGTAGAATTGCAAGCCTGCCACATACAGGTGGGAGGACAGCTACAGTGCCTTGCGAAAGTATTCGGCTCCCTTGAACTTTGCGACCTTTTGCCACATTTCAGGCTTCAAACATAAAGATATAAAACTGTATTTTTTTGTGAAGAATCAACAACAAGTGGGACACAATCATAAAGTGGAACGACATTTATTGGATATTTCAAACTTTTTTAACAAATCAAAACCTGAAAAATTGGGCGTGCAAAATTATTCAGCCCCCTTAAGTTAATACTTTGTAGCGCCACCATTTTCTGAGATTACAGCTGTAAGTCGCTTGGGGTATGTCTCTATCAGTTTTGCACATCGAGAGACTGAAATTTTTTCCCATTCCTCCTTGCAAAACAGCTTCGAGCTCAGTGAGGTTGGATGGAGAGCATTTGTGAACAGCAGTTTTCAGTTCTTTCCACAGATTCTCGATTGGATTCAGGTCTGGACTTTGACTTGGCCATTCTAACACCTGGATATGTTTATTTTTTAACCATTCCATTGTAGATTTTGCTTTATGTTTTGGATCATTGTCTTGTTGGAAGACAAATCTCCGTCCCAGTCTCAGGTCTTTTGCAGACTCCATCAGGTTCTCTTCCAGAATGGTCCTGTATTTGGCTCCATCCATCTTCCCATCAATTTTAACCATCTTCCCTGTCCCTGCTGAAGAAAAGCAGGCCCAAACCATGATGCTGCCACCATCATGTTTGACAGTGGGGATGGTGTGTTCAGCTGTGTTGCTTTTACGCCAAACATAACGTTTTGCATTGTTGCCAAAAAGTTCAATTTTGGTTTCATCTGACCAGAGCACCTTCTTCCACATGTTTGGTGTGTCTCCCAGGTGGCTTGTGGCAAACTTTAAACAACACTTTTTATGGATATCTTTAAGAAATGGTTTTCTTCTTGCCACTCTTCCATAAAGGCCAGATTTGTGCAATATACGACTGATTGTTGTCCTATGGACAGAGTCTCCCACCTCAGCTGTAGATCTCTGCAGTTCATCCAGAGTGATCATGGGCCTCTTGGCTGCATCTCTGATCAGTCTTCTCCTTGTATGAGCTGAAAGTTTAGAGGGACGGCCAGGTCTTGGTAGATTTGCAGTGGTCCAATACTCCTTCCATTTCAATATTATCGCTTGCACAGTGCTCCTTGGGATGTGTAAAGCTTGGGAAATCGTTTTGTATCCAAATCCGGCTTTAAACTTCTTCACAACAGTATCTCGGACCTGCCTGGTGTGTTCCTTGTTCTTCATGATGCTCTCTGCGCTTTTAACGGACCTCTGAGACTATCACAGTGCAGGTGCATTTATACGGAGACTTGATTACACACAGATGGATTGTATTTATCATCATTAGTCATTTAGGTCAACATTGGATCATTCAGAGATCCTCACTGAACTTCTGGAGAGAGTTTGCTGCACTGAAAGTAAAGGGGCTGAATAATTTTGCACGCCCAATTTTTCAGTTTTTGATTTGTTAAAAAAGTTTGAAATATCCAATAAATGTCTTTCCACTTCATGATTGTGTCCCACTTGTTGTTGATTCTTTACAAAAAAATACAGTTTTATATCTTTATGTTTGAAGCCTGAAATGTGGTAAAAGGTCGCAAAGTTCAAGGGAGCCGAATACTTTCGCAAGGCACTGTATATTCACTCGGAAGCAAGAGGCCGTTATAGTTGGCATGGTCCTTCAAGATAATGCAATACGACTCAGAGAAATCCAGGAACGAGTGATACAAGACAACACACACTTCCAGGGAATCGACAGTGTGAGCATTTCCACAATTGACCGTGTCCTCCATCGTAACAGGATGCGAATGAAACAAGTATACAGGGTACCTTTTGAGCGCAACTCACCAAGGGTGAACGAACTGCGAGCTCAGTATGTGCAAGTAAGTGTATATTGAGAAAAATTTACTGTAATCCAGATTGTCTACAGTACTAAAACATACTATGTGAATGACATTACTCTTCAGTACATACAATGTATGTGAATCAGAAGCCTAATTGTACTCTACAGTATAGCACTGTCTCTGTACGACTTACAAAATCCTACATGAAGTATGTTGTATTTCTACACAGACAATATTTGACTTGGAATCCTTGGACAGGCTCCATGAGTTCATCTTTGTCGATGAAGCAGGCTTCAATCTAACAAAGAGGAGAAGGAGAGGCCGAAACATGATTGGACAGCGGACCATTGTTGAAGTCCCTGGTCAACGAGGTGGCAATGTCACAATCTGTGCTGCTATCAGCAACCATGGTGTTCTACATCACCATGTTACACTCGGGCCATATAACACCCAGCACCTTCTAAGATTTATTGCCAATCTAAGAGATATTTTATTTGAGCAGCAAGTTCAAGAGCAGCAGGGTCAAGAGCTAAATGAGAATCCCATTCTCACCTATGTGATAGTGTGGGACAATGTCAGTTTCCACCGAGCTGCTCAGGTAAGGGAATGGTTTAACATCAATGGGCAGTTTATGAACTTGTACCTCCCTCCATACTCGCCTTTCCTGAATCCGATTGAGGAGTTTTTCTCCTCTTGGAGATGGAAAGTGTATGATGGACAACCCTACACCAGAGTATATCTGCTGCAAGCCATGGATTAAGCCTGTGGTGATATAGGTGAGAAATCATATCAGGGCTGGATATGGCACACAAGAGGCTTCTTCCCCCGTTGCCTCAGGAGGGACAATATTGCTTGTGATGTCGACGAAGTGCTCTGGCCTGACCCAGCCCAAAGACAAGAAGAAGCACATTGATGACGTTTACTCCTTTGATTTTGTCCCTTTTAGTATTGTATACTGTAGTACTGTGCATTGTAGGCTGTATACTGTACAATGGACAAATTATATGGCCCTTTCCATTTATTAACAGTACTGACTGCTCAATAGATTTTGACTGGTTGCAGGTTCATATCAACAAAGAACAAGAATTACAGTATCACAGAGACAAAGGACAAGTTTGTGAGATGCAGGGTACAGTACTGTAAAAATAGGGGTACAAGGAGGAGGAAGAACAAAAAACAAAATTGCAAAGAACAAAGCAGAGTAGTAATTTCTGATCAATTTTGAGCTACTATGATAGAACATGTTTTCGTTCATCAAAAGACAATGACGGAAAAATATATGAATTATTTTTTTAGATTAAAAATGTACTTCTCCCTGAGAATTGTATGTTTTGAACAATGTGTTTTCTATTTTTCGGTGTATTGTTTACTGACTGTTTGAGAGTGTATATCATTTTGATCACTTTGAATTTTGAACACAGGTAAAACTGTTTTGAGGCGAATGTTTCATTTTGCGAGAGGAGTCAGAAGTTATGTAAATAGTGCTTGAAGATGAGGTTTTGTGTTTAATGTTTTCAGCAAGGTTTCAGAAATTGAGAAAAACTGTAACTTAACTCTCTCCATTCTGAGAGAGAGAGAGAGAGAGAGAGAGAGAGAGAGAGAGAGAGAGAGAGAGAGAGAGAGAGAGAGAGAGAGAGAGAGAGAGAGAGAGAGAAGAGAGAGAGAGAGAGAGAGAGAGAGAGAGAGAGAGAGAGAGAGAGAGAGAGAGAGAGAGAGAGAGAGAGAGAGAGAGAGAGAGAGAGAGAGAGAGAGAGAGAGAGAGAGAGAGAGAGAGAGAGAGAGAGAGAGAGAGAGAGAGAGAGAGGATATATGCAACAAAGAACAAAAGCCACCATAACTGATGAGAATGAAGGAACTGTGAATGACTCTTCCTGGAATTCCCTTTACACTGAGCTCCTTTATGTCCTGATATGATTACATACATTGCTACTTCAGACATTCTCTTTCTTGTTCCATAAATGACAAGAATGCATTTGTCCATTCATTACTAGTGAGATTATAAAGGCATCACATCCTGCATGACATTAAACCACAAGAACAATAGATCATACCCATAAATAAAGGCTACTACTTACATGGTGGAAACGTTCTTGCATTTAATTTAGCCAATATAGGCCTATATTTGAAAAAAGATAGGACAAATAGATATGGAGGAGCCTGAGAAGATGAGGAGGGCACAAAAGGGGTATAAAAGGGGCATAAGGAAGGGGGGACAAAAAGCGACCCAAGATGAGAGAAATATGTGGAAGCGTGAGAGAGTGTCGAGGGACAGAACTTGGCATGCCTGGCAGCGTTTCTCTGTGGATGCATGTTTCGTGGAAAGACCGCATGACCTCTTTATTCAACAATAATGGAGTTTCCATTGAAAATGGCTCCAGCCATTTTTTGTCAGCCTTGGGCTTCCATCCTCCACCCTTCCAAAAAAAGGGCCAATCTTATCTGTCTCGTTGCCAAGAATGAGATTTGGGTCCACGGTAAGAATGTAACAGAAACAAAGTAGGCCACCTCTGCCAAAGGGATCAACACAGACTGTGTGATATGATATTGAAGCATACAGTACAGAACATACATATGTATAGCTGCAGAGGACTACATCTACTATAGGCAACATGAAGAGAAACAGGGAGGGCATGGCAGCCAGGTGGCTTTAGTCCCACCTCTTTCCTTTCTACTGTCATGAAAGAATATGCCAGAATATGAATATGAATATAAGAATATGAATATGAGAATATGCCATCTCATTAGAGAGAGAGAAAGTGTTCCAAAAAAAGGTCCAGTTGCCAGGACCACAAATACAAATTCCATCTTGACACCATTGACCTAGAGCACACAAAAAAACTATACATACCTCGGCCTAAACATCCACGCCACAGGTAACTTGTCGGGGTGGCAGGTAGCCTAGTGGTTAGAGTGTTGGGCCTGTAACCGAAAGGTTGCCAGATTGAATCCCTGAGATGACAAGGTAAGAATCTGTTGTTCTTCCTGAACAAGGCAGTTAACCTGCTGTTCCTAGGCCATCATTGTAAATTAGGGTTTGTTCTTCTTCCACAAAGCTGTTAATGATCTGAGAGACAAGGCAAAAAGGAATGTAAAGTTTGACATACAGCAACAGTCAAAAGTTTAGACACCTACTCAATCCAGGGTTTATCTTTATTTTTGCTATTTTCTACATTGTAGAATAATAGTGAAGACATCAAAACCAAGAAATAACACGTCATAACCAAAAAAGTGTTAAACAAATCAAAATACATTTTAGACTTCAATTCTTCAAAGTAGCCACCTTGATGACATGCTGAGGAATGCTTTACCAACAGTCTTGAAGGAGTTCCCACATATGCTGAGCTCTTGTTGGCTGCTTTTCCTTCACTCTGTGGTTCGACTCATCCCAAACCATCTCAATTTGGTTGAGGTCGGGTGATTGTGGAGGCCAGGTCATCTGATGCAGCACTCCATCACTATCCTTGGTCATATAGCCCTTACATAGCCTGTAGGCCATTGTCCTGTTGAAAAACAAATGATAGTCCCACTAAGCGCAAACTAGAATGCTATTTGGCCCTAAACAGAGAGAACACAGTGGCAGAATACCACACTCAGTGAGCATAGCCTTGCTATTGAGAAATCCACCTCAGGCAGACCTGGCTCTAAAGATAAGACAGGCTATGTGCACACTTCCCACAAAATGAGGTGGAAACTGAGCTGCACTTCCTAACCCCCTGCCAAATGTATGACCATATTAGAGACACATATTTCCCTCAGATTACACAGATCCACAAAGAATTCGAAAACAAACCCAAATTTGATAAACTCCCACAACTATTGGGCGAAACACCACAGTGTGCCATCACAGCAGCAAGATTACTGACCTGTTGCCACAAGTGAAGAACAAACCATATTTTAAATACAACCCATATTTGTTTATTTTCTCTTTTGTACTGTAAATATTTGCACATCATGTGACATTTGAAAAGTCTTTATTCCTATGGAACCTTTGTGAGTGTAATGTTTACTGTTAATTTTTATTGTTTATTTAACTTTTGTTGATTATCTACTTCCGTTGCTTCGGCAATGTTAACATATGTTTCCCATGCCAATAAAGCCCTTCAATTGAAATTGAATTGAGAGAGAGAGAGAGGGAGACAGACTGCAGAGTTCAGATAGAGAGAGTCCCCAGCGATAGGCTCCACTCCCCTCACTACTCTCCTCAGATGGAGTGGATGTTGCCGGGAAGGTCACTTTGACAAAGGCGACCTCTGAGATGGCCCTCTGCACAACAGGCTGTGCAGATGGAAGTGTGGCCGGTGATGATTTGTCCATGCTGGGTCCGTCCTCATACACAGATGTTTTAGTGACCTCATTCTCACAGAATTCCTATTCTGCTTATCCATGTGATTAAGTTTAACTCGGTTGTACATATTTCAAGCAATGAAAACCAAGAACCCGAATCTGATATTTGGATTAAGAACTCAATGTGTAAATATTGGTTTAATAAATCTGATGCATTACATGTATCATATGTCTTGCGGGGTCTTAAACAAAAAGCAATAAAAAAAACATCCCCAGCTCCAGCCCTGGTCCCAGGCCCAGCATCACATTACACAGGATTTACTGTCAGGCTTCTACGTTCCCCATTAGAATCGCATTCTTGTCGCTTTACAACAGTTGCTGCTGCTGCTGCTGGCACTAGTGCCATCCACTCCGATAGACTCTGTAACTTATCAAAAGCCCTATTAGTGGCAGCATGCATATCGTTATTACATGGTACGTCATAAATATAACACACAAACCCTGTTGCAGCCTGCAGTAGTCTATGCAAACGGGCCACTGTCTATACATTGCCTGGTGTTACGATTGCGCTGTCCTGTGGGAGAAAAGGTTGTCTCCACATTCCAGGGGGATAAAAAAAACATACAGTAGGCAGTATCCATCGCCGTGGAAACGTGGATTATTCAGCCCGTCACACTGCAGTTCCTTATCCCATAATGACACCTGTCACTGGGTTTGACTTGCATGTTTTTGTCTCCACTTACAGCCTAATAATTCACAGGCTGACATGTCTTGTTGTCATTTCAGTGGGAGCCAAACTCGTTGGCCTCCATTTATTAATTGCAATTCAATAGAACAAGACCATTTTTCAGGCTGAAGTGTACAGGGGAGATATGCTGCAGAACTGACAAGGCAGGCACTTCTTCTCTGACCATTGTTTTATCAAAAACAGAGCATTTCGAAGATGTAATTCGGATGATTTATGATCTTGTGTTATTCCCATGCCCTGTAATCTGGTCTGAAGAAATTGCATGACCCCTAGGACCCTCATGAACTTCTATCGATGCACCATTGAGAGCATTATGTCGGGCTGCGTCACCGCCTTCTACGGCAACTGCACCGTCCTCAACCGCACCCCACTGGGCACAGACGTCAGTTCAATGTCTAGTTTTAAGGGCCAAGCCAAATTTCTTCAGCCTCCTAAATTGAAGAGGCGATGTTGCGCGTTCTTCACCACACTGTCTGTTTGGATATACATTTTTAGGTGGTCAGTGATGTGCAGGCCGAGGAACTTGAAGCTTTTCACCTTCTCCACTGCAACCCTGTCGATTCGGATGGGGGCGTGATCTCTCTGCTGTCTCCTGAAATCCACGATCAGTTATTTTGTTTGGTTGACGTTTAGGGCGAGTTTATTTTCCTGCAACACTCCGCCAGGGCCCTCACCTCCTCCCTGTAGGCTGTCTCATTGTTGTAGGTAAACCAGGCCTACCACTGTTGTGTCGTCTGCAAACTTGATGACTGAGTTGGAGACATGTGTGGCCACAAAGTCATGGGTAAACAGGAAGTACATGAGGGGGCTGAGCGCGCATCCTTGTTGGGCCCCGTGTTGAGGATCAGAGTAGCGGAGGTGTTGTTGCCTATCTTAACCACCTGGGGTCGGCCCGTCAGGAAGTCCAGGAGTAGTTGCACAGGAAGGGGTTTAGACCCAGGGCCCCAAGCTTAGTGATGAGCTTGGAGGGCACTATGGTGTTGAATGCTGAGCTGTAGTCGATGAACAGCATTCTTACATAGGTATTCTTCTTGTCCAGATGGGATAGGGCAGTGTGAAGTGCGATGGAGATTGCATCATCTGTTGTGGCGGTACACAAATTGTAGTGGGTCTAGGGTGTCGGGTAAGGTGGAGATTATATTAACTAGCCTCCCTAACCAATTCATGATGACAGAAGTGAGTGCCATGGGGCAATAGTCATTTAGTTCAGTTACCTTCGCTTTCTTGGGTACAGGAACAATGGTGGACATCTTGAAGCAAGTGGAGACAACAGACTGGGATAGGGAGATATTGAATATGTCTGTAAACACTTCAGCCAGATGGTCTGCACATGCCTTGAGGATGCGGCTTAGGATGCTGTCACCACAGAAAATGAGAGCTCACAGTCCTCGTGAGCGATGGTGGCCCACGTCTTCTAAGTGGGCGAAGAAGGTGTTCAGCATGTCTGGGGGCAAAGCATCAGTGTCCCCGACATGGCTAGTTTTACCAGTCCGTGTGATTAAAACAATCTTGAAGCATAGATTCTGATTTATCAGACCAACGTTGAACAGTTCTTACCACAGGTACTTCCTGTTTATGTTATTGCCTATAGGAGGGGAGGAGTAGAATGGAGGCGTGATCTGATTTGCCAAAGGGAGATAATTGTTTTCTCAACATTTTATTACAGCTATTATTACGTTTATTAAATTGTTTATACACACCACGTACAGCTGAAGTCGGAAGTTTATATACACCTTAGCCAAATACATTTAAACTCAGTTTTTACAATTCCTGACATTTAATCAGAGTAAAAATGTCCTATCTTAGGTCAGTTAGGATCAGCACTTTATTTTAAGAATGTGAAATATCAGAATAACAGTTGAGAGAATGATTTACTAAAGCTTATTTCAGCTTTTATTTATTTCATCACATTCCCAGTGGGTCAGAAGTTTACATACACTCAATTAGTGGTTGGTAGCATTGCCTTTAAATTGTTTAACTTGGGTCAAATGTTTCGGGTAGCCTTCTACAAGCTTCCTACAATACGTTGGGTGAATTTTGGCTCATTTCTCCTGACAGAGCTGGTGTAACTCAGTCAGGTTTGTAGGCCTCCTTGCTCACACACACCTTTTCAGTTCTGCCCACAAATTTTCTATAGGATTGAGGTCAGGGCTTTGTGATGGCCACTCCAATACCTTGACTTTGTTGTCCTTAAGCCATTTTGCCACAACTTTGGAGGTATGCTTGGGGTCATTGTCCATTTGGAAGACCCATTTGCCAACAAGCTTTAACGTCCTGGCTGATGTCTTGAGATGTTGCTTCAATATATCCACATCATTTTCCAACCTCATGATGCCATCTATTTTGTGAAGTGCACCAGTCCCTCCTGCAGAAAAGCACCCCCACAACATGATGCTGCCACCCCTGTGCTTCACGGTTGGGATGGTGTTCTTCGGCTTGCAAGCCTCTCCCTTTTTCCTCCAAACATAACGATGGTCATTATGGCTAAACAGTTATTTTTTTCTTTCATCAGACCAGAGGACATTTCTCCAAAAAGTACGATCTTTGTCCCCCAGTGAAGTTACAAACCGTAGTCTGGCTTTTTTTATGGCGGTTTTGGAGCAGTGGCTTCTTTCTTGCTGAGCGGCCTTTCAGGTTATTTCAATATAGGACTCGCTTTACTTTGGTATCGATACTTTTGTACCTGTTTCCTCCAGCATCTTCACAAGGACCTTTGCTGTTTTTCTGGGATTGATTTGTACTTTTCGCACCAAAGTACATTCATCTCTAGGAGACAAAATGCGTCTCCTTTCTGAGCAGTATGATGGCTGCGTTGTCCCATGGTGTTTATACTTGTGTACTATTGTTTTTACAGATGAACGTGGTACCTTCAGGCGTTTTGAAATTGCTCCCAAGAATGAACCAGACTTGTGGAGGTCTACGATTTTCTTTCTGAGCTCTTGGCTGATTTCTTTTGATTTTCCCATGATTTCAAGCAAAGAGGCACTGAGTTTGAAGGTAGGCCTTGAAATACATCCCCAGGTAGACCTCCAATTGACTCAAATTATGTCAATTAGTCTATCAGAAGCTTCTAAATCCATGACATCATTTTCTGGAATTTTCCAAGCTGTTTAAAGGGACAATCAACTTAGTGTATGTAAACTTCTGACCAGCTGGAATTGTGATACAGTGAATTATAAGTGAAATAATCTGTCTGTAAACAATTGTTGGAAAAATTACTTGTGTCATGCACAAAGTAGATGTCCCAACCGACTTGCCAAAACTATAGTTTGTCAACAAGAAATTTGTGGAGTGGTTGAAAAACAAGTTTCAATGACTCCAACCTAAGTGTATGTAAACTTCCGACTTTGACTGTATTTATATACTGGATTCTTGGCTTATATATCTACAGCTGTATTCTTAGTATATATTTTCCGTGTATATACACATAGACTGCATTTGGATTACTGATACAGTGCTATGTGGGTTGCTAACTGGATTCGTTCTGACATTTCTTGATTTCTTGATAGGGTTGAACCAGTCATATACAACTAAAGGGAAAACACCCAGCTGGAGTGTGTTCCTGCTCGACAGGGAGGAGCCCTGCAGTCTCTCTTTACATTGTGGGTACAGTTTCCTTTGGCTTTTTGCAGTGGATCTGGTCTTATTTCCTCTGCGAGCCACAGAAAGAGAAACAGACACACCCCTGTGATAACACAGCTAAAGTGTCCTGCTGGAAATACAATAATACCTACTTATTTTGTCGAGCATGTTTGCACGGGTGTCCTGAATGTCTGTCTGCAGCGTCCCTCTTTCCGCCTCTCTGGTGTCCATGTCTCAACGCAGAGGGGAGATGGACAAGGGTGTTTTCCTTCTACAAATCAACACGTGAGTTTGTCATTAATCACCCTGCATGGATTTGACTGTTACACTGACATTCCTCTGTGGCTGGAAGCTATCTCCAGTGTGTTTTTCCTGTCAGTTATAAGAAATGGGCGTCCTCTTCTTTACTTGGGCCATGGGGCCTTCTGGGATAGCTGCTGCTCACCTAGGACTTTACATCTCTCTTGGCCAGGGAAACTGAGACTAATGCCAAACAGAGACCATATATATATATATATATTCAGTCTGATAGTGCTAGGATGTTCGATACAGTAGAAGTGGTAACCTTTGCTGTGGCTTATCAGTATATTTACAACCAGCACACTCTGAGTTAACAGGATTTAAGTTGGCATTGTGTAAAAGCCTAAAAAGGAAAGAGGATTTGCCTTAATGACACGTACCTGCTTCAAGGTAATTTCAGTGGAAGAATCACTTGAACTTCCTAACACTGATAGAGAAATATACCCTACTGAGATTTTCTCATTAGTAACCCCTCCTCCTCCTGTTCTCCTCTCTTCTCCTATCCTCCTCCTCTGTTCTTTCTCTTTCCTCCCTCCAAAGCTCTGATTATTTCCAAAAGATTCAATTATCCTCTGTGATCTCCTACAGGGCTACACAGTATATCTGCGAGGGAACAGAGCCGAAAGAATATGGTTTTATGTTACACTCTATTGTGTGCACAAATGCATGTAATCTCTTTAAACTTGTGTCATAAACAGAATTACCAAGGCCGTCCACACTACCATGACAGGATTGTTTTATAGAGACAAAAGGTATCCTCGAAAACCCTTTCATGCACGCCTAATGAGGGGAATGGCTCATTTTTTATAGACCTAATCAATTCCATTTACTTAAGAGGACTTTGCAACTCTTCACTGAACGCGCTAATAAACATGTCCATTTGAATAGCGCCCACCACCTTAAGCATACAGCAGTATCTCTGTAACCCCAACTTATCTGTCCTCCTCCACTCCTTCAGCTCACCCGCTATCTATCTGTGTTGCCATGGGATACATGGGAGTCAAGATCGACAAAAGCATACATGGCCCACACAGAGTATGTTGTAGGAGAACAGAGTTTATTAATACATAATCCCCTGGTCCGTAGTGTATATGACAAAAACAATACTCCCACCGTAGCCAGATGTGTGTGAAAGCACATGGGAAGGCACAGGCAGCCCCAGGTGCACAACCAGTCCCCCCTCCCTCCCTCCCTCCCTCCCTCCCTCCCTCCCTCCCCCCTTCGTACCTCACACATCAACCCTTGGGGCTCGAGGGGCCGAGGCCACGTCTGAGTGTGGGACCAGTGGCAGTGCTGATGGGGAAAACAGAGGTTTGAAAACCAGTGAGGCGTTGTTCCTCTAGGGGGCCGTTCCAGCAAGTGATGCGAGACTGAGCCGGTTCACACCTGCAGCACTGGCACTGGCAGACAGGAAATGTCAGAGCTTTGTGGTGGGCCACTCTGTTATCAAATAGAGCAAGCGCCATGGGGCATAAACATACACAAACAAAGGCATTTCATCCTCATTACACAGGGCTGGTGACTTTCCAAATGACTAATTGGCAATGAATCAATAGTAATCAAGCTCTTGATGTTAATGATTGGCTTGTAGTCTGTTAGTGTAGCTTGTTTAGTTTCTAGACATGTGTAGTCTCTAGGCATGTGTAGTCTCCAGGCATGTGTAGTCTCTAGACGTGTAGTCTCCAGACATGTGTAGTCTCCAGACATGTGTAGTCTCTAGACATGTGTAGTCACCAGACATGTGTAGTCTCTACACATGTGTAGTCTCTAGACATGTGTAGTGTCTAGACATGTGTAGTCTCTAGACATGTGTAGTCTCCAGACATGTGTGTGTCTTTGTAATTTACTAGGCAATGTTAATCACTAAAATCATTACTGCTATGCTTTATTCTATCATGATCTCACTGTGTTAAAATTGTCATATAGAATCATTCTATTTGTCTCTATTATATGAAGCAAGGCCACTAGCGGTGCCTGGCTGATGGCTCTAGCCTGTTTTCTGCTGGTAATCGCCTGCTCACTTCCAATAACCCCCTGCTGGTCTCCCAGGGATACGCCTGCCATATTAGGGATGATGAGGCAGTGGCAGATGGGCACGCTCGCTCTGTGTGCCCGCTCTCGTCATCGCTGTCATGGACGGGTGAGGCTTGGCATCGTTATCGGCTAAGTGGCTTCTTCTTCTTCGGGTGTACGAGGAAACCTCTCCGTTAGAGGGGGGGAGGGGGTAGAGAAATCACCCGGCAGTTCAGGTAATCACTGCCCGTGTTCTGCCACACTACACACCTCAGGGCCTCTGGGACCTGCAAGATGATACCTCTGTGTCTAGGCTGTCATGACTCACGCAGACACACACAATACACTTCACATAGGAATCTTTCAGGGGGGGGGGGGGGGGGGGGGGGTAAAGGGGTTGTATGGTTTCAGGGTATGTAAAGGTCTTGTTTTCTGAAGTCAGGCACATTACTTCAATAGTGAAGAAATTAATTATGGAATTCAATCCATTGATAGTGCCGCATTTGAGGACACATTACTGTGCGACACATCAACTCACACAGAGAAAGTCTGGGGACATGGGCAATTATCACAAATTACAGGACTGGACGCTCTAATAGGCCCTGGTGCTTATCTGGATCGCAGGTGTGTAATTGTCGATAAGCCATTTCAGTATTGCCAAGCTTCAAAGGCAAACATTTACCTAAAGTCCATGAGTCCATGAGTCCATGAGTCCACCCACGAGATGGGTGACAATATGCTGTATTTGCAGCTTACTGTTATTACATTCAAAATAACATGGTAATATCTACAGCATTATTCTACCACTGTTGTAGCCAGGCAACACAGCTCCATCTCCACAGTGGGGTATAGAAAAGGAACATCCGAGAGGAACTACGTTAATCAATCACTAGTGCTATTACATCAACACCAGGACAGCTTCGTCTATTCAACGCCTCTTCCTTCCATCACTATAAGAGGATTATCTCGTCTACTTCCTGTTTCCCTTATCGGCAGGTGTCTTGGCCTTGCTTTATCTTGGCACATCACAGGGTGTCCAACAGAGGCTTAAGGATTAAGATGAAATGCTTCTCTACATGCAGGCGGACTAGATTGTGTATACATATCTTAATTAACCAAGATAAAGCATGGCTGTGTTTGTTTAATCCACCGCCTATTATGGATGACCAGATCACAGACTCACGATGTGTGTGTGAAGACGACCACACAATTACAATTTGTCTGGGCTCAGTCAATTTCTGTGCTCATCCTTGGCATTACTGTTACCAGTGGGTGTAAATTAAATTACTCTGTGATTCCATCATTATATAATTACTCAGCCTTAGTGTTTAATATAGCGTCACAACGCACTGTCTAAAGAGGAAAGAAGATATTGATCTACATCCAAGCTTCAAACATCTAATATTGGCAAAATGGAATTAAAACAGATTTTCTGCACATGAAAAGGCACTATTCACTAGCAGTTCAGCTCACTTTTAAATCAGACTTCTGCAGCTGCCTGAAAATGTATTTATTTAAATCAATTCAAATTGTTATCAGTTATCAAAACATTTGTAATAGTACCTATGGTGGATGATGTCTTACCATTGCATTGAAATTAAATGGAATCTCTTCAATGGAATCATTGAAGGTACCCTGGCTGTGACTGTTACAGTTTTTTCCAACTGCTTACACACAAAATCTTTTCATGTCACACGATTTTTGAAACCTCTCACTCAAAGTGCAAAACTACACACCAAATATCCAAAACCATAAGCTATTTCTCAGCATTTGACTCAGTTGTCAATTGCATAAAACACTTTTTTCAAAACACTACACACAATTCTCTACCTAAAACACAAAAATCTAACAGGAAGTGACTTGCTTTCCTTTTCTAAACACAACCAATCAAAATGCTACACTTATTCACCAGGTCACTCACATGTGCAAACACTAATAGCCTAATATAGCCCTATAAATAGGTCAAAGGTCAGATGACCTGTTTTGAACAATGGATGCCAACAATAGACAGAGAGCAAGAGGAGTAGGAGGGAGAGGAAGAGGAAGAAGAGGACGAGGGCAAAGAAGAGAAGGAAGGAGAGCCATCTCTGATGAGATTAGGGCAACACTTGTTGCATCATGTGATCAACCACGGTTTGACCATGAGAGAGGCTGGACTGAGAGTCCAGCCCAACTTGAGTCGATTTACAGTGGCGTCCATAATTCGAACCTTCATAAATGAGAACAGGTATGCAACTATCTAATGACTATTTTAGCATTACAGTAATGTACTGTAAAATACGTGTGACTGCATAGTATTGCATAAAGATTTGTAACTCTAAGCCATCCATTTACTGCACTGCATTGAATGAATGAGGTTGGTTATCATGCTGTACTACATTGTTTTGTACATTATTTACAGTTCCTATGCTGAACACATACTGTGTTTGAATTCTGTACAGAGTGGAAAGGCAAAGACATCATGGAGGACGAGGATGCTTGTTTACAGATTTACAAGAGACTGCAATTATAAATATGGTTTTGGCCAATAATGCAATTAGGATTCATATTTAACAACATCAATGCTGTAAGCCTGTCGACCACACAACGCATCCTCCAACGGCACCGAGTGACGATGAAACAACTTTACAAGGTGCCATTTGAGAGAAACTCTGACAGAGTCAAGGATATGCAACATGACTTTGTAGAGGTATGTATGCAACACTACTTCCAGTACTTCAGACATAAACTATTTACTCATCTGTATATCCTTTTGTCTGTTACAGAGAGTATTGGAGCTGGATGCCCATGTTATTCGCCATTAATTTATTTATGTGGATGAGGTTGGCTTCAACCTCACCAAAACCAGGCACCGCGGAAGAAATGTAATAGGACAGAGGGCAATTACCAATATCCCTGGACAGTAAAATAACTATGTGTGCTGCCATCACTCAAAACGGGGTCCTCCATCACAATGCCACACTGGGTCCGTACAACACCGGCCATATGCTCACTTTTCTGGATGCAATTTACACAATGCTTGTCCCTGATCCAGATCAGGAGCCTGCTAAAGTTTTAAGGGACAATGTTAGTTTTCACCGGGCTGTTCTGGTCCAAAACTGGTTTGCCACCCATCCACAATTTGTAGTTTTGTACCTACCCCCATATTCACCTTTTCTAAATCCCATATAGGAATTATTCTCTGCCTGGAGCTGGAAAGTGTATGATCGCCAACCCTATGCCCGCATGCCGCTTCTCCAGGCAATGGAGGACGAATGTGGGGACACAGAGGTTGCCTCTGTCCAAGGTTGGATACGCCATGCTAGGAGATACTTCCCTCCATGTGGGGACATAGTGGTTTCCTCTGTCCAAGGTTGGATACGCCATGCTAGGAGATACTTCCCTCGATGTTTGGCAAGAGAAAACGTATCTTGTGATGTGGATGAAGTATTGTGGCCAGACCCAGGCCGGAGGAGAGATGAAGCGTAGCCTAGCACTGGTGACTGCCCCCCTACCAATTCCTGGACTGCCCCCCCCCCGGGACCCCACACACACAATTATGTTCTTTACTGTATTCTAAAGAATATACTTTGGTTTACATATGTTTA
The DNA here is from genome assembly GCF_057628025.1 of Oncorhynchus mykiss. Classification (NCBI taxonomy): domain Eukaryota; kingdom Metazoa; phylum Chordata; class Actinopteri; order Salmoniformes; family Salmonidae; genus Oncorhynchus; species Oncorhynchus mykiss. Next base: position 63,647,330 of record NC_143025.1, on the reverse strand, counting down.
TGGTTTTGTTGTATGCTACTGTATACAACAGTAATGTTTGGCCTAATAAATATTTTCTGTTTCTACATTGCATTGGTGTTTACAGTGTACTTGTCACCCCTCTCAGCAGATTACTTTCACTGTAGAACATTGTATTGAAATGTAGATATCAGCCTATGAAAGACCAAAGAGCTTTAGATTTAGAACAACAGTGTTTACATCGTAGATCAAAAAATGTACTATTATGAAAGCAGTGTTTGCCATTTGATGCAAATGCTTCATTCCGACATGTGTTTATGGCATTTTGAATGCAGTGTTACATTTTGAAGGCATTTTGTGTGTGCAGTTTTGGGAATTGTGTGTAGAGTTTTGAAAAAAAGGAGACAGTTTTGAAAACGTGTGTGAGCAGTTGGGAAAAAACTGTAATGCATCTTTGTCCCTTCCACTAGAATGAATTGCCTTTCATTGTCACTTATCGAGGCTGTTAAATTCTCCCATGAATGAAAGGGAATGTGTGTTCAAGCCATTACTGTGACTTAAAATGTGATGACTCAAATCCTTTCTACCTTCCAAACTAAAGCCTTGTTTGTTACGGTACTTCCTCAAGCAGGGGAGGAGGGAAAAAAACTTGGCTGGGAGACAATGAAGCGATTAAATGTGACCAACGGCCAAGATGAGTTTTACTTGACCAAAACCAAAGGTGACCTCAGGGATATTAGGAATCTTGGCATATTTTATACTGTAAAGGTTTGAGCTCTTCCCTTTCCTCTCCATTCCCTATGGGCTTGTATTGTGTGTGTGTGTGTGTGTGGGCGCATGTGTGAGAGTGTAAGTACGTGTGTTTCTTGGCTGCCTGTGGAGATGTATTCCCTCTGAAACAGTGCATAATCTCACTGAGAACAGCGAGGCATTTCTTCAAGAAAAGTTTTTGTTTTTTGACTCAATCAAAGTTGCTAAGCTCCCATTATCGGTTCGCTGAGTCTTTCTCCATCTGCATCCCTCCTCTTCCTCTGTTTCCTAGTCTGAACCATGCCTAAGGGTGTTGACGTGCTCTTCTTTGCCAGGATAGTAAATAAAAGAGAACTTGTACCATCTAGAGGGGCTGCATTCCAGATCGCATTAGCACATGTTGCTGTTACGTAACGACATTCCGGCATTAAACGTTTCTTAGTCACCTCTCACCAAGTCGCTTAACCTCCAGCACAAGCAGAGTTAAATGTTAGATACAGTAAAAGGATCATTGGCTCAAATTAGGGCTCAGGAGATAATCTGGTCACAACGGATTTTTTGGAGGAGATGGTTTTGTTGAACTTGACCCCTGACCTCTGAGGATATGTTCCGCTGCAGCTTGCTCTGCTACATCCCGTCAGGCCACGTCACATCCGACTCTACTGAGGCAACATACTCTACTACCACTATCACAGAAACTCCTGCATTATTGAGTACATTGAGCATGATTTATGTATCTCCAAACGACATCTGCTGAGAAATGTCAACCTTCCCTCTGTTCACACAGAGTCATAAGTGTGATCTTATTATATTTGCAAAGATACAGGTAATATGGTCTGATTCAACAAAAAGAAAGGCTACATCGTTTCTCGAACATAATGAAAATGATGACTGTCAAGGAAAAATACTTTGGATAGGGATGGAAGGAGATATAGCTGCGTGATTATTTTTTATGGTTACTCTGTCCTCCGGATGTACACACAGGGATGTCCATGAAAAGTTCAACAAACACCAGATCAAGTAGATTTCAGTGACAAATACATGCCTCCTGAAATACAGCTGTCGTTGGCCAGCTTAAGTTTAACAAGCACGCTGAAACGAGTGTCATTTTGAGAACAGGAGCACGCCCCAGCGTCCGCCAGCCCAGAACAGCCTGACTCTCAGAGAGACAGTTCATTAGCTTAATATCTACAGACATCTGTTTAAAGGGCCCGCCATTTACTATGTGTTACCTAATCACAATGTTCCCTGGGGAAATCATCCGGAGGAGGAAGCTAGACAGCATCTAACAGCAGCATCATCACCATCCACAAACCACCTCTATCATCGCTCCAATTAGACAACTTATGAAAAGGAGGCAGCTGCTGCTACTGGCATTCTTGTTATTGTTAGGAGTGGCCATAGCATGTGGCAAATGTAATGTGCTTCTTCTGCAACTTCACCATCCACACTTGACTTACTGTATATGGTATGTAATTGTAACTGCCTCTGGTTCTACCACTGATACTGTATTAACCTGGTTAAGCTGAATGAGTGAGTTCCCCCTCAAGGGCAATGCAATTCTACGACTGTCTGGTACAACATCAAACCAATGAAGGATATCCGACCCTGAGCGCTTCTGTTGTTACAGGAGTGTAAGTTACAGATATGAACACCAGTCAATGTTATTCACTTGAAATGAATCCGTGATAATGAGTGAAGACATACTTAAACAACCGGACAGAGATTAGCAACAGATGTTTGTGTGAACTTTAGACATAAAATGAAGGCCATTGTAAAGTTCCGTAAGAGATATAGATATTTAACAGTGCAAAAATGAATTGGAATGAAACAAAGACATTCTGAAAGCCCGCTGTGAATTGTAAAAAAAAGAATAAGAATAAGAATAATAAAAATACATTTTATGACAAATCCAGGTGCTTTTAAATCTCAGCAGACAGTCGGTGGGAGTGTTAAAGCCATTAGAATCCCATGTACCAGCAGAACTCTGATGGTTCGGACAAAAAAATACAAATTCCACTCTTTGAATCCAGAATCTCCCTAGGCATGTTTCGGCTGTTGGCAGTTAGACATAGAACATCATGAATAAACCAAGTCCAGGTTCTGAATCTGAAATGTACATTTGGAATACATTTGGAATACATACAAAATTATGTGGACACCCCTTCAAGTTTATGGATTTGACTATTTCAGCCACACCCATTGCTTACAGGTGTATAAAAATGAGCACACCACCATGCAATCTCCATAGACAAACACTGGCAGTATTTTTTATTTAACTAGAAAAGTCAGTTAAGAACAAATTCTTATTTACAATGACGGCCTACCAGTGGGATAACTGCCTTGTCCAGGGGCAGAACAACTTATTTTTACCTTGTCATCTCAGGGATTCGATCTAGCAATCTTTCAGTTACTGGCCCAACACTCTAACCAGCACAATAACTGTTCGCTTCATGAAATGGGTTTCCATGGCCGAGCAGCCTAAGATCACCATGTGCAATGCCAAGCATCGGCTGGAGTGGTGTAAAGCCATTGGACTCTGGAGCAGTGGAAAAGCGCTCTCTGCAGTGATGAATCACGCTTCATCATCTGGCAGTCCAATTGACAAATCTGGGTTTGGCAGATGCCAGAGGAACGCTACCTGCCAAAATGCATAGTGCCCACTGATACCATCGATCACCACATTCTTTTGGAGAGATTGGAAACCCAAATTGGTCTACACGGACAAGTTCTGGCCTGGTTTAGATCTTATCTGTCGGAAAGATATCAGTTTGTCTCTGTGAATGGTATGTCCTCTGACAAATCAACTGTAAATTTCGGTGTTCCTCAAGGTTCCGTTTTAGGACCACTATTGTTTTCACTATATATTTTACCTCTTGGGGATGTTATTCGAAAACATAATGTTAACTTTCACTGCTATGCGGATGACACACAGCTGTACATTTCAATTAAACATGGTGAAGCCCCAAAATTGCCCTTGCTAGAAGAATGTGTTTCAGACATAAGGAAGTGGATGGCTGCAAACTTTCTACTTTTAAACTCGGACAAAACAGAGATGCTTGTTCTAGGTCCCAAGAAACAAAGAGATCTTCTGTTGAATCTGACAATTAATCTAAATGGTTGTACAGTCGTCTCAAATAAAACTGTGAAGGACCTCGGCGTTACTCTGGACCCTGATCTCTCTTTTGAAGAACATATCAAGACCATTTCAAGGACAGCTTTTTTCCATCTACGTAACATTGCAAAAATCAGAAACTTTCTGTCCAAAAATGATGCAGAAAAATTAATCCATGCTTTTGTCACTTCCAGGTTAGACTACTGCAATGCTCTACTTTCCGGCTACCCGGATAAAGCACTAAATAAACTTCAGTTAGTGCTAAATACGGCTGCTAGAATCCTGACTAGAACCAAAAAATGTGATCATATTACTCCAGTGCTAGCCTCTCTACACTGGCTTCCTGTCAAAGCAAGGGCTGATTTCAAGGTTTTACTGCTAACCTACAAAGCATTACATGGGCTTGCTCCTACCTATCTCTCTGATTTGGTCCTGCCGTACATACCTACACGTACGCTACGGTCACAAGACGCAGGCCTCCTAATTGTCCCTAGAATTTTTAAGCAAACAGCTGGAGGCAGGGCTTTCTCCTATAGAGCTCCATTTTTATGGAACGGTCTGCCTACCCATGTCAGAGACGCAAACTCGGTCTCAACCTTTAAGTCTCTACTGAAGACTCATCTCTTCAGTGGGTCATATGATTGAGTGTAGTCTGGCCCAGGAGTGGGAGGGTGAACGGAAAGGCTCTGGAGCAACGAACCGCCCTTGCTGTCTCTGCCTGGCCGGTTCCCCTCTTTCCACTGGGATTCTCTGCCTCTAACCCTATTACAGGGGCTGAGTCACTGGCTTTACTGGGGCTCTCTCATGCCGTCCCTGGAGGGGGTGCGTCACCTGAGTGGGTTGAGTCACTGATGTGGTCATCCTGTCTGGGTTGGCGCCCCCCCCCCCCCTTGGGTTGTGCCGTGGCGGAGGTCTTTGTGGGCTATACTCAGCCTTGTCTCAGGATGGTAAGTTGGTGGTTGAAGATATCCCTCTAGTGGTGTGGGGGCTGTGCTTTGGCAAAGTGGGTGGGGTTATATCCTTCCTGTTTGGCCCTGTCCGGGGGTGTCCTCGGAGTGGGCCACAGTGTCTCCTGACCCCTCCTGTCTCAGCCTCCAGTATTTATGCTGCAGTAGTTTATGTGTCGGGGGGCTAGGGTCAGTTTGTTATATCTGGAGTACTTCTCCTGTCCTATTCGGTGTCCTGTGTGAATCTAAGTGTGCGTTCTCTAATTCTCTCCTTCTCTCTTTCTCTCTCTCGGAGGACCTGAGCCCTAGGACCATGCCCCAGGACTACCTGACATGATGACTCCTTGCTGTCCCCAGTCCACCTGGCTGTGCTGCTGCTCCAGTTTCAACTGTTCTGCCTTATTATTATTTGACCATGCTGGTCATTTATGAACATTTGAACATCTTGGCCATGTTCTGTTATAATCTCCACCCGGCACAGCCAGAAGAGGACTGGCCATCCCACATATGCTCTCTCTAATTCTCTCTTTCTTTCTCTCTCTCGGAGGACCTGAGCCCTAGGACCATGCCCCAGGAATACCTGACATGATGACTCCTTGCTGTCCCCAGTCCACCTGACTGTGCTGCTGCTCCAGTTTCAACTCTTCTGCCTTATTATTATTCGACCATGCTGGTCATTTATGAACATTTGAACATCTTGACCATGTTTTGTTATAATCTCCACCCGGCACAGCCAGAAGAGGACTGGCCACCCCACATAGCCTGGTTCCTCTCTAGGTTTCTTCCTAGGTTTTGGCCTTTCTAGGGAGTTTTTCCTAGCCACCGTGCTTCTACACCTGCATTGCTTGCTGTTTGGGGTTTTAGGCTGGGTTTCTGTACAGCACTTTGAGATATCAGCTGATGTACGAAGGGCTATATAAATAAATTTGATTTGATTTGATTTGATTTAAAGTTTGGTGGAGGAGGAATAATGGTCTGGGGCTGTTTTCTTGGTTTGGGCTAGGCCCCTTATTTCCAGTGAAGGGAAATCTTAACGTTACAGCATACAATAACATTCTAGACAATTCGGTGCTTCCCACTGTGGTAACAGTTTGTGGAAGTCCCTTTCGATATTCAGCATGACAATACCCCAGTGGAAAATGTGAGGTCCATATAGAAATGGTTTGTCGAGATTGGTGTGGAAGAACTTGACTGACCTAAACAGAGCCCAGACCTCAACCCCACCGAACACCTTTGGGATGAATGGGAACGCCGACTGTGAGCCAGGCCTAATCGCCCAACATCAGTGCCCGACCTCACTCATGGCTGAATGGAATCAAGTCCCCACAGCAATGTTCCAACATCTAGTGGAAAGCCTTCCCAGAGGAGTGGAGGCTGTTATAACAGCAAAGATGGACCAGCTCCATACTAATGTCTATGATTTTGGAATGAGATGTTTGACGTGTCCACATACTTTTGGTCATGTAGTGTATTTTGTAATTGATACGATACAGAGTTAATGCCTGACTTTTTTCCTCTGTCCTTTATAAGAAATATACCCTGATTCTTAATCCCTTTCGCACACAACAGGTGGGAAAGGCTTTAGTTTCATTCATCACATCCAGAAGGGGCACAGCCCCTAGCTTCTCCAGGAAGGGGCTTTAACCAGGCTAACTCAGATCATAAATCCTATAGACCTTCAGGGCTCCCATCCAAGGAAAACTCCTCCAGCATACATGATGTGGACGCAGCCCACAGCCCGGGGATAGATGTTGAAGATGACAGGCTAACCATGGATCTTTTCATTTTGATTTATTTGGAATGTTGGGTGGAACATGTGGAAGTGACTTCGGATTATATGATACATGATGAATACTCAAACTACTCATGGGAGAAAGAGAATGGTTATAACAAGTAATCACATTTTATGCATGGCCATGTCCATAACTTTTGTGTTTTTGAATGTTCTGGACCACTTTTTTCCGTACGTTTACATTCCAGGGCATGAAATAACATGTTCTCTCAGCCAGAGAGCATACAGTGGGGCAAAAAAGTATTTAGTCAGCCACCAATTGTGCAAGTTCTCCCACTTAAAAAGATGAGAGAGGCCTGTAATTTCATCATAGAAAAAAAATCCAGAAAATCACATTGTAGGATTTTTAATGAATTTATTTGCAAATTATGGTGGAAAATAAGTATTTGGTCAATAACAAAAGTTTATCTCAATACTTTGTTATATACCCTTTGTTGGCAATGACAGAGGTCAAATGTTTTCTGTAAGTCTTCACAAGGTTTTCACACACTGTTGCTGGTATTTTGGCCCATTCATCCATGCAGATCTCCTCTAGAGCAGTGATGTTTTGGGGCTGTTGCTGGCCAACATGGACTTTCAACTCCCTCCAAAGATGTTCTATGGGGTTGAGATCTGGAGACTGGCTAGGCCACTCCAGGACCTTGAAAAACTTCTTACGAAGCCACTCCTTCGTTGCCCGGGCGGTGTGTTTGGGATCATTGTCATGCTGAAAGACCCAGCCACGTTTCATCTTCAATGCCCTTGCTGATGGGAGGAGGTTTTCACTCAAAATCTCACGATACATGGCCCCATTCATTCTTTCCTTTACACGGATCAGTCGTCCTGGTCCCTTTGCAGAAAAACAGCCCCAAAGCATGATGTTTCCACCCCCATGCTTCACAGTAGGTATGGTGTTCTTTGTCCTCCAAACACGGCGAGTATATTTTGGTTTCATCTGACCATATCTCATTTTCCCAATCTTCTTCTGGATCATCCAAATGCTCTCTAGCAAACTTCATACGGGTCTGGACATGTACTGGCTTAAGCAGGGGGACACGTCTGGCACTGCAGGATTTGAGTCCCTGGCGGCGTAGTGTGTTACTGATGGTAGGCTTTGTTACTTTGGTCCCAGCTCTCTGCAGGTCATTCACTAGGTCCCCCGTGTGGTTCTGGGATTTTTGCTCACCGTTCTTGTGATCATTTTGACCCCACGAGGGAGATTATCAGTGGTCTTGTATGTCTTCCATTTCCTAATAATTGCTCCCACAGTTGATTTCTTCAAACCAAGCTGCTTACCTATTGCAGATTCAGTCTTCCCAGCCTGGTGCAGGTCTACAATTTTGTTTCTGGTGTCCTTTGACAGCTCTTTGGTCTTGGCCATAGTGGAGTTTGGAGTGTGACTGTTTGAGGTTGTGGACAGGTGTCTTTTATACTGATAGCAAGTTCAAACAGGTGCCATTAATACAGGTAACGAGTGGAGGACAGAGGAGCCTCTTAAAGAAGAAGTTACAGGTCTGTGAGAGCCAGAAATCTTGCTTGTTTGTAGGTGACCAAATACTTATTTTCCACCATAATTTGCAAATAAATTCATTAAAAATCCTACCATGTGATTTTCTGGATTTTTTTTCTCATTTTGTCTGTCATAGTTGAAATGTACCTATGATGAAAATTACAGGCCTCTCTCATCTTTTTAAGTGGGAGAACTTGCACAATTGGTGGCTGTCTAAATACTTTTTTGCCCCACTGTAAGTACTGTCAATAACTAAATTTGTTAAGATGAGCTTTTCATTACATAGGCTAAAAGAAACATAGACATAGAAGCTATTTGTCCAAAACTGGATAATTCACAGATTGCTAAATGAGAATCTCTAGCGGTGATTGTTCTTCCTATGTAGGAGTCAGCATGGCAGTGAAATGAATGTAGCCATTTATTGAGATGACTGGAATAGCCATAAAAGGTTTGACATGTTATTGTGAATTCTGTGACGATGGCCATCCCTCACAGACGTCATCTCATTCTTATTAGAGGCCTATTGTGTGGTGTCTCAGAGAAACCATTAGTGGTTGGCCGGGGTCAGCCGGTGCAGTTAGAAAACGCACGGTTCACTGACTCCAAACAGCTCTACAGGATTTCGACCATGCTCTGCCAAAGTTAATCTTCCCTCAGAACAAAATTCGATTCCCCATCACTCTGTAGTTGCAGTGTTCTCTCTTTGAAAAAAGAGAATGGCTTGGATGTGTGCTGGCTCTTTTGAGGCACAGAGGAGAATACTAGAGGTGTTGTTTGAAATTATCTACATTTGTTTTCAGAGACAGAGAGGGACACATATCAAGATTCCAAATTATACACACTACACACATAATCTGACCAGTGGACCCCTAAAGAGAACTGAAGTTTGGACACACTTTAACAATGCTCTGGGTGGCCTTCCAAATGCATTGTAATGGCACTAGTACGAACTACACTGAGTATACAAAACATTAAGAACACTGCCATTTTCATGACATGGACTGATCAGGTGAATCCAGGTGAAAGCCATGATCCCTTCTTAAATCCACTTCAATCAGTGTAGAAGGGTAGGAGACAGGTTAAAAAAGGATTTGTAAGCCTTGAGACAATTAAGACATGGATTGCGTATGTGTGCCATTCAGTGGGTGAATGGGCAAGACAAAAGATTTAAGTGCCTTTGAACGGGGTATGGTCGTAGGTTCCAGTCGCACAGGTTTGTGTCAAGAACTGCAACTGCAATGCTCCCATGTGTATCAATAAATGGTCCAACACCCAAAGGACATCCAGCCAACTTGACACAACTGCGGAAAGCATTGGAGTCAACATTGGCCAGCATCCCCGTGGAATGCTTTCGACACCTTGTAGAGTCCATGCCCCGACAAACTGAGGCTGTTCTGAAGGAAGAAGTGGGTGTACATCTTCTCAGGCATTTGAAAGAGTCATGCACTAATAATGGCACCCCTTGATGTAACGTTGTTTTATCGTGCTTAATTATCTTTAATATAACATAAAACATTTTTTTTACATTGCCAAAGTATTTGATGACATTTTAAACCAGCAGATTATGTGATCCACAGGGAAGAGGACTGCTCATATCCATGTGTTTCTCTAAGTAAGACTAAAAAGCAAACAAATTTTGTCAAAAGTCCATGTATGCAAAAATCTATTTCATTATTCAAAACCTCATTAAGGGGAGGCTTAGTTCTTTAAAGGGAAAAAGTCTGCATTTCTAGTCAAAGCCGTCCCCAAAGGAAATTACTATATTTCTTGGTTTATTCTACTTTCAAAACGTGAGTGGTTTAATGGGAAAGGAATTGCAAAGTGCCTTTTAACAGCTGTCCAATTAAAGCATTCGGGTCGCTTCAAAGTGACAGATCTTAGCGGTGATAAATCACCACATCGCACAGATCTGGATGGAAGACGAAATCGTTTCAGAGGTTTGTCTTACGAGGCCTATTTGCTTTTGCATGAGGCTTGCCATAGAGTCAGAGGATCCCCAACTCCCCTCCTCCAACTGAGCGGCCCATCCACCACAGTACAGGAAGTGAGTGTTGTCTGTGGGGAAAGCTGGAATGCAGGAAGAAAAATAAAACGCCAACTTGAAAAGCACATACCAAGACAACTGAGAGAAAAATGTAGGGGAAACGCTGCCAAAATTATATTTTTTTCTAGGCAGAGGGTATAAAAGGGGCTAATCTTTTGGGTAATACCACCACCCCCTACTCAGCTGGAAAGGAATGTGTCCTTTCACAACTTGAAATTAGGGGTTGGCTGGCATGGAATAAATACGGAAGAAGTGGTGGGGTGGGGGTGGGGGGGCGGGGTGGGGTGAGTTGGCCAGCCTTGAACTGGGGAAGACTGAGAACCTCGACACTTCAGCTCTGTGAATAAAATCTGGTGCAAGTCCAGTCAGCTAAATGGGTTGACAAAAAACTAAGTCTTGCTTGACCAAGGAAATTGATTTCAAATGATCCAATCAAAACACTTGTTCTTCTTTGATGTTAGAAAATTCAGATTCAGAAAATGTGTCTAATTCAGAGAGAGACACTTCAAGTGTAATTACATTCTCAAAATACATTTATTCATGTAATCTGACAAACAGTGGGTATTATGTGGTGTTCATTAATTCATCAGTTACATTGTATTTTGATCTGTTTAGCACCAATGGGAATTTCCAACTACTGAAGGTTAAAACCTGATTGAATTGAAGTGGAGTGCCTCACTATGCAATCTAAATTGTCTGTCAATCAGCTCTATCAGACCAGGCAATCAATATATGATATTCTACATTAAATGGAATTAAGATGGAAAACTGTAGACTACAGTACCTCCGAGGTTATCCACCTTTATTTCTTTAAAGTCACTTCCAGTTGATCAAATTACAAAGCGTTCTGCAGATAGTGATTATTACCAATCATATCTCAACATTAAGAGTAGCTGTTACTGTCATCACCACATAGTTGACCACAAGAACGAACAGTGTAATTGTCAATATTTTCTTATGACACTGTGGATACAGCATCAATAAATTACCAATGTGGCCCGGGCCATGAAGTTATTTATATACCATAACTCAATTATTTAGTGTTATACCCCATCAGAAGGCCACTACTCATACAGAATTACAACTTGAGAGGAAGTGCATCAATTTAGGTTTAACAACCAGAATTTCATGGCTTCTCAAATCCATTTAACTGATTACAGTAGGGAACATGCCTGCCTGTTGCATGGCGTAACCTGGCAACCCAGTAGCCACGTGCTGGCAGAGAGGGGGCAGAGGGGCGGGTGGTGGAAAAACCTCTACCCTTGTGCTCCTCCACTCGTCCCCATGCCTTAATTGGATGGTGTAATTACAGCCCCGCATCCTGATGTGAAGCAGACATGCACAGTGAGCTTTTAATAGGCCCTGCTAAAAAAGCCAGGAGGAACAGCTCAATTCAGTCCAGGCCGCTGAATGTGCAGGAAATACCCACCACAATTCTCCATAAACATCACACTGCCACCCCTGGTACCGGGAGAGAATGTTTGAAAGACGCTTCTCTCCTGCTGAACTCCTCTTACTCCGGCAGTGAGGTAACAAAAGGTCGGGTCAGGGGCGAAGACGACACTTGGGCATCTTCCATTAGCATAGACTAGAGGTCTGTCTACGTGCTGATTGTGCACAAATGTTGCTCAGGAACTTTAGAAAGCCTGCACTTTCAATGGAATGCACTGAATTAACTTGCAAGCAGCAACTTCAGCTTTTTTAAGAAACCCATTTGTTTGGGAAAGATGTAGGAACTTAATTTGAGCCAGTTGGCTATAGCAGCCAAATAAACACGCAGCAACAGGAAATGTGAATTATTATGTGGATTCTAATTAATGGACATTTTGCGTAGGGGTTGCTACCTTTTTCGTTAGGGCAAATCAAGTCTGCATTTTTTAAGTGTAAATTTCAAACTTTAGAAGCCTTTTTAAACCTTGAATACTCTACAAGTTTGCATTTTCTTTTGTACAGGAAAATTCCTACAACAACAGGATGATCAAATTAAAATACAGCATCGGTAATGGTCCAGAAGGAAACTCTTGGCCAGTTGTGAGGAGCAAAGTGGACAGGAAAACAGAAATTGAATTGGCTGAATCCTATTTGCATTTTCCCTCTATCATCCTTAATAGCACAGTGGTTGGAATCATGGGCATAAACTATGATTATTTTGTGTCCATTTCCAGAGGAAAACTTGCTTCATAATTACAGAGGTAGAAGCATTCAAGTTTCCTTTAGCATTTTGCCTGATGAGTCATGTTACCTCACTATTACTATGAATAGAGAACATAGAAATTAACATTATTTCTGTCTAGATGTGGTCATTTTGAGGGTTTAAAATCTCTGAAACTCGATTATGTCATTGGCATAAAATGCCACAAAATATACAGTAGTTTATGAGCACTGGCAAGACATAGATACGCATAAATAGAAGATTTTTCTGAAGTGTTAAATAGACAAGGGAATCATGCCTGGAGTATCATCTGTAAAGAATCCAGTATATCTCAAGTGTAGTCATCAGCAGGGGCTATACGAAGCCATATGAGCAAGTCAGACTGGCATACATTGACTCCTCCTGACAAAGCCACAGCTATGCAGACATACTTTCCCTTTCCCAGCCCACAAAGGCCATGTTAACAGCAACTGGCAGAACAATAACACCTAGCAAAAATACAAAAATCTAGACCAGAGACAAGGTCACGACCAGCTAGAACAAGCCATCACTTGTGTGTGGATACGAGTTGCATGATTTCGTGTCGTGTGTACGGTCCATGATATGTATGGTGTGTGTGAGTGTGCTTGAACATCATGTGTCCAGACAATACCTCTATTGTAGTAATCTGTGCCAGAGGGAGGGCCATGGATGCCTTCTCGATGCTTATCTTATGTGTGGGCCGAGGCTGTGACTGGAACGTGTTGCACGGAGAGAGAGAGCAGGCTGAGAGGCTGATAAATGATCTATCAGTACAGTGCCTCAGAAAATAACATGCCATCTGCATGCCAGTGGGAGGGCAGGCACAGAGAGTGTACAAGGGAAGGCCTCATATTGTAGTGTTACTGTTACTGTACAGACGTAGGATCTTAATTTGAGCCAGCAGGAAAATAATCCTGCAGCAACAGGAAATGTGAATTATTATCTGGATTATAATTAATGGACATTTTAGCAGGGGTTGATACATTTTTATTTAGGGCAAATTAAGCCTTTTTAAACCTAAAATACCCTACAAGTTTGCATTTCTCAGCAACAAAAGAGTGATCAAATTAAGATCCTACATCTGTAGGCTCTAGAGGTTGGAAGAGTTCACACACCTGACACATTCTACCGTCCAGGGTCAATGGTGGAGCAAGGAGATTAGAAGAATGCAGAGGAACGTCCTGCATAGCATACTACACTCACTGATTAGAAATGTGATCAAAAAATCATGATCATCAGTCATTCTTATCAAATATACATTTGGATGAAATATGTTAACGGGGTAAAGCTCCTTCAACCGTAAAATGAACACCAAAAACAATAAATCAAAGTGTGCTTAAGCATGTGTTCTTTTCTTAGAAGTGTTTACTCAGCTGATATCAAATACAATCATTGTATCATTGCTATTGTTGTCTGGAAGCCTGATAAAAACGTATTTACTTCCCTTTTCCCCTTAACAAACAATATTTAACAACTAACACTACTTTGGCGTCTCGTAATAAAGACACTTTGCAGGTTAATTCTCACCCTTCGATGCAACACGTGGCAACCTGTGACGTCACCAACACTTCATCCCATACCACCCTCCCCCTGACCTTAAGGAGGTCCTCTGCATTCATCGACCAATGGGCTGTCAACCCTCATTGCCCAGCCTGATGAGAGTACGGAGCTATAATCAGGGCTGTCATCTTCGGGAGACGTAGTTAGACATGCATGGCTGGGCTGCTATGGCCAGCCTCTACACACTGGAGCTCAAGCCTCAGTAACAACTGCTGCTCCTCTATTTGACCTCATGATCCCAGGCCCCAGGAGCGTGAAGCACATTAGCATGGCCATACCAAAACCGCTGGCTCACTCCTGGCCGCTAACAGCCTCCAACCCCCAGCCTCCACCGCCAGCCTCCAGCACACAGCCTCTAGCCTACAGAATGAAAAGCATTTGCGTATGGGGACTAACTGCGCGCAGGCATATTAACAGGCAGAGCGAGACACACTTGAGGGAGTAGTAAGACAGAATATACCCTGCTTAAAAAAAATCTGCATAGACCAGCATAGGCTGGTGACTAGTTCTGGTTTTGCTGGTGACCAGCCTTCGCTATGTTTTGGAAACTGGTGACGAGCCTTCACTTTGTTTTGGAAACTGGTGACGAGCCTTCGCTGTGTTTTTGCTGGGGACCAGCCTTCGCTGTGTTTTGCTGGTCACCAGCATCATCAGCTTGACCAACTAGTCGGCCAACCTAACCAGCTGGAGTAGACCATGCTGGTCAGACCAGCTTGACCAGTTAGACCATGCTGGTCAACCAGCATAACTAGCTAGACCATGCTGGTCAGACCAGCTTGACCAGCTAGACCATGCTGTGCAGTCCGGCTTGACCAGCATCCGACCAGCACTGACCAGAATTGACCAGCTTGAAATGTATTCTGATCTGTGCTTTTTTCAGCAGGGCAAAGGGACGTGAAGTGAGGCTGGGCGTTTTTATGGACAGTAGCAGTCAGACGTCTCTGAGGAGAAACACTGTATTTTTGGAGAGCTAGTGAAATGCAGGGGTACTTATTGTAACTGGAAGGCGATTGAACATTAAAAACATCTTCAGGATTGGTGGGTCCACTGCAGGAGGGTTGAGATAACGTAAGCTAATGCGATTAGCATGAGGTTGTAAGTAACAAGAACATTTCCCAGGACAGAGACATATCTGATATTGGCAGAAAGCTTCCATTCTTGTTAATCTAACTGCACTATCCAATTTACAGTAGCTATTACAGTGAAATAACACCACGTTATTATTTGAGGAGTGCACAGTTTTGAACATGAAAAGTTATTAATAAACATATTAGGCACATTTGGGCAGTCTTGATACAACATTTTGAACAGAAATGCAATAGTTCATTGGATCAGTCCAAAACTTTGCACATAACACTGCAAAAGTATCAGTTTTAGACTGATATAATCACATCACCTGATAACTGATGTGTTCTGGCACAAACATTTTCGCGGTGCATCACCCAGGTGGGTGCTACACGTTGATGGTGGATGAGGTGAGTTTCCCCCTTCGATGTTAAGCGCTTTGAGTACCTCAGTTGGTAGAAAAGCCCGATATGAATCCAATCATCATCATTGCACCTTGGCTGGAATAATACATTATGGCCTTTTTTATTTATTTTTATTTAAAAAACAAATTTGCTCCCCAATTTTCGTGGTATCCAATTGTTAGTAATTACTATCTTGTCTCATCGCTACAACTCCCGTACGGGCTCGGGAGAGACGAAGGTCGAAAGCCATGCGTCCTCCGAAACACAACCCAACCAAGCCGCACTACTTCTTAACACAGCGCGCATCCAACCCGGAAGCCAGCCGCACCAATGTGTCGGAGGAAACACCATCCCTAACCCGGGCGACGCTAGGCCAATTGTGCGTCGCCCCACGGACCTCCCGGTTGCGGACATTATGGCCTGTCTCTTGCATTTCAAAGATGCTGGTACAAAAATAATAAAGAAAAACGGTTGTTTTTTTCTTTGTATTATCTTTTACCAGATCTAATGTGTTATATTCTCCTACATTCCTTTCACATTTCCACAAATTTCAAAGTGTTTCCTTTCAAATGGTACCAAGAATATTCATATCCTTGCTTCAGGTCCTGAGCTACAGGCAGTTTGATTTGGGTATATCATTTTATGCGGAAATTTGGGGGAAAAAAGAGTCAGATCCTTAAGAGGTTTTAACATTTCAATAGTGCAGTGGCAGCCTTTCTTCTTCTGCAGGGAATTCATATAACAACAGAGCAGAGGAGAAAGTTAAGACTTGGCTGATTCATAGGGCTTCCTTCTGCTTGGTTTATTTAAGGTGGCACTGGCAGACCCCTGAATCAGTGCACTGTTTCATAATACAATGATGATTGTCATTTATTTCCTTATGAGATAATTTTTCTTGAGGTGAGCAATCGGTAAAAAAATATATATCTTTTGCAAATAGGAAATTTGAAAGAACATGTCTTATTTATTTTTATGCGACGGGTGGGTCTATTCCTGAATGCTGATGGGTTAAAAGCGAATTCCAGCCGGTGTCAATGGAAAAAAGGTCAAACGAAACAAAGTGCTAATAGTTTGCAGTCTTTACAGCTTCTGTGCTTGAAGTGATTGTGTTAGCTGTGTTGTTGGCTAGCTCCTCTGAACAACAGTGTCCTGACGAGAGAGCACATTCTCTATGCCAGGCAAAATCGCACCTCATTAGCTCATTGTCATGGATGTATCCAAATAAATGTAGCTAGAAAACAGCTAAAAAAATGCAAACGCAGCTACTGGACGACTGGGTCGCGTATCTGGCAACCAAACCAATAGAACGAACGACCAACTGGCTTGGGTAGCCACCCTAGATTTTTGTCGGGACTATCTATTCATGGAAGGATGAAATAGTATGAATACATTCATTTTAATGAATTTAAATATGTCTATCATTATTTGAATATATTGGTAACCGTTGTATAAAAGTAATAATGCCCTCGAAGCCGGTGTTTGGAGGATATATTGACACAGTTTGCTGGCCCTCCCGTGCTAATATTTCCTCCAAACACCGGCTTATCGGGCATTATCATTCAAGTGTGTGTGCATGTGACAAGCAACAATCAAGATCTTTCTACCTGTTTTCTACATTGATTGTTGACATAGGTACTTGATAGTTGTAAGGGCTAGACGCAAATGTATGATGGCATGAACAGAACAGAAAGAGTGACAGTGACTGCTTATGTTTGAACACCAAGACGCAGTAGGCCAACGATCCTTACACAACTTGCTGTGCCTCAATACAGTAACTATGAAGGTGATTATGGTAGACACATACCAGGAAATAACAAAATGAGTTGTCTGATGTTCGAAACATCTCGGCACATAAGTGAATTCATAAATATACTTCTGATTATTTTATTTATCTATTCTACTTCTGAAGGAATAGGCTACATCCAGCTACTAAGCCAAGCGAATCACTTTTTTTCACTAGCATTGAAAGACATTTCCTCTGTATCTTTCATGACTAGCGCCATAAATGTGTTTAGCTAACGTTGCTCTTTAAGGAATAATTGGACAGAAAATGTGCAATAATCAAAACAGATGAGAATGAACTTTAAGTATTGAGGTTTGTTGATAGTTTTGCAGTTCCCTTTTAGTCGCCTCACAACCATGCTGTTTACTGGTAGTCCAAATCTGAAAACTGCCTAAATGGCCAATTTTAGAGGAAGCGCTTCTATTACAGTTCCCTTTTCTCGTTTCAATGCTTTTGTCTGGGTTCTGCAGGCAGTAAATAGCTTTGAGGGGTCAGACCTCACAGCCAGCCAGACTCATAATAACACTGATGTTGCTACACAGGTGGTAATTTTACCAATGCTTCAATCATTTCAGAACTCCCAGTGACAACAACAAGAGTTATGACATTGCACTAAAACTCAGCAAGTGTTCGTACAGTTCTGTAGGTGAGAGAAGTTTGGAAAATACTTTTCTGTTCTTCCACTGTAAGTCTAACGGCAGGGGCAGACGGTGGGTTGGTCTCCAGCTTTGCTCCATACACCATAATGAGAGGCGATTACTCTGCATGACAAGTGAAAATGACGTCACAACGCCAGCACCGAGCGAGCACCCAGCCCATTTCCTTTGGGCGAGGAGAGCGTTACCCAGTGATTCACGACCTCAGACAGATCTCATCCCACAACCCAGGACCTCTTATCTCAGCACAGTTCATCAGGGAGACCCTATAAGTGATATATCACCAACAGTGCCTGAGAGTTATAGATGAGTAGGAACATAGCCAAGTTCCACTAGAACAGAGTACTAACATTCCGGCTGCTTTAACACTCGCACATAATATTATTGGCTCTGTCCCATATCGTAACTTATATATTCTTTAGACAAACAGCAGAGTAGATTGTGGGTAGTTTCTGCCAACACTCTCTGTTTGTTCAACCCCGAACAATAACAAATATCAATATCACAATGAACTGTATCGTTGAGTTAATAAAATGGCCTTACGCAGTTGGCCATCTGATAGTGTCTACTGTATATAAAAAAATAAATAAAAAGGTATTATATTGGTTAGCGCAGCTTATTGCAACATCACTGTTTAAGATTTAAGTGCAAACCTTTAAAGGGCTTTGGGCTTAAATCTTTTCAGAAACCATTCTTGGCCTCAGTTTTTGCAAGTATACCCATGACCAAGGGTGTTAAGAGCTTTCGTCTTAACCATCATGGCTGAGAGAGAAAAAGATCTGAAGCAACGTTTTCAAGATAAGTCTAGCGAAGCTAGCTAAACAAAACCAACTAAAAGGGTGTTTTGAGTGGGAAAATACCAATACGCAGTGAAATGGCAAAGGCAGCGTTCATTTTGGTGTGTGTCTTAACCATTAGTTAAAACATTAATTTTAATGCCATATAGTCCTTTCCCATAGTGGCAGTTATCGCATCTTTTCAACACAAACGCTGTTGGAGTGACTGAGTTGGCATATTTCAAACAAGATATTTTATTAAGTAGCCTATGCTAATCCTGTTGACATATCTTATGGTGTGACTCATGTATTTATCCTCTATCAAGCCTGTGATTCTACATGACATGGTGTTCTTAACTGGAGACCTGAACTTCTACCTTTTATGTAAGGGTTGTCGTCGGGAGAAAGAGAGGACCAAGGTGCAGTGTGGTAAGTGTTCATAGCTTTTAATTAACACAAGCGAACACTGAAACAAAACAATAAAGTGAATACACAGAACCGAAACAGTACCGTGTGGACCAAACACTCACACGGAAAACAAACACCCACAAACCAAAAGTGAAACCCAGGCTACCTAAGTATGATTCTCAATCAGGGACAACAATTGACAGCTGCCTCTGATTGAGAACCATACTAGGCCGAACTCAAAATCCAACATAGAAAAACAAACATAGACTGCCCACCCCAACTCACGCCCTGACCATACTAAAACAAAGACAAAAACAAAGGAACTAAGGTCAGAACGTGACATTTTAGCCTGACGCTACAAAAATATACTGTCTTTTCAGTCATGTGCAAACCTCTATTCAGACTAATGAGATGACACAATTAAAAAGTTATATATGATCAGTGAATGCACAATACTGTATGGGTCTAGAATGCTTAAGAAACCATACTGTTTGGAATGTGATGATTTTTGCTAGACTTTCAGTGAAAGCCGAGGCTGTTACGGTCATGGAATTGTGGATGACAGTAATTGTCCAGCCAATAAAGAATCAAAAAACATTTTGACGTGCATTTTCTCCTTTCTTCCGCTTCGGACTGCATGTGCTGCCATAGAAAAAGAATGAATAGAATGGGTGTCCCCATTCAAGTCAATAATGGCATAATGGGTGGACTGGCAGCCATTGCGAGTGTACACATATGAGCAAAGCAGGAAGTAAAAGCATGAAGTGTACCCATCAATATGTGCTGTGATTTGTTGATTCAATTCAACTGACATTACCAACAATACATTCCATTGCAGGAGCCACATCAGTTAACATCATTTGAATGAACATTCTACATTACCATGGAAATTATTGCATCACAATACCAGGCAGCCATTGCGAGTGGACCTGTCAGGGTTAAGTTTAGTTTATTAGGATCCCCATTAGGTATTGCACAACAAAAATATTATTTACACACTATTCATATATAAGTATTCATATTCTTAAATACAGTACAGTTAAAATAGATCTTTAGAAAGAGGAGAGGCGCTGTGATACGAATATGTTTTTTAAAGCTAAACTTGCTTCTTGACTTGGCTCTATACATAACTCAGAAAAACTATACATCTGGTACCGTCAAGAAACCCATAGTGACATGTCAGGGTTAGAGGTTCCAAGCTAACCTGTTTCTTTAGCTCTCATTCCACTCCCTGTCATTGCTAAAGAAACAAATGTGAACATTCTATCATTAATGAACTCGAGGAGAACAGAGGAGTTGATCCAATCACAATGATTATCTAAATATTATAAAACTCCTGGGTCTAATCCTTAATGCTGATTGGTTGAAACTGCATTCCAGCTGGTGTCTATTCGACAAGTTAGAGCTCCCGAGTGGCGCAGGGGTCTGAAGCACTGCATCTCAGTGCTTGAGGCATCACTACAAACACCCTGGTTCAATTCCAGGCTGTATCACAACTGGCTGTGATTGGGAGTCCCATAGGGCAGTGCACAATTGGCCCAGGTTTGGCTGGTGTAGATGTTAAAATGCCTATTTACTCTTTAACACCAGGCAATTTATGAACTTGATCTCCAGTATCAAAAGACTCCAGACATTATCTCACATTTTTTTCAGACTAATATTTAGTTTTCAAAAGATTTGTACAAACCTTGCTGTCTGTCTTTCAGACATTTGCAGTATTGTTTCAATCTTAAAATTAGATCTCCAGCTGTCGCATAGTAATGAACTCGTCGGGAGTCATGATGAGACAGAAAGGCAGGCAGCTTTTCTCAGCCATTTTAAATCATGAATCAGCATCATTTTTATCGATACAGTATATACAAAGAAATATCAATAGAAAACAGGTAAAACGCAATGAAGTGCAGCTAGTTTTCAGTCTTTCCAGCTTCAGTTTGAAGTTATTGTGTTGTTGGCTAGCTCCTTTGAACAACAGTGTCCTGACGAGAGAGCACATTTTAATAAAAGTTTTTAATGAAAATATGTCAATCATTATTTGAATGTATTGGTAACCCGTTGTATAAAAGTGACAATGCCCTCAAAGCCGGTGTTTGGAGGATATAATGGCCCAGGTTTGCCGGCCCTCGACTTTCATCTCAGGCCTAACAACACCCGTGCCAATATTTCCTCCAAACTCCAGCTTCTCGGGCATTATCACTTAATTGGAACTCTTTTTTCTCTCTCCACAGAATAAGTTAGTATCCCGTTGCTAAGCAACCGTTTTTTTGTTGGTCCAGACAAAACCAGTCTGACAAAAGTTGCTAACTCACTTCTAAATTCTCAAATTAAATACATACTGCAATTCCAACCACAAAAGCTTGTTGCTTTGATTTTAAGCCTCAAAATACAACTTGCCTAGCTCAATGGTCCCCAAACTGTGGAGCGTGCCCCTTCGGGAATTCAATCTGTCTTTTAACCTACTCTTGAAAGTTGTAATAGTAGAATGTGCCACTTCGAAATTGGGTTGTGCATCATCGGTTTTGTCATGTCAGCCATTGCATACCTTAGAGAGCTATTTATAACTTGGCGGAAATGTCCAGACCAACTAGCCCATGTCAGCTAACATTGTTTACCTAGGTATTTTAGCCCATAGATTTAGTTGGAATGTTTGAGTCACTCAAATATCACATGAATAAACATTAGGCATGGCAAAAGGTATAGAATTGCAAGGAATAACAAAAAGCTGCTGTGTTGTTCAATGTACAGTACATGTAACTCGGTCAACAATCCCAACCTATGGTTCGTAATGCTCCCACGTAGGAAAATAGCCTGTGAGACGAGCCCATTCTATTAATTGTTTGCTTCAGCAAAAGGCAACTAAGTTTCATCACGTTGTTAAGAGTCCAAGTTATCGCAAAAAACGGACTCAACCGCAGAATGTCTGGATGTCCTGTCTAAAGTCCGTTAGTCAGCCCCCAATATAATATGCACTATATATACAAAAGTATGTAGACACCCCTAATTTGGCTATTAGGGGCTTCAGCTGTGGGGCGGCAGGTAGGTTAGTGGTTATAGCATTGGACCAGTAACCAAAAAGTTTCTGGATCAAATCCCAGGGCTGACAAGGTTGTTCATTGTTCTGCCCCTGAACAAGGCAGTTAACCCACTGTTCACCGGTAGGCTGTCATTATACATGTAAATAAGAGTAGTTTGTTCTCAACTTACTGACCTAGTTAAATCTTTTTAAATAATAATAATTTCAGCCATACCTTTTGCTGACAGGTGTATAAAAATCAAGCACCAGTGGTGTAAAGTACTTAAATAAAAATGCTTTAAGGTACTACTTAAGTTGATTTTTGGGGTATCTGTACTTCACCATTTATATTTTTGACAACTTTTACTTCACTACAGTCCTAAAGGAAATAATCTACTTT